>NC_069679.1:11972868-12280573 GCF_023699985.2 Odocoileus virginianus
TGTTCAAATAGTGCGTAGAGGTCTTTATATCGTATGCTTTTCCCATCATCTACCTAATAAACAATAAGAAAAATAAGCCATTTTAAGAAGAAATTCTTTATATAGAGAAAGACTGATTAAATTTTCATTGGGTAGTATTTTGAATAAAAATTATATTTTCTAATGGGCATGCCCAAGAGGTCATGTGGTATTTGTAAACTCCCACTCTGCTATGGAATGTTTGCAGAGTAAAACCTGCTACATTTTAGTAAAATACCTAACAGTTTAAACAACATAATAATTGGAGAAAGTCTTGGGAATTTCTCCCATAAATATGGCTTTTTAACTATATTTAGGTATGAAGATTATTTGTATACCTCTTAATTACCTATCTCTCCAGAAATGAACCTTATTTAGATAGTTCTGCCTTAAAAGTGAATGCTTGAATTCTTGCCTAATGAAATGTTAGGTAAATTTTACTAACTTTACTTTTTCATTTTTCCAAGGAAGAATGACATGTCTAAAAAACACTATATTTCTTGCAATGGGATCTACATGGAATTCCTTTTAAATTTAAATGAGGTATAGACTCTTCATGAGAAAGAAAAAATAGCATTTAAGTGACCAAAGCATGTTATATACATTTAAAATTTATTTCTCTTTCACTTCCTCAGAATTAGAGGTTGAATCTCTTTGATCCAAGATTATTAAACCACTATCAAGCTCCAGTTTATAATGTTGGTCCTTCCTAGGTGATTCAAAGCACACTGATCCCTAATCTAGAAAATATAGGTGTGAAGCATGATAAGTAGTTGGCAGGATTGGAAAAATATGGCCAATATTGTCCCTACCCAAACCCAGTCATTTGTCATAGTCTACGTACTACTTTATTAAGGTCATGAAATTACTGTTCTCTAAGACTGTCTGGTTTCTATTTGCAAAAGGCCAAAAACCCGTATACTGAGTGGAAGATACACAGGAAAGTTCTCTCACTTTTCACATAAAAGTATAGGTTGAACAAAGAAAAATCAATTAAATGCAAATTATTTTTATAGAATAAATATAGCAATTCAAGAAATACTAATTTTCTATAGATCAAAAGCATTAGTTACTATATATTTTAGCACCAGGAATAAATTTTCTAAAACATGAACATCATATGAAAGTATGAGATAAAGTAAAAGTGAAAAAAAAGTCACACAGAGATTATTAAACATAAACTACTCTAATTCCACAGGATAAAAAAGTATAGTAATTCCAACATAAATGAGAATTAGAAGCTGGATCCAGAGCTAAAAGGATCACAAGAAGTCAAAAATAGAGAGCCACTGAGTGAAAAATAATCATAGCTAGAGTATTTGAATTTAATATCCTAAGAAGATGAAAATATACCCCTAGGAGGGGGAAAAAGGCTGCTCAAGGAAATTAAAGGGTGTTATTAGCCAGAGGTCAATCAGTATGCTTTTCCATATCTATCCCTAAAACTAAGAGAAGACACTGGAGAAATCTCTAGTTGAATATGGCCCTGTATTATTTGTATGGTGTTGCCAAATTTTTCATATGTTGAACTTCTGAATATCTCCTGACACAGTCCAACTTACCGCCAATGCAGACGAATAAAAGCTGAAGATATTCTGCCGAAATTCTTTCAGGGCTTTCTTGAATACAACATCCACTAGTGTGTCTTTCTTGCTGTCTTCATTATCTAGGTCATTCATCTGGGGACCACAGAAAGAGTTTTTGTACACAATCAACTAAATTGAAAAGAAGTGAATGCCACACTGGACACATATTGTTTCTTCAACAATGACCATCCTGAAAGGGCAAATTATCATGGGACCCAGATATAAACATGACTAGACACCCAAAGTTTTATTACTATGATACAATTTCTAAGGTCTCTTCTAATATTGTATAATTCAATAGTTTTGCTACCAGGAAAACAACTCAAAGTGTACAATGACAAACCTCACCTTAACATATGGAGTGAACATGACAGCTGCAGTAAAAGTGAAGTCAAAAGTAAAGCCTAAAACCTTAAATTCTGTCTACCCAGTCTGACTCATGCATGTCCTATGATTTGCACATTTCTGATAAAGAAACAGACCCTCTAACTTACTGAAGCATACATACTTTAGGGGGCATATCCTGATACACAAGCATTCAACAGTCAAAGTTGCTTAGGGGCCTGAATACCTTTTTCAGAAGAAATTCATCCATGCTTTTTAAATCACTAGCACTTGCTATAATCTGGACAGAGTCATTTTGCCAGTGCATAGACTCCAAAGCCACACTGCTGATCTTCACACTTCGCCTGCGCCTTGCCTTTGGAGAAGGCTCTTTGTTCTCTTTGAATTCCTTTCGGCAACTCCCAGGCAATTCCGGACTCAAAGGAGGTGTTGGGTGATTATGAGATAATTCTGTAAACCAAGATAGAGTATCCAAAAAAAAATTTTTTTTAGTAAAAATATTGAAATCTCCACACCTTCTCTTCAAGTCACTAAAGGAAGTAAGTAAATATCTGAAAAGTAACATTAATGTTTGGGGTCAGGCAGTTAGGCAATAAATCCAGATTGTACGTCTGTACTGAAAATTTATTTTAAGAATTATCACTTTCCAATGAGAAATGCTATCAGGTGTCCCAAAGAGATGAGGTCTGATACTGAAAACCTGGATGGAAGTGGTGTATACAACTGAAGCCTGGATTCCAAAGATCTCAGTCCCAAAGAAAAGAAGCATACAAATCACACGAGGATGTTAAATGTTGACTGCTAACCCAGTCAGAGCTTTACTACATCTGTTTTGAAAGAACAAGCAGCTTATACAAATCCAATAAGTCAGTGAAGCTTGATAATTAGTATTATTTCTTTACTAGGGTCTAAAGCCATAAATGTTTTAGTGACAATATCTGGTGTTAGCCTGGCAACCTCTATTTAGGGAGCAAGTTAACTCAATTGGTTCACTTCTGCTTAGGTCTCTTTACTATTTAGGATTTTCTTTCTTATGCATACTTCCCCCCAAATTGTATTGATTTCTCAGACAATTCCTGGACTGAACCAGTTTTGTATATAATATTGGAAAAATACAACAAATTTTTTCTGCAATTGTTTATACCAGAGAAATTTGGTTCCATGTAGTCCACTGGAATCTAGAACTACACTGGACTTGCCAATGCCTACCTGGGGCTTGATGAGAATGTTGGTCCCATTTCACATACCTGTTTCTCTCACATGTATTTACCTTATCTTTTGGCCAATGGTATATCCTCATTCCATCTAAAAGCTTAATTCTGATAATACAGGGAAACAAGTAGGCTTCTATATGCTAAATGCCACAATAGGCAGGAAATGAGACAAACTAAATTTCAGATATGGCACCAGAACAAAAAAATATGAAGATATAAAGAGGACACAAGTATATTCAAACTGGTGTCAACTGATATTAATTCCATTATATAACCTAGACATACAAGTATCTAGTTATTTCATTTAACAAACAATATCTTTCTTAATACTAAAAGAAATAATGGTTACTAAAGAAACTGTCTATAATCCTAGTTCAGCCTTAAAAACAAGGGCTACCTTAATAAATCTTTACTCAAAGATAAATAAAAAGGTACAATTTTAATTTTTACACATGTATCCTTATTAAGCAAACACTCAAAGAATTTCCTAATTCCTTCTTGGAAATAAGCAGTAGAGAATATAACTGTGAAAAATGAAAAATTTAGAATGACTACTATAAAATAGATAAAACATAAGAAATGGATCCTCGTAGGAATTTCAAATTTTCCAAACTGAACTTGTAGTATTCACTTAATTTACTACTGGTTTTATCCATACCAGTTTGCAAACTGATAGGAGCAAAGTAACAAGACAGAAAAACAGGATTCTAATTAAATTTCTACCAGTTTTCCCTCTGACACACAGGTGCTTCTGCTCTGGTTGATCCATGCCTCTGTGAAACTTGATCATCTTTCCTCCCTTGATCTTATCTTATCCTCTGTCCCTTTATTTTTATTTCAGCTTAGGTGTGACAAGTTTTGTTTACTTATTTTAACTTGGTCTGTTCTATTTCTACTTAGAGATAATAATTTTATTCCTAGGGCCTACTTCTATTTTATTCAATACTGACATTTCACCCACTCATTGGTATTTTACCCACTCATTACCACATAGCCACCTCTATGTATATCCCCCCTATTGAAGATAGCTGGCATCTTTACATAGTAATTAAAAACACTCACACATGCTTGAGCAAAGAGCTTGGAGAGAAAAGGCTAATCTTCAGATGCTGGGATTACTGAATCCTTGGAGAGTTAGTAATTCTAGCATTTAGAGAGACCATATCAACAGATGAACTAACTGTTGGGTACTTGTTATGTACTATGATTGATGCCCCAAAATTAAAATAATAGCTATCATTATAGAGTCCTAGCAACTGACATATAGTAGACCTTTTAGCACAACAATTAAGAATACGGACTCTGGAGCCAGATCGCCTGAATTCAGATCTCAGTTCTAACAACTGCTATACGTGTATAAGCAAGTAACTTCTCTGTGCCTCAGCTTTCTCATTAGTAAAGTGGGAAAAATAATCATACCAACCTCAAAAAATGGTTGTGAGGATCGAGTTAATACATCCAAAATGCTTAGTACAGTGCCTTTTTCATAGTAAACAATCAAATATTAGCTACTATTATCTTATTAATTTTTACTAGGAATACATATTTGTTAGGTGAATGAATGGTGGCTAAATTTTTACACTTTAGAAAACTGAGGCTAATCAAAAATTCGGAATTGTTCTTGACGTTGTTGTTACTTCACTGTTTTGGTGCCGTATTTCCTTGAAACTGCTCTTATAGGTAAAATGTAATTCTATAATTATCTTTTAGTTAAGGAAGGATTTAAAATATTGGTCCTATCTCACTAGAATATCTTGCCAAGAGGATTACTGTTACAAATACTAGAGGGATAGTAAACTTTCAGAATGAGTAAACAGAAATTATGAAGACAATCTCCACCCTTTGTCCATTTTTACCATCTGGAAACTGATGAGCTGGAATCATATCTGAGCCAGCGAAGAGTGCTGAAACCTCTGAGTGGGTATCAGGTTTCCCTCTGGTAGTCTTCTTCTCCCCTTGTTTCCCTTTGGCCCAGAATCTCATCTTAGCTCTCTGAGGTCTGTTTACAAAAAAAAAAAAAAAAAAAAGTAAAAATGGCAATCAGCATGTCCTATTGACATTATTTGTATATCACTTTAAGTTACATAAACAACTTTCATGTGAATTAACTCATTTAACCTTCACAGTTAAGCTTAAGTCATATTTAATCTTCAACTGTACAGTTAAACTTCATCTAGGAAGTAAATGATAGTCTCCTCATCTTGAAAACAGAAATGAGATCCAGATATGTTAACAAAACCACCATTCATATCAGTTATTATCATATAATCATATTATCATGTAAGTACTTATGCTCCAGGCATAAGTACTTGTGTAGAGTTACCTTAAATAACCTATAACAACAAATTTACATTCGAACCATAAACAGTTTTCAGGTAAGAAACTGGTGGTTTAAATATCAGGTGACTTTCCCAAGGTTACACAGCCAGTGAGTGACAAAGTGGAGGATCATACCTACTATGCAACACTGCCTCATTCTTAGTACTTACATACTCTCTCGCATCACATACATCAAGGAAACATCTTGAGACAGTGACAGCTTACTGACCCATGTATCCTAACTCGGTACTAGGAGGCTTACTTGTACATTGAGTGTTGGTTCCTTTATATGTTTGTCTACCAAAAAAGAAATTTTTTTCGAGCATCTACTAGAAGCCAGGCACTGGGCCTTACTTACAATGACTACTTTTCACAACTGCCATGATAAATGAGTATTTTTATCCTAACTATATATGAAAAACCTGAGGCTCAGAGGGCTGAGAGAGACAGAAGTTAAAATCAGGTCTATCTGCTTTGAAAGTCAATATTCTTTTATTCATGGTGCCCTCTTTTTTTAAATAGCATATTACTAAACTTATACATCTATATGGTAAAAAAAGAAATTGTTCCACAAAGCTTATTACAAATGATCACTTTTCTCCTGCTATTCTTATCCCTTTTCTGATCCCTAAACAACCCTTTAGAATTTACTTACATGGTTCTTTTAATATTCACGAAACTTATATTGCTATCATACTTGTGACCACAGATAATAAATTAAGCACATTCCAACACTCCAGTTCTATACCCTCCACACACACAGACATTCCCCCACAACAGAATATCATAGTTTTAGTTAGGTCTATATATATATATTTTTTTAGTAGTATTCACCTTTTTTACTGTGTAAATAATATTCACAACTGAGGCATACAGTACCCTATATAAACCATATTTTTAAGAGTTAATGTTTTCTTTTATATTTGCTCATTTTTCTACATTCAGTTCACCTCCAAGTGTTTCCCCATTTGTGAATATCTCCTCTCAATATGTTGAAACACAGTTAGGTACTCCATCAGTTCTGTGTTCTTAAAGAAATCTTTCCCAGAGCCTTCTAACCTGCTCTAATCTGGCATGGTTCCCTCTGTGATTGCTGTACAACCATCATTTGTAAAGCTACTTTCAGGATCATAACGGAGATTTCTTTTGTCTCTACTATTTTGTGACGACATGTCTTTTGGTATGGGTTTACTTTCATTCATTATGTTGAGCCTTGTCAATCTAGATGCTCAAGTCCTTCAATTCTGTGACATTTACCTGAATTACTTTATTAATGATTTGCTCCTCTGCATTTTCTTTGTCTTATCTTTCCAGAGTTCTTACAAGTGAGTCACTGGATGTCCTAAACTGCTCCTCTAATTTTCTTCTCTTTTCTTGCCTCTTCTTTCCCTTTGTCATTTTGTTCAAATTTCTGAGAGATATCAACTATCTTTCTCATGCTTTGGACTTCTTTATGCTATTGCAGTTTCAATTTTCAAATGCTCTTTTTTTATTATGAATGTTTTCCTTTCAACTATTCTAATTTCATGAATATAGCTGTATTTCTTTATGCAGTAGATCTACTGATAGTTTTATGTATTTGTCTTGAAGTTTTCTTTCCCCTGTATAGTTTATTTCTTCCAAGTTATATTTTATCAATTAATTTTAGTTTCTTTCATTTAAGATGGCTCCTCAAATGTGTGGTGATCATGCTTGGAAGCGCTTCCCTTGTGGCTCAGCGGATAAAGAATCTGCCTGCAATGTGGGAGACCTGGGTTCGATCCCTGGGCCGGGAAGGTCCCCTGGAGAAGGGAAAGGCTACCCACTCCAGTATTCTGGCCTGGAGAATTTTATGGTCTGTAGTCCATGGGGTTGCAAAGAGTCAGACACGACAGAGCGACTTTCACTTTCACATGCCTGGAAGTTCTAGTGTGCATTAGTGGGGCTTCCAAACTGTGGTCGCCCTTGCAGGGTTATCTGGCTGATACCACTATCTTTAGGTCTTTCTTGAGGGTTGGACCAAAGTCCCAAAGACTCTTTGAATCATCTGCTTAGAGAGTATGTGAAACATGGGAGCTGAATACAGAATAAAATTTGGGGGATCTTAACATTCAGTATGTAAACATTCACAAAATTCCCCTGGTTCCAAATATGTACCTCAATTCTCAAGTATATCTGGTTACCTTCAAGTGCAGAAATCTTTTGTTTTATCCTTCCCAGAAAATATATCTCCTATTTTCTGCTAGGGTTGGGGAAGATCAGCCAGTCAGATGCTTCTTTCTCAGTTGGCTTAAGATTTAGCTTTCTCCTATCTATTAAGACATTTTAAATTTGTCTATTTACCTTTTGGATTCCACATTTTTATTACTTCTGTCTCCTGTTGCTTTGTTGCTGCTGTTGCTTTTGTCCTATATAGGTTATTTTAGGAAGATGTGGAAATTAAATTTATGTATTTAATCTGCTATCTCCACTTGTATATTTTTCTACTATATTACATTTTGATTCTCAAACTTTCATCTCCAGCATAGTCTGCTCTAGATTTGGGTTACCTTGGATTATGCCTCTACAGTCATTGAGAAAGTGATCTTTAACAGGGTTACGAACCAGACAGATATTCAATGTGATATTCAAGTGTTCAGTGAGGACCCAACTGCCTTACATAATACGATAAGGGACAAAGACATACTCTTGATAAATAAAAACTTCAAATACTTTCCTAAAAAGAACAGTTATTTCCTGAAAGCTTTTTCCAGTTCCATTTGTAAAATACTTAACTCAGAGCAGAATTCAAGTCCAAAACCAGAAAATATTTTCACTCTCATCTCATCTAATGTCTTTTCTTTTAAAACCAAAAACCCTAAGTCATATAACGATGTTAAGACTGCCCTGGGACTTCCCTGGTGGTCTGGTGGTTAAGACTGCACTTCCACTGCATGGGGGTGTGGGTTTGACCCCTGGTCAGAGAACTAAGATTTCACAGGCCAAACAGTGTGATCAAAAAAAAAAAAAAAAAAAAAAGATTTTGCCCAAATCACAGAGCTAAACATATAAAAAGACAAAGTTTACTATATATATCTGAACTGTTTGTTTCTGTCAGAGTAAGTGCTTAGTATTTGCTGAAAAATGAATTTCAAAACTTTTGAAATTGATAGCTGTTCTATGAATTATGCTTTTATAAAGATGCTCGGTATTTAGCTAAAGTCTATTAGTAAATAAAATTATATTACCCCTATTAACTTTCAGTGTATGCTTTATACCTTATATCTGAATCTGAAGCCTTCTGTCTCACTGCCAACTTCGTAATCTCTCCTTGAGACATGGTCTTATGAAGCTTTGCTTCTTCATCAACTGAAGAAAACCGCTGTGAAGTCTGTAATAATTACATATGTAAAGACTTCAAAACCAAGTAATTATTATCATAGCACTATAATTAAAACTCAGATTACAGAATTATTTTAGAATTACATCTATTAAAAACATACAAAAATACATTCATATTACTCAGAGATTCATTAAAATAAAAGAACCTACTAAAAATTCCATGAAGTTCAAACAGTAATCTAAAGTAAAGGGCACTTGGGTCAATAAAAAAGCTAAATGGGAAATACCAGCTCATGTTTTCTGACAATTTAGCAAACAATATCAAGTAGGGTGAATGGAAAAAAAAAAGAGTATCAAATGGAAAAGTAAGAGAAAAATCAAAACCATCTACAGATAGAGACAAAAGATACAGGACCTGATAAATCTAGATATACAGGATAATTAATCAGTAGTGATCAAGTTAAAGACATAGACTAAACTTTAAAGAAAAAATTCTCAAGGTCTGCAAGTAAAAAGATCAAATAACTTATAAGGGCAAGAGATTTAGACTGGCAATAGACTTACCAACAATAACAAACAAAGTAAGACAATAATAAAATAGCATATTCAAATAACTCAGAAAAAGAAAATATGAATCAAGGACTTTATATGTAGCCAAGATGTCCCTTCAAATATCAAGGCCATAGAAAGATCTCAGGGAATTCCATATCGATGGCCCTTTGAGTAATCTAAGGGAAGAGCTTCGTCCAACCAAGAGATAAACAGGGAAACTTCTGCAAAATATTTGAAGTGATAATTTAATACATTTAATTGTAGATCGAAGACAAAAACAATGGTGGGGACTATGGTGAAAGAATTGTATACAAAATTACATATTCTGACAAAGTAGAAAGGAGTAGAAGGGAGTAGAGACTAGAATAATTCACCAATAGTTGTGCCACAATAGGTAAGAATATTACTCATTCAAAAATGACTAATTAGAGTATTACTGATTAAACTTAAAAATATTAAAGGCATTTTTTAAAGTTACATATAAAAGTAAACAATCAACAGAACAAGAACAGAATGTTTGCTAAACATCAAAAGAAATTTAAAAAAATAAAAGAGAAAAAAAAATGAAGACAGCAAATTTGACATGATAATAACAAAATTGCAGGTTGAGAATTAATCTCTCACTTTCATCAATAAACATGAATAGATTTAACTCACCTACTAAGGGAAAGATTTTTTAATTTGGCTCACAAAGCAGGGCCCAACTATATTGTATAAAAAACATACCTCTAAACAAAAAGATCCAGACAAGCTAAAGTTAAAAGGACGACCAACAGTATTCTAGGCAAATGGATATAATAAGAAAACGGAGGCTGTGATATTACTAATGTAAAATTCAAGCAAAAATACAGGGAAGCTGACAAAGGACAATTTTTAATATTAAGAGGTACAATTCACAATGAGTAACAAGAATAACACTAACATTCATCTGATATAAGACAGATAAAAAATAATGATATAGAAGACAAATAACATTATCAGTAAGGTAGAGATTATGCATGTATACTGAAATTTTACACTCTGAATAGACAATACACCTTATCAAACACACTTTCAACAAGTAACAAGTGCTGGCAAGGATATGGATAGAAGAGAACCTTCATTCACTATTAGTGGGAATGTAAATTGGTATGGCCACCACGGAAAACAGCATGGAAGGTCCTCAGAAAATTAAAAGTGGAATTACGATATGATCCAGTAATTCCACTTCTGGGTATTTATCCAAAGGGAAAAAAACACTAATATAAGATATATGTACTCCAACGTCCATTGCAGCATTATTTATGATAACCAAGTTACAGAAGTAGCAAAGTGCCCACCAGTAGATGACTGGATAAAAAAGATGTGGTATATATATAAATTAACACATATGTGTGTGGAATATTACTAAGCCATAAAAATTAATTCTTGTCATTTGAGACAACATGTATGGAGCTAGAGGGAATTCTACTAAGTGAAATCAGCCAAAGACAAAGACAAAAAGTGCATGTTCTCACATGTGGATTCTAAAAAACAAAAACAAAATGAAAAAGAACTCATACATACAAAGAACTAATAGGTGGTTGCCAGAAGGGAGTAGAGGGAAGGAGGGGTGGGCAGAAGAGGTGTAGGTTTTGAGATTAAGATACAAGCATCCAGTTCAATAATAAACAAGTCATGGGTATGTGTATAGAGCACAAGGAATATGGTCAGCAATATTATAATAACCTTGTATGGGGATTGATGACTCTAAAATTATGATGGTGATCATTTCAAAATGCAGGCAAGTGCCAAATCATTACATAGTATATCTGAAAGTAACATAATACTGCAATCATATATATTTCAATTTAAAAAATGCACATGGAACATTCATAAAAACTGATCATATTCTACGTAAAAAAGAAAATACCAATAAATTTGATCAAACAGAAGCATTATAAACAGTCTTTCATCAGAATACAATAAAACTAGAAACTAAAAAAGATTTAAAAACAAAAAGGCTCTTCATCTGAAAACTAAAAAATTTTTATTAAACAAGTTTCAGGTAAGAAAAGAAATATAAACTAAAATTACAGATTTTCTTTAAAATAACCAAGTCTTTACACATTAAAATAAATGAGATACATCTGAAGTGTGATCAGAGGAGAATTCATAGCCTTAAAAACCTGTTATCAATAAAAATAAATGAAAAGTTACTCACTCAAAGACTAGAAAAATAAGACAGTAAACCAAAAGAAAATATAATAAATAATAAACATAAGGTAAAAACAGAAATCAGTGGAGAATGAAAAAAAAGGAAACATGATAAATAAAGCCAGATCCTGTTACTCTGGAAAAAATTAACAAAATAGACAAATAACTAGGTAAAGAAAAAAAAATCTATGAAATAAGAACAGACAAAAGGAAAATAACCACTGAAACAGATTTTTTTAAAACCATGAGACTACCTTATAGACCTCTATGCAACTAAATCTGAACAATGAAATGGAAAAAACTAGTTGCCAAAATTGACCTTATTAGACAGAAAGCTTTAAAGGCTAATTCTCCTAGAAGAAATAGAGGAACTTATGCTACAAAAAAAGTGCCAACCCAGATAGTTTCATAGGAAAATTCTACCAAATCAAACAGCAGAAAGTGGCAATGCTGTCCTCTGATTTTTGGGGGGGGAATAAAATACACATATAAATACTAAGTGAAGGGAGTTCCCTGGTGGCCTAGTGGTTAGGATCTCACTCCATGGCCAGGGGTTCAAGGTCTATTCAGGGAACTGAGATCCTGCAAGCTGAGAGGTACAGTCAAAGGGGGGTAAAGCAAAATTAATGAAAATCTGAATAACAAAACTGAAAACCAGAGAGCCCTAACAGGCTTGAGGAAATTAAACAATATAAAATAGAAAATAGTATGTTAAAAAATAAGTAAATATTAAGTGTATGCAATAAGCTGCTGTCCTGGGGCCACCAATCTAAACTTTCTATGCCATAAACTGTTCAATTCACCAGTTTTCCCACTTGCAATACTCATCCCAAAATCACTAGCCTAGGTCCTAAAATATTATAAATATCCTTTCCTGACTTCCCCTTTCTTAAAAATTACTAAGACTTAATCGAGGTAGCTTTTCCCTTATTGTAAAATAAGCTAACAGACTTAGCCGTGCTTGATCAATGTTTTTTTTTTTTTTTTTCTGGCAGTTTTCTGTGTAGTAAAGAGAAGGAAAATTCAACACAGATAAGGAGTGAAGAGTATCTCAGAGAAATACAAACAGAAATAGGAAGGTAAGAAGTACAGTAATTCTGGGGGGAAATGAAAAACTCAGTTTTATCATACAGGAGATAAAGACAACAAATTCTGGAGAACTGTTTGGGAGTCAGACCCATGGAGATGACTGCTTTAAGTGTAGGGAATGGCAGAAGAAACTATGCGAGAAAACTCTGTTACCTCTATCAATCCTACAAATGAGGGGTAGAAATGATTTTATTAACTCACCATCCATACGATTCAGAGATTAAATAAAAAGCTATCTGAAAGCTATCTTTAAAATGTTGCTTAGCAGAATATGTTGATGTTCTTGGGTAAAAACCAACATAAAGTGAAAAGTGAAATGAAATTGCTCAGTTGTGTCCGACTCTTTGCAACCCCATGGACAGAGGAGCCTGGTGGGCTACAGTCCATGTCCATGGGATTCTCCAGGCAAGAATACTGGAGTGGGTTGCCATTTCCTTCTCCAGGGAATCTTCCCGACCCAGGGATCAAACCCAGGTCTCCCACATTGCAGGCAGGTGCTTTAACCTCTGAGTCACCATGGTGTGTATAAAAACCCAGTGAAAGCAGCATACAGAGCCTAAACAGTTACTCAAATGGCAGAGTTAAAAGCAGAGAAAAACAAAAGAAAACCAAGGTCATAGAGACAGAAACCACTACTCTCACTTCCACTCCTTCACTGCAGGCAACAACTAATTACCCATTTGTCAACTCCAGAGGTGATGCTTATCAAATCCCCTTGAGGGCATGCATATCTAACTGTTTTTATCTCATTAGGATCAGTGATCTCACCCATGGAAAGGTCAGCTGATGGCCTCCTTGAGGAATGACACACTCCTCAGCAAATGTCAGAGTCACTAAGTCACTTTGTCCAGAAAAAAAAAACAAAACTATCCAGCTTTTAAAAAATTCATGTGCCCAGAAAATCAAGACCATTTACAACCCTGAAGATATTCAGATTTTGATAATTCAGTAGATTTCAGTTAGAAATAATGAGTCTTCATTTTCACAATATCAGGTAACATTAGAACATGGCATATTTTCAGATAAACAGAAACATACTTTAAAACTGTCCCTACCCTTCCCACCCCCAACCCCAATAAGTAATTGTCAGCATAGTCTAGAGAAAGCAAAGCTTCTTCATGCAAGTGTCCACCAGAAACAAACACCACAACCTACTCCTAAAATAGCCGTGATGAAACACAGGACAGGGAGAAAGCTGGAGAGGTGACCGGTACACTGTGCGGGAGGCGCTCTACAACTACTGGCATGCAGTGATCGTCAGCAGGTGGACGCAACCACAGGCGGGGGCTGCCGCACAGAACCCGCACAGGGGCTGAATGCCCCAAGCAGAAAGCCCAGCTTCTTGGCTCATCTCAAGAAGAGTTCCCAGAAAGAGTTCTACCACCGAAAGGACTAAGGTTTGTATCACAGGAAACTCTCAGGAACAAAACAGCAATTACAAATGCTAAATTCTTTGACAAAAACTGGAGAATAATTTAAGTATGTTCCCTATTTATACTAGAAATATATAGCAGTGTTTTTTCATTAAAATTAGTTTGCTCCATTACATGATTTCATCTTCAATCAACTAAGCATATGACAGAATACGTTTCAATAATTATCACTCAAAAATAGGGCCATCTCCAAAGTGGAGAAATTTAATCCTACACTAAAGAGAAATCTTTGGTTCTAACTAGATATATTAATGAACATACAGGCTGAGCAACTTTTACCATTTGGTTCAGGGTAATGATTCATTAGTCTAATTAGATAACTGGCTGTGCATTTTTATATTTTTATTGGTGATTTTATTTTTTCTTCCTTAGAATATCCATATTATCATTTAAAAACTGGGTCTATCTCCAACAAGAGATAAAGACAATGAGATTATTCTGGAACGTAATGATAACTTTAATTAACTAGGTCTTCGGTACAAACAGCCTGAAAGTTTAAAAAAAAAAAAGTGAAAGTGTTAGTGGTCCAGGTGTGTCTGACTCTTTGCCACCCCGTGAGCCAGCCAGGCTCCTCTGCCCACAGAACTCTCCAGGCAAGAATACTGGAGCAGGCCGCCATTCTTTTCTCCAGGGGATCTTCCCGCCCCGGGGAACAAACCTGTGTCTCCCACACGGCAGGCAGGTTCTTTACCATCTGAGCCACCAGAGCAGCCCTGAAACAGCTTAAAGCCATTCAAAGAGAAAACATTTAATGCGTCAACAGAAGAGCACCCTAAAATGTTCCTCCCGTAATGAACAGATACTACAAAAGAACATTAGAGACTAACGTAATTAAGGATATTCATGGAAATAAAACGCCTATCACTCTACTTCCTCGGTGATAACATTTAGTACATAATAGGCATACAGGGTACTCCTACTGTATTTCCCAGGCCAATTCCAAAATCAAACACTTTATATCCATAAATACACTCAAACTTATCAAATTATATGTACCTAATTTGGGCTGAGATATGATAATAAAGCTATTTTATATATGCAGCTTTAAACATAATGTTAATAATTTGTGATTAATACAAATCCACATTATCTACAGCCTTTTAGTTGGCTGGGTTGGTCCAGGAAGATATTTTTAGCATTTCTCATTAAATTTTTAAAAAATTCATGTTTATTTTTTATTACTAAAAAAATGCAGAGGGGAAGCAGGTTTAAATGAAAAAAAAAAGAGAGAGAAAATGAGAGAATATTATTTCAGTTAAAAGCTACTGGATTATTTAACATAAACTCTACTCACTAGACCACAGAGAGATCAGGAAACTATGGCTAGCAGGTCAAATAAAGCTCATTGCCTGTTTTTGTAAATAGTTTTATTGTAAAAAAGCCATGCACCTATGTTCACTTACTGCCTACAGTGGTTTCCAGTCTACAATAGCAGAATTAACTAGTTCCAACAGAGACTGTATGACCCATTGAGTCTGAAATATACAACATCTGGCCCTTTACAAAAAAAGTTTGAGGCTCCTGTTCTAGAAACCTTTAAGATAGAACACAGAAAACTTCTACATTAGTGCTAAGTAATTTTAATATTTTTTGCCTAACTTATGATTTAACTGACATATACTGTGCTAAAGTGCCCTAATCCAAGTCCTGTTAAATTAAGGTTTAGCGTTAGTTGCTGTGTTCACTGAGGTTTCCCACGTACAAACCATTATATATGGAGAAGAAGCTGTGAAGGTTAGCTTTAGATTAGCAAAGACTATTTCCATCAGATTTGCTTGTTCCCTATTTTTCTTATACTGCTATAAAATTACCATTTCGGAGTCACTGTGAGAGGCCTGACCCAGGCTGGGTGCAGGCCCTAGCTCAGAGTGAGAAGCTTGGTCAGGGGAGAGAAGGGGCTCAATAATGTCATCGTAATCATCTTCCTCTGTATCCCCCTCCCCATCGGCAAAAGTACCTCTAGTCAAGAAATCGGAGCGCGTCCGCGCCATTCGAGCTTTCTTTTTATGGGCCGGTCTGGCAACCTGCTTGACCAAATGATAAAACAAATAACACAACAATGTTTTGTTTTGGTTTTTTGGGAGATGATGCCAATGAAAGACATCAGAGAGCTCATGAATTTCTTGAAACATCCCCTCCCGCCCCATGCCTTTTCCACTAGAAGTGACAGCCATAACCAAAAGCAATCCATATTCATTACCCTGGACAAAGAATAAGAATGGAAGCTAAATCCACACTGTTCTTCTCCATAGCCAAGGAAGTCATTTTTCACTGCCATAATACGTCACCAAAGTCACCTGCATAAATTGCCTTCTTTTCTTTTAGAATTCCATTTTTGTAAATATAATCTGGATTTGTAGGCATTCTTCCCTGCCTGAAGTATTCCTCTCTGAGTATAACAGACTTAACTCATGGCTTCTTTTTCTATAAACACTTGGGAGTAAATGAGTAAATGAAGTGTTCTAACTACAAGAACAGTAATTTCCAAAACAGTGTGCACCTATTTTGCATACGAGATAAATAAAACAAAATTCAATGCTTACCTCTCCTTGGCCCGGCCCAGTTAACTTTACAGGTTTCCAAGTTGGTTCATCTTGTTTCTGGAGTTGAGGGTTTCCACTGTTCAAGGCTTCCATGGTGACACTTCGAATGAAACAACAGGATTACATTTCAATTCCTAGCAGATAACTCATGGCAGCAGTCTTAAAAGGATAGCATGAAATATAGTCTAACAAGCCAGGTCAAAGAAATGGATTTGATGGTGAGAAAGGGAAAATACCAAGTCCACAAATCTTAAGAATTAGTCTTAGAAGGGGTCTTTATACGCTCATCATTTAAAACACCTGATAAGTAGCTACTGAGTGATGAGGATCTCATCACTTTGCTTTATAGGGAGATGGTTCTATTGACAAATTTTCTTTCTGAAATCTCTCTGCAACTTTTATCTGTTGGCTTAATTTTAAAACTTGAGGCTATACAGAATAAAATCAACACTGACAGAGTAAGAAACTATTATCAAACTAAAAGAACTATGCTCCAAACCATAAAGACAGTATAGTGCTAGTTTGTGAGAATTTAATTTTTGCTTGAATAACCACATGACATGACTGCTTTATCATTAAATTCTCTGCAGAAATGAATGTTTGTGTCTGATGAAAATCTGAAGAGAACCTATACTTTTCAGAACCCAATTATCTATACTAACTCAGGAACATGAATCTTAAAATTTATCAGGAACATATTGTTCATCTCTTCTTAGCAAGACTGTAAACTCACTGAAAATCATATTTCACCTTCTAGCATACTGCTGAGTTTAAGGTAGACATTAACTTATAATATCCTTTGGCAGATTAACTGCACTTGCATTCAGAATCTTCCATGAAAGCCTAGGTTATCTTGCCCAATAATCCCTAAACACACCTTTCTTACAGCTAAAATCTTCTTAGAGATCTCTCTTTCTGACCAGTATAAAATCAAGTCCAGCAATCCTAGGTTGTCCTAAAAGATTCCCTTTTGATTATTCAAATCTCCCTTGCCATAGCTGAGTCATTTATCTTTGATTTGTTCTCCAAAAGAGGGACAATTAACAGGACCTTTGATAGTACCTGGCTACTCTGGTTAACTTTTAAATTCACAGCATTTTCTCTAAGCTTCTCCATGATTTCTTTTTTGTTCTCCCTTACTAACCAGATGAAAACTACAATGTACTTACTACCCGATGGCATAGAAAGAACGCTAATCTAATGTTACTTCCTAATCAGGATACCCAATGCTGATTTCTAATCAGGAAACTCAAATTCTGGGCTCAGCTATTTCTAACTATGTGACCTTATCCAGGTATTTCACATCCACGGGTACCAGTGACCTCATCTATAATATGTGGTAACTGAATAGATAACTTAGAAACACTAACATTTACAATTCTATAAAATGCTAATGTTTCTAGTATTACTTACAGAGTAAGAGAACATGTGAAGTATGGATTTTCCTTAAGCTTTCATGCAAACAATCTAATACATATCATTTTGAAGATAAATAGTTGTTAATTAGGTAAAGTAAAAAAGGAGCTGTTAAGACTGTATCTTGGCAAAATGATAAAAGGAGTAATTCACAAGGATGATTAACATTTTTGAAATCTGCCTCTTGAGAAATCTGTATGCAGGTCAGGAAGCAACAGTTAGAACTGGACATGGAACAATAGACTGGTTCCAAATAGGGAAAGGAGTACGTCAAGGCTGTATATTGTCACCCCGCTTATTTAACTTATATGCAGAGTACATCATGAGAAACGCTGGGCTGGATGAAGCACAAGCTGGAATCAAGACTGCTGAGAGAAATATCAATAACCTCAGATATGCAGATGACACCACCCTTATGGCAGAGAGCAAAGAAGAACTAAAGAGCCTTTTGATGAAAGTGAAAGAGGAGAGTGAAAAAGCTGGCTTACAACTCAACATTGAGAAAACTAAGACCATGGCATCTAGTCCCATCACTTCATGGCAAATAGATGGGGAAATAGTGGAAACAGTGTCAGACTTTATTTTTGGGGGCTCCAAAATGACTGCAGATGGTGACTGCAGCCATGAAATTAAAAGACGCTTGCTCCTTGGAAGAAAAGTTACGACCAATCTAGACAGCATATTAAAAAGCAGAAACATTACTTTGCCAACAAAGATCCATCTAGTCAAGGCTATGGTTTTTCCAGTAGTCATGTATGGATGTGAGAGTTGGATCATAAAGAAAGCTGAGCGCCAGAGAATTGATGCTTTTGACTCTTGAGAGTCCCCTGGACTGCAAAGAGATCCAACCAGTCCATCCTAAAGGAAATCAGTCCTCAATATTCATTGGAAGGACTGATGCTGGAGCTGAAACTCCAATACTTTAGCCACCTGATGCAAAGAACTGACTCATATGAAAAGACCCTGATGCTGGGTAAGACTGAAGGCAGGAGGAGAAGGGGATGACAGAGGACAAGATGGTTGGATGGCATCACTGACTCAATGGACATGAGTTGGAGTAAACTCCAGAATTTGGTGACGGACAGGGAGGCCTGGTGTGTGGCAGTTGATGGGATCACAAAGAGTCAGACACGACTGAGTGACTGAACTGAACTGAAGCCTTCTATAAAACAGATTCATGGATCTAACAACTATACACACACACACACATCCCTCACATAACTAAACTTAATAAGAAAGGCAGAAGATAATATGTTATGACCAACCTAGATAGCATATTAAAAAGCAGAGACATTACTTTGCCAACAAGGTCCGTCTAGTCAAGGCTATGGTTTTTCCAGTGGTCATGTATGGATGTGAGAGTTGGACTGTGAAGAAAGCTGAGTGCTGAAAAACTGATGCTTTTGAACTGTGGTGTTGGAGAAGACTCTTGAGAGTTCCTTGGACTGAAAGGAGATCCAACCAGTCCATCCTAAAGGAGATCAGTCCTGGGTATTCACTGGAAGGACTGATGCTGAAGCTGAAACTCCAATACTTTGGCCACGTGATGTGAAGAGTTGACTCACTGGAAAAGACCCTGATGCTGGGAGGGATTGGGGGAAGGAGGAGAAGGGGACAACAGAGGATGAGATGGTTGGATGGCATCACTGTCTTGATGGACATGAGCTTGAGTAAACTCCAGGAGTTGGTAATGAACAGGGAGGCCTGGCGTGCTGTGATTCATGGGGTCGCAAAGAGTCAGACACGACTGAGCGACTGAGCTGACTGACTGAACATTTTCTGATGGGCTTATATGCTACAGTCTTGAACTGCTGGACAATCTACAGGTTAATGGGCAGGACTAGGCTCTCAAGCTGTCATGTAGTCCAACTGCATTTTATAATATGATATAAAAATTCTTAGTGGAAAAATAAAATATCAATGATCTCTTGCCCATATTTACAAAGGTTTTCTATAAAATCTGTATGCAAGTTTTTTAAAGACTGAAAGATTTAAAAACTAAAGATTTGATGAGAAAGTTATTTTCACGGTTAATACGAAATACAACTTTTTTAGTCCTAAGATATGGCTCTCCTTTCATTTAAACAGTGATATTCTTCCACAAAAACTGAAAGAACTGTATTAACTAGGCTTAATACAAATATTTTAAATTTTATCAAATTTGTTTTATGTACCACTTAAATGCTTTTTCACAGCTACCACTTGTTAAGACAACTTAAAAGTATAAGGAACTTCCACTTATACAAGGTATCTAAAGTAGTCACAGGGAATTCTCCAGCTATCCAGTGGTCAGGACTCTGAGCTTTCACTGCTGAGGGCCTAGGTTCAATCCTGGTTGCAGTGCAGTCAAAAATAAAAATAAAATAAAGTAGTCACATTCTTATAAACAGAAGGTAGAATGGTGGTTGCTGGGGGCTGGGGGTAAAGGGAAAAGGAGAGTTGCTTTCAAGGGTAACTGAATTTGTTTTGCAAGATAAAGTTCTAGATTTGTTGCACAACAATGTGCATATGGTTAACGCTACTGAACTGTACACTTTAAAATGGTTAAGATGGAAAATATTATGTGGCTTTTATCCGCCCCCCTCAAAAAAGTACAAAGATCTTAACGAAGACCATAAATAGGCCAACAGCTATCACAAATCCCATTAATTTTAAAGCCTGATACAAATAAGCTTGGACTGCTACACCTAATAACTCTGGGGCAACCCGCATTTGTTGAATGTCTACTGCATTTCCAGCCACTCTATGGCTCTCCACAAATGCTTTCTTCCTTATTGGGGGGGAACCAAAAACCTTGCTGCCTGTGCTTAGTCAAAGACTCCCAGCGTATAATTATATCCAATTTTCAGGTGGTTGGTGTAGTCAACAATCAGGAAATTTTTTTACACACAGAAATTAGCTAATTCAAGTAGCACCCATACAAATAACTGAGGTAGACCAAGGCACCTTAATGAAAATTTCCAAAAAGTTTCTCATTTATAACATAAAAATAAACCCTTCACTTACAGGGAACTACTCATATTTTCCTTTGGTGTGAAAAAAATGGCCTTAGTAGCTCCGTCTCCGAAAGGGTCATCAGATTTGTGGCTACAAGGCTGAGCCGGCCTCAGGTGTTCTCTCTTTGAAATGCGACTATGAGAGTGTTTATAGGCAACATTCAGTTGGGTGGACATTCTGTCTGTCTTGGATAATTCCTTGACAGTATGAGATTGGCCTGGGCCTCCTTTTCTTTCGAAGAACAGAGTGACAGGTCGGTCCTTTAAGGGTAAGTGAGTTGAGGGACTGTCTTTTGGGGCAAGAACAGAATCTTTTATAGTTACTGACAGAGTCCCAACCATACTGGATTCTTCATCCTTATTTGGGGTTTTCAGGATGAGAAGAGAGGATGGTCTCTCTATTCTCTGCTTTGACTGATGGAAAGATGGTACCAGAAAACTCTCCCTAGTTCTTGGCTTTTCAATTGTCTTGAAGGCTTTACGCTCCTTTTCTAAAATATCTTTTTGTCGGCGAATCTGTTTCATCATCTCTTTCTCATTCTGTTGCTGCAATTGCTTTTGCCTTTCTTCCTTCTCAGTGTTCAACTTTTCTAATTTCTTAAGCACGGTATTTGAAGAATCTGTATTCAAAGAAGCAACAACCTGATTTTCTCCTGGGAGGTGGTACTTTCCAGCTTCCCTGCTGATATCCAAAGTAAGAGATGGAAGCGTTTCTTCACTTTCTAATAGTTTGCTTCTCTGGACACTTGTGTCTAGTTGGGAGCTCGTTTTCAGTGGGTCTTGATGGGGAATATAAAAAAATGTAGGCAAACTATTTGAAACAAAGGGGTCTCTCAGCTGTGGTTTACAGGTAATAGATTCAGAACTGCAAACCAGCTTTTCCTTCATAGCCCCATTCTTTAAATGCACTGAGTCAGAAGGTGGCCCCCTTTGAGTCAATGTATAGTTAGTCTCACTTGCAGCACTGACAGGATAGTCCTGTGGCTCAAAATCTGAACTGCAAGATACCTCAGGTGGTACAAATGGCAAGTCTCTTTCATCTGTAATTATGGGCTCTGGTTTGCTCTTTTGGCTCTCCTCACAGCTCAGAAGTTCCAAGCTTCCGTGCGAGCTTTCACTATCAGGTGTACCCTGCAAAGACTGAAGGCCCTCAGGCATCAGTTCCGTAGACCATCTACGCTCTTCTGAAGGAGACACACCACCGAGAGAACGGACTTTCAGCAATTCTAAGCTAAATATAGCTTGTTCTAGTTCTCTCATTCTCCGACTTTCTCTTTTGGCCCGACTCACTTTTTTCTGGTGGAGATCTTCCAAGGACTTGGGTCTCTCTCTTACAATCACATTTTCCTGCAAGTCCACACCACTTTGACTTCTGGCTCTCTCCTGTCGCTTGTTTGGGGACTCATTCAAGCAGTCCATTGAACTTTCATGACTAATTCGATTACTCTCTATCACAGATTTACATTCCTCAATGGCTTTTACTCTGCTGTCAAATGAACAATCCTCCCATTTTGAAGGGTCTGAACCATGAATTTCCAGAGTCCCATATGGCTTGATACTTGCCAATCCAAGTTCTAGTTTTGCTTCTTTTACTTTTTGTTCTTTCAGAGATTTAAATCTATATCAAAACAGAAAAAAAAAAAAAAAAACAGGTTAGAGATACTTCTTGGTTACCAATGGAGAGAATAAGTTTATTCAGAATTTTTAAAAAGTGAAAAGTCTCAAAAAAAATTTTTTATAATATTAAGCATTTCTTTAACATGGATGCATATTTCAGAATTCTGTTTCTATAAGTGAGATGATGTTTTATTAAGTATATTATTCCTAACTGGGCACTCTAATCAAAGCATAAGTTAACTCAGAAGCAAAGCTCTCATTTTAATAACATCTTATTTTAAGATAAACCTTAAAAATGAAATTGAAGTTTCTGAAAGTAAAACCAGTTGCAATATTGCCAATTTTTAAGGATTCAACCCAATGTAAAGTTAATTCTTAGCAGTTATAACCACAGACCATGTAGGTTTGCAATCCAATTTAATTCAATATTATAAACCGCACAATGTGGTTTAAAGCTGCTGGGGGGATCAAAGTCTAGAAGAGAAGACAAATTGTACACAACCAGTTCTAATTCAAGTTAGGCAAATGTTAGAGCAGACATATAAGCAAAGTACTTGAGAAAAGGGGAGTTAATTATTATAGCAATGAAGATTACCTTTGTCTTGCTCTGAATCCTCTATACAGTGACTGCAAAAGGATAATTTTGTTCCTTTGTTCTTGATACTTCTTACTTTCCCTGTAGCCTTTCCATCTTGCCTGTATACAGACAGCAGCCAAGTGTCTCCGCCTACAGCGCTTCCTCCATCTCTGCTGGATGACAATGGCGGCAGTCCGCAGCTCCAAATACCGCCGCCTCTGTAAGTGAGCGCGCCAGGAGGCCTGCAGGAGAGTGGCCGCACTTGCCATAAGGAAAGCATCTTTCTGCACAGCTGCAGCTCTGGCTTGCTTCTGACGTACGTAACTCCTCCAGAATTGCTGCGGGGAAGACAATGATAAAACTGGTAGCATGTAACACATTTTCACAGAAAAAAGAAATCTCTTATGTCTAGATAAGATAACTAGATATTAAGTAGCTAAACAGCTAAACTGTGGGTGGTTAAAGAAGAAAAAATGTTTTCCAGATATGCTTAGTGAAAATAACAATTTTAGATAATATAACCTTGATGAAGTCAATTATACAACTTAAAATAATTTAATTTTTTGATGATTTCATGCCCTACAAATTAATTTTAATAAATTACATTATATTCTCACCTACAATTTGCCAGTACTAATGGGTCAATGTGTATACATTTCAAAGATTAAGATATTAAAGACCTTCTTGCACAAACAGAAAAGTTTGGAAAGCTGGAAAAGTTGGAAAGCTGTATGGAAAACAGCTGTCAATGAGGGAGAAATCAATGAGGGAGAAAATAAAATATAAATGTAAAATATGAATTTGAATAATTATAACAATATATGTATCATTTTCAAATATCACCAAGAAAACTAAAAATAACTTGTCAACAGAAATTAAGGAACATAACTCCTTGGCTCCTAATTATACCTCATAGTACATTATAACTATAAATTCAATTTAATTTCAACTGTACATCAATATATTTACTAATAGTCTATTATTGTATTGCCAGGTAAATCTGTTGGTTACTATGAACATTTAAGAAATGAGAAGGACATAATCGCATCTCTGAAGAAATTTACATTCTTATTTAAATGCTTCACAATAAATCACTTCTAGTTACTAAAACACAGGCTAAATACACTGGTCAATCTCATGCAAAGAATCCTTTACTTCCCACCTGGATGACAACAGACGCCTGTCTCAGATGGAGGAAATGCTGCCTACACAGCAAGACCCTGAACCATCGTTGCAGCAATATGATTCTGCGGAGCACCTCCTGGTGAAGCAGATCCTGTAGGTGTTGTCGTTCCTGCTCCTTTAGGAACACCTACCAGAAGGGAAAAAGATGAAGAATACAGCTTAAGAAGAAACGAGAAATTTATTTAATGCATCATCATTCCTGTGATGATTCCCATGGTAAGCTTTGTTAGAGAAGAATGGGTACAGCAGCAGACATGTACAAGTAATCCTGATATTTCTATGATTTAGCCAAAGCAGTCATTCTCAAATTGGAAAGGAGGTATTAGAATATAGAAGGGGAACTGGAAAGGTGAGCATAGGTACCAAAATCCCAGTGCCAGAGATTGTGATATATTATTCCCTGGGGAAATTCACTGCTGTCAGGAGCCAATGATTATAATAGTGATAAATAACAATGATCTTTTAAAATCCAGTATGCATCAAAGGCTTCTTTGCTGCCCAGAGATATTCATCAGTGTGTTTATTCACTCTTTCATTCAATTATAAATCTTTAGGAATTTAGGGGTATACAAAGATAAATTAGACACAGTCCCTCTGGAAACAGGATTTGCACCTTAACTTTAAGAGCAGATAGATATTAAAGATGTATATACTTAAGATGTACAATGTGATGTTTTGATGCATGTATAAACACTGTGAAATGATTATCACAATCAAACTAAGAAACATGTCCACCATCTCCCATTTTTGTCAAAAGTTTAAAAGATTTTTAAAGAGCACAGATAGGTATCAGAAACCCACAGAGTGAAACAGTAAGCTATCAAGGGCAAGAGACAGAGGACCCTACCTGCGCAAAACAAGGAGTTAGAAATAAGAATAAATGTACATACCGGGGACCATGGAACAATAAAAGAGTATGAATTCACAACATGGAGGTTCTTGAAAAAGAGAAAGATGTTTAATCAGGAGGTTACTGGGTGATTATTACTGAACAGGAAGCTGACATAAAGAAAGAAGTATATGAAGATGATAATTTTGATACTAAGGGCAGAGTGAGTTACACAGAATAACAGATTGATATCAGATGATGGATCTGTTTACTATAAGAGAAATGTGAGAAATGTGAGAGCTAAGAAACAGAACTAAAAATGGAAACAGTAGGAATGTAGGGAAAGGCAGAGATGTGAGAATCATTTGTAAGGAAAAACAATGGAAACAGAACTTTTTTGTAAAAAGATTAAAGTGAAGGGTAAGCCATATATGATTATGGTTTCTAGTCTAGAAACTACAAGAAAGGTGACAGAGAAAAAGAGCAGTTGATTAGTTAAAGACAGAGGCGAATCTGGCTAACGTCACTTTGGGTAAACTGAGTTGAAAATTACAGTAGAATACCTAGAAAGAGATGCTTTTTAAGCAGTTAAAATTATAGGCAGCACTAAAGCATTGGTCATAAGCTCTTTGATTAATACTGACCATCTCATTAACTAAAAATCTTGGTCTAATTAATTTCCTTATAATATCTTGTACATTATCTTTCTTATCAACATTCTCCTAGGCAAAGACTGCCATTATTTTTTTTTTAAGAAAGAACATAAAGTATCACTTTAATAATGTTTTGTATTGGATAATTATTTTTTCTTTTTTAAATTTATTTACTTTTAATTGGAGGTTAATTGCTTTAGAATATTGCGTTGGTTTCAGCCATATATCAACATGAATCAGCCATAGGTACACATATGTCCCCTCCTTAAACCTCCCTCCCACCTTCCACCCTATTGCACCCCTCGAGGTTGTCACAGAGCACCAGATCTGAGCTCCCTGTGTCATCGAGCAAACTTCTATTGGCTGTCTCAGTTTAGATTAATTGGTAATTTTAATCTATATTAGTATTTTAACTTTACATTAACGTGATAGTGTATGTGTTTCAATGCTGCTCTCTCAATTTGTCCCACTCTCTCCTTCCCCCACTGTGTCCACAAGTCTGTTCTCTATGTCTGTGTCTCCACTGCTGCCTACAAAAACATCCTCAATTTGGACAAGGGCTGTATATATTATATTTACCATGGATTTTCCAACTTGATAATTATCTGGATTAAGATTTATTTTCCTGAAGAAATCCTGAATGTTAAATTTGGATGGAATAATATTTCGGGGAAGAAGTACATGGAAATGGCTCACAAAATCCTGAAAAATGAAAAGAAAATATTGTAGAATCACAAGAGAATTATATGTAAACAAGATCCCAAACAAGTTAATTGTCCTTTTATTGATTTCTGTCTCATTATTTTAAACAGGGTGAAACCAAGAAATGACTTGTTAATTTAAAACATTACAAAAGATTAATTAATTCATAAAATGGGGGGTAGAGATATCTACATATTGTTATCAAAGCGCAAGAAAAGGACAGAAATTAATTCTCCCTTTGAAAAAGCTAAAGACCAAAGAAAAAGTTACTTAATAAGGTTCTGAAATTTTTAGCAGAAAAATAAGGAAAGGTGGCAGCTATCTCAGGTTATAACTGAAAATAAAGCTTTCCCTCAACAGTAAAGATGTGCTCAGCTTCTGAAAAGCTTCAAAATAATTTCTATACCCATAGCAGCAGCAGCTCATGAAAACAGCTGAAAGCCTTGCTGGCAACATACTATGGAAAAAAAATTCTACTGAGAAAACTTTAGGGAAAATCAAAAGCGATCTTTTCTTTTGAACTAGATTGCTCGGATTATAGTATTTCAGTTACTGGAGTAATCACTGTGAAGAACTGCCATGTTATGAATAAACTTACATAAGCAAACATTCAGATCAAATGAGAATAGCCAAGAAGTGGAATCTATTACAACATAAACTTAATGATATTGCTGTCAGTCAATGGAAATGAATATTCTCTATCCCTCATCAATTCTGTATATGAAAGATAGAATGGGGAGGAGGATTAAGAGAAATAAACAAGTGAGTCCCAAATGAAAAATAAGCAAGACACAAGACTAATTTACTTGATGTATATATATATTTAAATATCACTATAAAAGCATAACCTGGAAAGAATATTTGCAACTGTATCCTGATTGGCGAATTCGAACTGTCTCCAGCATCCCAGTGTACCGAAGCTGTCTAAGCACCAAGGCATCACTGAACCTTAATGGTAACTAAAAGAAAGCAAACAGAAAAAGGGTTAACCCAGAAGAACAGATCTCCAAATTTATGTTTGTTTTGTAAGTGTAGTTAAATTCTGAATATCTAGGAACTGACTGGAGGTTATCTGGTTAAGATATAGCAGAGGCAATGAGACAATCTTACCTCCACAACTGGTAGCTTCAGAAAAGTTCTGACTGCCTGACTAAAGGGAAAAAAAGAGACACCAAACTTCCAGGCTTCACTACTTGCAGAAGAAAAGCACCCTCAAACTCAAAAGGAAATTCTGCTGCCCACAGGCCACAGAGTTTAGTCACTATAAAATCTGTAACAAAATTAACTTACTTATACATAGTTAAGAGTATATTTTTGTTGAGATTTTACCCACCATCTCACTCAAAAACCACCTACTCTACAATCTTCCAGTTGCCTTAACTTGAGAGCTGACAGATTCATCTTCTATGACTAGTACAAGATTAAGAGCAGTTATCTCCCTAAAGAGTTTTTGCTGATGATCCTGTAAGGCATCCTGGAAAATAAAAAAATTCCTATAGTCCTTCATCACCAGTCACTCCTAGGTATCTCTTAGGTGTGTTTTTAGACATTCAAAAGAAGATGTATTTGAAATTTCTGGTATTTCTCCTTATTCTCTAAATACCACTTTCAATTTTTCACTAAGGAAATCCCAAACACTTTCCTGCAGAAAGACAGAGCATACCAACTGTCAAGAAAAAAGTCAAGTGGGCAGCTTATGTTAAACAATAATAGCAGTTAACGTTTATTTAGTATTTATTCTGTGTCCTTAAATACCTTATTAATTGAACTCTTTGTAGAACAAGGTCTCAATAACAGGGACTCAAATTTCTCTTTAACTGTAAATAAAGTTTCCCTTTTTGTCACCATAAAAGAACCAACCATTAAGGAATAGCTAACATTTACAAGCACTTACTAGGGGCCAGGAACATTCTAAGTACTACACAGGTTTTTTTCTCATGTACTCACAAAACACTTATGAAGTGTCCTACAATTACAGTATATTCTTACACAGACGAAATTATTTAAGGTACAGAGAGGTCATGCAACTCATCTAAGACCACAAAACTTGTAACTGGCAAAGCTGGAGACTCCTTCTTAAGAATTAAGGAAGTTGAACCTAATTTCCTACTAAATTTCAGAAGTTTGGGCTGAAACTATTTTCTCCTATGATGGACACAAAGACGACAAATGCTTACACTTAATAGATAATATTTTGCAAAGCTCTAATTAGGGGAACTGTCATATAAAACAAGAAGGAAATCAAGAATGTCCAGAGTAACCTATTTTAAAGAGACAAGAATCTAAACATGAAAAATGCCAGGCAAGTTCTGTAAGAGTGGTTGATTAACACCTTATGTCTGAATAAGAGATTAATCTTAGGGTAACAAAAGTTGCAAAAAATTATTTTGTATAATGAAATTTCAAGAGATTTTTGATTCTGTAGCTGATGCTAAATTCTAGAAAATGCTAAATTGAGTTTATATAAATAGTTCATAGGCAGGTAAGTGAGGAAATTATAAGGATATCCAGAGAAAATTCAGAACACCGTTTTCCTTACAAAGATTATAAACAGCTCTTTGCTTCCACATATCCTCCTTAGAATGACTTTAAAGTTTGGTTTGAAGTAAGCCAAGCTAGAAGCTCTCATTCAAGGGACATTCTTACCTTTTCAGCATTAGAGCGAATGCATTTTACAAAATAAGGTTCTGCTTGACCAAGTGTTTCCATCAGCTTGCTTAATGAGGCCTGCAATACAAAGCAATAGTTAGCACTGTCTCTCATTCCAAACTGGACACAAATGATTTATGATGTTGGTAAAATATGCAAAAACAAGTGATAAACACAGAACCAGGTTTGTTTCTGAAAAGCAAACTGTGTACAATGCCATACTGATTAAACTGAGGCCAGTTAAGGACAAGGATGGCAGTTTAACCTTAAAGCCGAGAGACTGGTAATGGTAAATACTGTAAATAATTTTATAGTCAACTAAATATATGATGGGGGCTTCCCAGGTGGCTGAGTGGTAAAGAATCCACCTGCCAAGCAGGCAACATTTCAATCCCTGGTTTGGGAAGATCCCCTGGAAAAGGAAATGGCAATCTACTCCAGTATTCTTGCCTGGGAAATCCCATGGATAGAGGAGCCTGGCGGGCAACAGTCCTTGGGGTCCCAAAGAGTTGGACATGACTTAGCAACTACACAACAAGCCTACAATACATTTTTTACTTTTCTTCAGATTTCATGAAACAATTTTATTCAAATGCATGCAGTATTAGAGCAACTTTGGGAAAACCATTCAGTAGGGCAGCAGTCCCCAACCTTTCTGACACAAGGGGCCAGGTTCACGGAAGACAGTTTTTCCATGAACTGGAGCCGGGTGGGAGGGGGATAGTTTCAGGATGATTCAAGTGCATTACATTGATTGTGCACTTTATTTCTATCATCATGACATCAGCTCCACCTCAGATTATCAGGCATTAGATCCCAGAGGTTGGGGACTCCTGTAGTAGGATATCCAGGAAGGTAGTAGTCGTCTGCTTCAATTTTAACCTTTAAGTATATAAGTATATAACCTTTAAGTATCTTCCATTCCTGATGCTGATTACTTGTGCTTTGCCTGTTTTTTCCAGGTTAGTCTAACTGGAGGTTTATAAATTTTCTGATATTTTCAAAGAACCAGATTTTTTATTTCATCAGGTTTTCTCTTATTATTTTTCTGTTTTTCATTTCATTGATGATTCTACTTTATCATTTCACTCCTGCTTGCTTTGGGTTTAATGTTTTTCTTTTTCTAGTTTCCTAGGGTAGAACCTTAGACTACTGACATGAGGCTTTTACTTTTTCTAATAAGAGAATTTATTATTATATATTAACTTTGGAATATTACTTTAGATGCACTGCACAAATTTTGATGCTTTATTTTCATTTCTTTTTAAAATACTTAAAAATTTTTCAGTCCCCTTTGACTATATAGAGTAAAAATTTACAACAGTATAAACTTACATTTAGCCCCTCCCTTCTGTGCTACTTTACCATATGTCTCATTTGTACCATACAACATACTAGTATTTTTGTCTTCTACAATCAATTATCTTTTTTTAAAGATTCAAAGAAGAAAAAACTTTCAATAGTTACATTCTGTCATTCTGGCAATCTCAATGTTTTGTACAGATTCAAATTCTGTGGTTTTCTCATCATTTTTATTCCAAATTTAGCATTCTTACATTGTCGATTTCCTGGAACTGCAATCTCAACTTTTGTTTGTCTAAAAAAGTCTCTAACCTTCATTACTCACTTGTGCAGAGAATTTTAGAGTGACAATTTTTTTTTCTTTCAGGCTTTTAAAAACACTACTCTTGAATTCTGGCTTTCATAGTTTATGATGAGAAACATACTGTTTTTCTTATTTTCATTTCATATAACATAAATATCTTTTTTCTTTGGTTGTATTTAAAGTTTTCTTTTTTTAACTGGTTTTAGCAATTTGATGTGATGTGTCTTGATATGCTTGGCGGGGTGGTGTTTTGCTTGGGGCTTGTTGAGATCCTTTGATATTTGAGCCTACGTTATTCATAAAAATCAGAAAATATTTTGGTCATTATTTCTTCAAAATTTTTTCTGTATCCCCCTCTTCTGCCTTTCCTTCTTAGATCTATGTTCAATGACTTAATATTTTCACACAAGCTGCTAATGCTTTTTTTCATTTTTTTCCCCCCATCATTGTTTATTACATTTCTCTGCATTTTAAAGTAAATGTAAACTCTAATTCACTATTTCGGGGGCACTAATCCCAACTAGTTTATTTCATTTCCAAATATTACAATTTTAATCTCTGAAATGATTAATCATTTGTGTCTTTTTCCTGTCTTCTATTTTTTTCTCATTATTATTCACATTTTTCTTATATCCCTGGACATACTTATATGGTTTATAATAATTATTTAAGATCCTCATCTACTATTTCCACCATCTTTGTTATTTTTACAATCTGTTTCTAATGATTAATTTTTCTGTCATGCTATGGGTGGTTCTTTCCCTGATTCTTCACATGCCTAATAATTTCAGACTGGACACTGGAGTGATTTTATATTCTTTGATTTTGCTGTATTTCTTCAAAGAGCAACAGACAGTTGCCCCTGGGGTTGAGTTACACAGGATCATTTTGATTCTTTTAAGACTTACTTTTATTAAGCTTTGTGAGGGTAGGCTCAGAGCAAAACCTTTGGCATTTGTTTGGGCTCCCTCTCCCTGGGCTACAGCAAATTATCTTTGTGCAGTAACCTGGGACTTGCCTCCTTTATTTCCCTTTTCTCAGGGATCATAATCCTGTAATGCTTATTGTCTGATAACTAAAAACACTCTATTTTTACTTTTTGCCTAGTTTTCTAGATGTTCATAAGAAGGGTAATTCCTATATCAGTTAATCCTTCATGAGTTCTACAATTTCACTTTGATGAAAAGAAACATTCATTCACAAGAAGGGTGTGAAGTCATAGACACCTGGCTGCCATCCATCTCCATCACTTCTAATTTCCTCATCTGTACAATAAGAATGATGGTATTTATCTCACAGAATTGGAGGAAAAATAGATAATGCATATGTATAAATATTTAATAAGGAATATGGCAAATGTAGTACATTCATCATTATGTTTCTGGATGGTAAATGATTTTCATTTGTTTTTGTTCACTGTATTTTCTAAATAATAAAAAGTTTAGAAAAATTAATTCATTACTCTTATAATATTTAACAATGTATTAGAAACATTACAGATGACTCTTTGTAAATGTTAAATATAATACATGAATATAATTTGAAAATATCCATAATTTCTGAATTTGGGGGATTTAATGGGACATTATAGGACTGTAATTAAGCTTTAATTGTAGTAGCTATAACGAGTATTCTTCCGATTAAAGACTGAGTTTGATAAAGAGGCACCTGTAAAAGAACCAAGATGATAAAACAAAGGAGACAATAGCTTAATGGTTCTACTCGTCCTAATCATGCAAAGGAGACTAATGCTTCCTTAGATAAACAGGGCCAAGCAACATCTCTCTCTTTTTAAATAATCAAATACCATTAAGCCATAGGATTGTGATTTAAGAAGGTCTGTGTAAAATTCATGGCAGAGCTTCCATCATATATTCAATTGTCTTTCCTTTAACTTTATTAGGACCTAGTAAGTTATTTGGCTCTTTAATCTTGTTTTTTTTTTTTTTTTTTTTTTTTTAAGAAAAAACATTGGACCAAGTAGCTTTTATAGAATCAAATTTTTCTCTGGGCCTATGGTGAAAATTGTCTAAAATAAATGACATTTCTAGCTTATAGGTTGAAGGACTGTGCTTATAAATCAAACAAGATCATATCCAGTGACATGTTAGTAGATAATTTACATTTAGATATCCTGGATTAAAACAGAACACTGAAAAAGTGCTAAAAAATAGAAATATAGCTATCAGTAGATAAAGAAATTTTTAGTTAACAATGCTTTAGTTAGTACTGCTTCTGTGAGTAATAAAGCACAAGGTAGAAAAAAATTATCTAAAATACCATTACCCTTCAGATTTTCAGCTCATTTTCATAAATATCTAGCAAGTGAACAGAATATTAAGAGATAATCTGATAAGAAGAGGAAAAATGAAGAGTATCTTGAAATTAATTCTGGAGGTGATTTCATTAATTTATTATGATTGCATTTATTCCTAAATGCACAGTCACAATAAAATGATCCAGATTCCTATATATACAAAACTAAAATAAAAAGTCAAGAAAAACCTTACAATTCCATTTAGTTAAATAATGATGGCACTAGCATGCGGTTTAAACATACAGAGAAAAAAAACATACATCATGGTGTTAACAGTGCCACATCTGGGCAGTCAACTTTCTGGTGCTTTTCTCCTCAAGCTGAATATAACGAATTCCTCTTTGGGATATGTACTCCCCAGAGATGAATAAAAGCACCTGATCTTTCTCCCATCTTTGGTACTTCCAACCAAAACGGCCATTCTACTATAACTTTTTAGTCGCATGAATCTTGCAGATCACTGACCTTGTGATGACAATCTGAACAAAACAGATCCCTCTTTGTTAAAAATAAAAGGAAAAAAAAGTAAATAGGAAACAACCTGAAACTGGGCACTGATGCTGGGAGGTTTCTTCTTCTTGTGCAAATGAAGAAGAGACTTGGTAATGCGATCCTGTAGGGTCAATCTTGTCAGATGCTTTAAAGACTTTACTTCTAGCAAATGCTGAAAAACAAGGGGAAGAAATCAAATTCTTCACATAAATTGATCTAAGAATAGGAAAAACAAAGTTGTAAGCCAGTATTTATTATTCCTATGTATGACTGTGGTGAATATGGGAGATTAATATTCAATATCCACTCTACCCATCTTCTGCTTTCTGGCAGAAGTTGTTCAGCTAAAAAACAAACTGCATTTCTCAAACTCTTACATCTCAAGTGCTGGATGTGATTTAAGTTCCTCTATTCCCACACATTAAACTGGGAAGGTCTAACCAAGGCAGAACTAAAGAGCCTCTTGATGAAAGTGAAAGAGAGTGAAAAAGTTAGCTTAAAACTCAACATTCAGAAAACTAAGACCATGGCATCTGGTCCCATCACTTCATGGCAAATAGATGGGGAAACAGTGGAAATAGTGACAGGCTTTATTTTTGGGGGCTCCAAAATCACTGCAGATGGTGACTGTAGCCATTAAATTAAAAGACGCTTGCTCCTTGGAAGAAAAGTTAGGACCAACCTGGACAGCATATTAAAAAGCAGAGACATTACTTTGCCAACAAATGTCCATCTAGTCAAATCTATGGTTTTCCAGTAGCCATGTATGGATGTGAGAGTTGGACTATAAAGAAAGCTGAGCACTTTAGAATTGATGTGGTGTTGGAGAAGACTCTTGAGAGTCCCTTGGACTGCAAGGAGATCCAACCAGTCCATCCTAAAGGAAATCAGTCCTCAATATTCATTGGAATGACTGATGTTGAAGCTGAAACTCCAATACTTTGGTCACCTGATGCAAAGAACTGACTCATTGGAAAAGACCCTGATGCTGGGAAAGGTTGAAGGCAGGAGGAGAAGGGGACGACAGAGGATGGGATGGTTGGACGGCATCACCGACTCAATGGACATGAATTTGAGTAAACTCTGGGAGTTGGCAATGGACAGGGAGGCCTGGCGTGCTGCAGTCCATGGGGTTGCAAAGAGACACTACTGAGCGATTGAACTGAACTGACTGAACCAAGGCAGAGGGTTTTGCTACTAGCTTGTTTCTGCTGGCAAACATGTATACAAAAGTACTTCAGCCTTCTGTGGCCCTAGTGTCCAGGCACTACTTTTGAGTGTTGAGAAGCAACAGGCAGGGCATCTGTGTTGTCTCTGCAACTCTAGTAAAAGCACCTTAGTACAGAAGCCAATAATTATAGCAGCTTCTTCATGAGGCTGGAAGCAGGTACATGATCACAGCTTCCTCATTTTCTAGCTTTTGGAGTACAGCTGAGGTCAGGTCTGCTCTGTAACTTCTGACGATTTCTGTAAGCACCTCTTTGAATTAAGACCCTTTATACTTAAAAGGGGGCCTTCCCTGGTGACTCAAATGGTAAAGAATCCACCCTCAATGCAAAAGATCCAGATTCACTGCCTGGGTCAGGAAGATCCCCTGGAGAAGGGAAGGGCTACCCACTCCAGTATTCTTGCCTAGAGAATTCCATGTACAGAGGAGCCTGGTGGGCTACAGTTCATGGGGTCGCAAAGAGCTGGACACCAAGGAGCAGGATCTTCTTTTACTACTTAAACATATCCATAGTGATGAGTAACTTGCAATTGAATCCTGACTCATAGAGACAATAAATTAAATTCAATCCCTAGACTATACAGTAAGTAAGCCAGGAACACATAAACAGGGAAAAAACAAAAAATACAGTCCCTTATCAACCTGCATCCTAAGTCCTAATTATTAATAATATAGGAGTTACACATAAAGCAACTAAAGAATATAAAACAGGGTATTAATAAAGGATTTTGGAGCTTCTTTTAGCCAATCACTAATCAATTTTGAAAATCCTACTAATTTATGGCAGTGAGTTTGTCAATGGAAAGAACGTTTCTATACAGATGCACAATCTTATGTTATTTACAAAGCAGAAAAAGTTTCATTGTATGAGAAGCAGAGATTGGAGCTAAAAGCATGATAAATATAGAAGACTAAACAGTATTAATTTTGACAAAAAACAAAAACTTCCCAAGTGGTAATGTAAGTATAATACACATTTAAATAGATCTACCTAAGGAAAAAAAAAATTCTCCAACAAACACTTACCATCTATATATAAGAACGGTAAAGAAAAAAAAAATGCTTTAAAGAACATGTCCCGTGATCATAAACGAGCAGAAGACTTCAACAGGCAGTTCTCAAAATATACATGACAGGGAACATAATGACAATCAATCTCGCTTTAATCAAAGAAACACACGTTTTCTTTAAGGAGATTTACTGCACGTTCAATTGGCAAACATATAAAGACCGATAAAATCCAGTATACATAAAACAGGCATATTTATGTATTGTTCTTAAGAATGAAAATCCTTATAACCTTCCTGATATTAAGCAATTTCATGTCTAGATATTTATCTTAGGAGAGATCGAATATAACTTCTGAAAATGTACTTCAAAAATATAGTGAAAAATTCTGACTAGAGATAATGAACTACACGAAACTTTTTTCATGAAGTTCATCCACACAACTGAACACTGTACAATTCCTAAAAACACTATAAACCTATATTCTGACATGGAAAAATATCTGCAAATACTCTTGACCAAAAAAAGGCACACAAAACAATAATATATTTACATAAATATATAATGGCATGTGGTGTGTTGAATGTTCAAAGTTTTTACTTAAGTTTAAATCCTTCCCTTCATGGAATTTAATTGGAAAAGTCAAACAAACCAAAAACAAAAAATCCACATTCATTCTTTTTTTTTTTTTGACTTGGTACAATCATTTATTTATTTATTTATTTATTTTGGAGGCTAATTACTTTACATCATTACAGTAGTTTTTGTCATACATTGAAATGAATTAGCCATGGATTTACATGTATTCCCCATCCCGGTCCCCCCTCCCACCTCCCTCTCCACCCCATCCCTCTGGGTCTTCCCAGTGCACCAGGCCCGAGCACTTGTCTCATGCACCCAACCTGGGCTGGTGATCTGTTTCACCCTAGATAATATACATGTTTCAATGCTGTTCTCTTGAAACATCCCACCCTCGCCTTCTCCCAGAGTCCACAAGTCTGTTCTATACATCTGAGTCTCTTTTTCTGTTTTGCATATAGTGTTATCGTTACCATCTTTCTAAATTCCATATATATGTGTTAGTATACTGTAATGGTCTTTATCTTTCTGGCTTACTTCACTCTGTATAATGGGCTCCAGTTTCATCCATCTCATTAGAACTGATTCAAATGAATTCTTTTTAATGGCTGAGTAATATTCCATGGTGTATATGTACCACAGCTTCCTCATTCATTCTTATCTCCAGATCTTTCCAATTTTTTCATTTGTTTGGAATATTAGACCTTTACATGGGTTGATTCTTCTTAGTATTCAACTTATAGCTTAAATACCCAAACTTTTTCATAAAGTTATTACTTGCATACCCCAAAAGCAGCCCACCTGTATGCTAATAACATGTCCTTTCATCTTAATCTTTTATTGTTTTTCTCTTTCTCTCAAAGCATCACTACAAGATAGCAAGAGTTCTTGGACTAGACTGCTTACCCCTGTACTAACAAAGTCTAAAACAGTGTCTGGTTCTGCATGTGCCATGCTCAGATGCTCAGTCGTGTCTGACTCTTTGCAACCCCACAGACTGTAGCCCACCAGGCTCTGCTCCATAAACAAGCTCCAGGCAAGCATACTGGAATGGGTTGCCATGCCCTCCTGCAGGGGATCTTCCCAACCCAGGGACTGAACCCAGGCTTGGGTTCAATCTCCCACACTGCAGGCAGATTCTTTACTGTCTGAACCACCAGGAAAGCCCCTGGTTCTGCAAACTTAGCTGGATGAAAGAAAGAATGGTTAACAAGTAATGATTTTTGAACAATGTTTCCTCAGACTTCTGTCCATGAAACTCATCACGATTAGATCTATCAAGAAATATTCAGTGATTACTACAGATCCAGTTCTGTTCTAAGTGGTCAGAATACATTGCATTCAAGTACAAGGAAACAGTCTATAAGGACATTAAAAAAAATGATAATCTCAGGGTTATTCTGATTTATGAAGATAAAACAGTGCAAGGAAGAATGGAGATATAAGGCAGAGCAGAACAAGGCAGTGGCTAAGAAGGCAAGAAAGAGATAAAACCAGTTAAGGGACAGCTTCAATAGCCCAGCATGACGTGACAAGGACTGAAATGCGGGTCCAAGATCTAGCAGAAAACAGATATGGATTTAATTCCTTTCTTAGGTCTTCTGTTCATTATCTACTTTATTCCTTTCTTAACTCCATCTTCATTGTTTAGTTTATTCAATTAGTCAGTTCTTTCTTTTTTAAACAATTATTGACTGCCTGCTGTGCAAGGTGCTGCAATACAAAGATTAAGAAGATACTGGGTGGGAGGGGGGACTGGGATGGGGAATACATGTAAATCCATGGCTAATTCATTTCAATGTATAACAAAAACTACTGTAATGATGTAAAGTAATTAGCCTCCAACTAATAAAAATAAAAAAATAAAAAAAAAAAAAAGAAGATACTGCTCGTGCTGTTAAAGAGAACTAAAATGGATGATAAACTTATCTTCAAGGTTGAGCCTGAGTGACTGCAAAGTTCAGTAGGGGAGTGACACAGCGAAATGGGTCAGGGCTGAGACAGGAGCAGGATGTCAAGTCCGATATGAGCAGGATGTCACAGTAGAAATGTACAACAGTGGAGCTAGACTAGAAATTTAGAGACATTTAGAAAGACTAGAAATTTAAAGACAGATCAAATTATACAGATATATTTAATAGAAGTGATTGATGGTTTCAAGGTATGAGAGGGAAAGTACTCTCTAGAAGAAAAAAGTACTATCAAAACAGAACTATATTAACAGAGAGCTAAGGGCTATTGGGAATACCAGACCACCTCTTGAGACCTGCCTCTTGAGAAACCTGTATGCAGGTCAGGAAGCAACAGTTAGACTGGACATGGAACAACAGACTGGTTCCAAATAGGAAAAGGAGTACGTCAAGGCTGTATATTGTAACCATGCTTATTTAACTTACATGCAGAGTACATCATGAGAAACGCTGGGCTGGAGGAAGCACAAGCTGGAATCAAGACTTCTGGGAGAAATACCAATAACCTCAGATATGCAGATGACACCACCCTTATGGCAGAAAGTGAAGAGGAACTAAAATGCCTCTTGATCAAAGTGAAAGAGGAGAGTGAAAAAACTGGCTTAAAGTTCAACATTCAGAAAACTAAGATCATGGCATGTGGTCCCATCACTTCATGGCAAATAGATGGGGAAACAGTGGAAACAGTGTCAGACTTTATTTTTTGGGGCTCCAAAATCACTGCAGATGGTGATTGCAGCCATGAAATTAAAAGATGCTTACTCCTTGGAAGGAAAGTTATGACCAACCTAGACAGCATATTAAAAAGCAGAGACATTACTCTGTCAACAAAGGTCCATCTGGTCAAGGTTATGGTTTTTCCAGTGGTCATGTATGGGTGTGAGAATTGGACTGTGAAGAAAGCTGAGCACCGAAAAATTGATGCTTTTGAACTGTGGTGTTGGAGAAGACTCTTTTGAGAGAGTCCCTTGGACTGCAAGGAGATCCAACCAGTCCATCCCAAAGGAGATCAGTCCTGGGTGTTCATTGGAAGGCCTGATGCTGAAGCTGAAACTCCGATACTTTGGCCACCTCATGCGAAGAGTTGACTCATTGGAAAAGACCCTGATGCTGGGAGGGATTGGGGGCAGGAGGAGAAGGGGACGACAGGGGCTGAGATGGCTGGATGGCATCACCGACTCGATGGACATGAGTTTGAGTAAACTGGGAGTTGGTGATGGACAGGGAGGCCTGGCGTGCTGCGATTCATGGGGTCGCAAAGATTCAGACATGACTGAGCAACTGAACTGAACTGAAGGGCTGTTGGAGGTTACTTACATATGTTTAATATTTGCCTGCATTTATTCAGAATTGTAAAAAAAAAAAAAAAGCATTCTAAATCTTACCTTTATCAATAAAATGAGATGCTAGAGGTGCCCTTAATACAAGTGACTGAACCTTATTTCCATAGCAATAAAAGTTGTAGGAATACGTACATCAGTGATTCACACTCAAGGTAACAAAGCAGTTTCAGATTTCACAAAAGAGCAAAAGGGAAAAAAAGTTTAGGTTATCTGCATTGCTGCCGCTTCCTTCCATACCACGTATAAAACTAACTTAACGCAACAGAAATATCTTAGTCAGAAATGACCATGGTTAATGAGGACCTAGGATCTGCTAATTTAATTTTATAAATATAAAAATTTATTTTGCCTTGATTTGAACTGGACTGAAAGAAACAAGCAAAACATTCACTAAGCATAATTAGAAAAAATAAGGTATATTTAAATAAGGGTAGGAAACCAAGATGAAGAGTGAGATTATTTAACAAACTACACATTATACATATATGTATGTACACATATAAGCCACAAATTCAACTCTAACATCTTGGTAGACAATATGAAGAAAATAATCATTTACTGAACACTAATCACGCACATGGGCTGCCCTGGTGGCTCAGTGGTGAACACCTGCTGCCAAAGCAAGAGACAGAGGTTTGGTCCCTGAGCCAGGAAGATCCTCTGGAGTAGGAAACAGCAACCTACTCCAGGATTTTTTTTTTTTCCCACTCCAGGATTCTTGCCTGGGAAATCCCATGGACAGAGGAGCCTGGTATGCTACAGTCCACGGGGTCACAAAAGAGTTGGACACAACTTAGCAACAACAACAATAATCATGCACATACCAAATACATGTATTTCATCCTAACGTATATTATCCCCCACATTACAAATGAAGCAACAGAAGTTAAGACAAGTTAGAGAATTTACTCCAAAGATCAGAGAGCAAGTAACAACAGATCCATCATTTGAATGTAGGTCAGTTTTACTCCAAGGTCTATACTCTCATAGACTATGTTGCCTCTCTAATACTAAATATATGTACTTGAATACACAAGACACTAAAATAAACAAAAAATTAGCTATATTTAATTTTAAAAAATTGAGAAATAGATGGGATTCCTGTGATTGATAACTGAATAGAATTATTGACTTCAGATATATCTAACATATTCTTGTTGACTATCATATGAAGTTTAAGAAGTTACAAAACAGTGTGTATATAGATACAAGGAGTCACTTTGCTGTATAGCAGAAATTAATACAACATTTTAAATCAACTATACTTCAATTAAAAAAAATAAGTTATCCATCCAAAGAGAATGAAAAGAACAGGGCAAACACTAGATCCACAGGTGGCATTCAAAATTCTAAAAGGCTAATGAGACAGTGAAGAAAAAAAAAAGGAACACAAATGAGGAGGAGAGGTCTCCTTTCCTCTCTACATAAAATTTTTCATGATAAGAACATAATCACAAACCACTCAGTAAATTTTCTTTGTGGTTTAAAACACATTTGCCACTACCACAAACCACATCAGCAACGCATTCAATTTTCTTTGGAAATATAAGACGACTTAAGTAGAAGGAAAAACTACAGATTCATTTTCTTGTTTCTTAAACTAGAGAATTTTAAAAATAAACAGCTCTTTTTCAGTTCTTTTAAAATTTTTGAGTTATGTTCATTAACAAAGTTAATGACAGGACTCCTTTGGAAGGGCACAAGAGAAAGAAAAACTCTAAGATTGTTCTTTAATAAATCTAATAAACATTTTGGCATGCAGATTAGAGTAAGCAAATTACAAGTCCTGGACCAAATTATGCCCATTGTTTTTATAAGATTTCTATGGTTGAAAAAAATTATATGAAATTCAAGTTTCAGTATCCATAAATAAAGTTTTATTGGAATACCGTCACAGTCATTCAGTCACATACTGTCTACAGCTGCATTTGTGCTAGGACAGCAGAGCCAAGTAGTTATAACCCAGACCAGATGAGCCTACCAAGTCTAACTGGACCTTTACCGAAAAACCAGGCTAACTAATGTTAATGATGATGACAGAAATTATTTTTAAATCAGATAAAATTTTTAAATTTCTTAATTAGATAAAATTCAGAATGTCTCCTTAACCTGATTTAAAGAGGAATGAAAAAAATCTATGCAGAGGCAATTACTCCACAAAAATTTACATTTATATTCAGAAGCTTTTCAAACACTAGGAAGTGAGATATATCACAAATATTTACCAGCATTAAGCTTTGCCATTTCATAACAACATCCAGCATTATTGCTAAAATGGTTTTAACTGAACATACACAATTAATCTGTATTTTGGGTACAAATAAGATATTTCTTGTTTATGATTTCTAAAGATTGTTTGCATGAATAAAAAAAAAGAACATGAATAAAAAAAAAGAATCATGAAGTGAAGTACAAAGGAGAAAATATTTTCATAATACTTACCTTTGGAAGCCCAGGTTTGGATTTGAAATTTTTGTTTCTCCTATAGAGACAAATCTTACATTAGAAGGAAAAAAAAGAAAAAAAAAAAAAACAAAAAACAACATCGGAAAGATGAATTTCAAGTTCTCTACAAAAAGAACATTATATACCCACTTCCAAGTTATAGGTCCTTTAAATGAAACACTGTCTAATTCAACTAAGCAGGCACCTTTGGGAAGGAAGGATAAGCAAAGTAAAGACATGCCTGCTCCATAATACAGGTACGAACAGATTGAGCTTGATGATCAGTAACATGATGTAGATTCAAAGCTCAAGTTTCATTTTCTTTTGGACCCTAACAGGGCTCTGCATTCTTAACCTACAGAGGCTTTGTTTCTGTCATTTTAAACTTAAAAAGATGCCTAATTTCATGAATTATTAAAATGTACTTTTCACTAAGACTTATGATCTTCCATTTTCAGAAACTAAAAATTCTGCTCTGCCCTTTTATTCCTTATTTATAATTCAATATCACACTTCGATCAAACCTTTTTTTTTTTTTTAATGGCTACAAAAAAGGAATAAAACCCAGTGCTTATGAACATGGGCTGGGGAATCAGGAAGACCTGGGCTTGTTGAATCTGAGTTCTATCACCTTCCAAGGTATGATTTTAATCTCTTTAAAACTTGGTTTTAAAGTTGTAAAACATGGTTTTAAACATGTAAAAATGATAATGTAAGACAATGTAAGAATGATAATACTATCAACCTCACAGAGTTGCTTTGAGGATTAAATGAGTTTATTCACAATTCTGAAATGTAGCATGACATAAATTGAGCCTATTAGCACTGTTAAGAGATGATTCAGGGATTAAGAAATATAATCCAGTCACACTTCTAGCTAATGGTTTAAAAATATGCTTTGGAAGTGTTTTAAATATATTGATATAGGTAGGTAAGAACTTTTTACAGGTCCACCATGCATGGTTAATACCTATATGCTGAACCCAGTTCTGTATCAGGTAAGGAGAAATAGCAGGTTTTGGCAAGTATTATGTATCACCATACAGGTGCCCCTTGAACAACATGAGTTTAGACTGTAAGGGTCCAGTTACACATGGAATTCTTTCAACATGAACTACAACAGTACTACTTGATCTGAGATTGGCTGAATCTGTGGATGTGGAATCACAGATACTGAACAGCAGTGGATATGGAGGGCTGACTATAAGAAACACATATATTTTCCATTGTGCAGAAGGTTGGCACCTCTAACTCATGCATTGTTGAATGGTCAACTATATGTGGTCCCATTCACCATTTTGTAAGAGATTTTACCTGCCCAACTTGTTAAGACTGCCAGAATTAAAGGGCAACTGCAGTTAAAAACTAGGAATCCTAAAAAAAAAGCTAACAGTATTTGCTCTCTCTGGATGTAGAGTCTGTTAAAGAGCAATAAAGAATCATCTCCATAAGTATATTCAGTCATGATCTCCTAGTAAGATGAAAACAAATACCAGCTTTATAATACATGAGACTGTCACAGTTCTAAATTCTGACTACTTTTCAATCTTGTTTCACTTAAAATTCTACTCATGAAAATAGTGCTTCACAATTACCTCTCTTCTTTTTCAGCCAGAAATTTTAAATCAGTTATAAAAAAGGCAAGCCATATTGTTGATCAATACTAACGTGAGAATCCCATGGGCTCTCTCCAAGAGTTTGCTGCTAGCTGAATTAGCGAATATCCCATCTTTATCAAGCAAGGAGGTGTTACTTGATAGTTTACTCTGGCGAATCCCAGTTCTGCCATTCCAGGCAAAATCAAATGTTTCACTGTAAAAATTAAATATAGGACAATTTCCTTAATTGAGACATCCCTAACATTCCAGAAATTTCTTTTAAAAGTAAAACAAAGCTTTAAACACTGAAGTTAAAACTTAACTTTACTTAAAAAAGTAGAACAAAGCGTTAAACACTGAAGTTAAAATTTAGAAAAAATGCTAAACCAGCAGAAAATGGTTTTATCAAAGAGATTACTGATCAATTTGGGCTAATCTCTTAGTCTCTCAGAACCAAATATTTCTAGGATTTTACCACATTCACATTCAAAAGTACATGATGAGCACACCATATAGCTATACGTACCATTTAACAATCAGTAAATAATATAATGTATTATAAGATACTGTCATGTCTTTTGTCTTTGTTTCAGGTCCAAAATCCCTATCCTTTAAAAAGTATATATTAGCCCAAGTGTAACCACTTCTTTGAGTTTCACTTCTGAAGATATTCAATGTACGTAAAATAGAAATAAGAACTGTTTGCTTTTTTCCCTGTTAACGGTCTTTCATTAGTTTAATTTACAGGCCTATAGCCATTGAACCTAAGAAGACAGAGGACAGTTTCATACCATAAAATTTGATGTATATAACATCATCAAAACAATAAAACTATAGAAATGAAGAACAGGTTAGTGGTTGCTAGAGACAGGAAAGGGACATGGAAGAAAAAGAAGAATATAAATAAGCAGTATGAATAAATTCTTTTATGATGATAAAAGAGTTCTGCAGGCTGACTGTGGTGCTGGTTACACACATCTATGTTGCTGCTGTTTAGTCACTAAGTTGTGTCTGACTCTGTGACCCCATGGACTATAGCCCACCAGGCTCCTCTGTCACGGGATTTGCCAGGCAAGAATACTGGAGTGGGTTGCTATTTCCTTCTCCAGGGGGTCTTCCCGACTCAGGGATTGAACCCGTGTTTTCTGCACTGGCAGGTGGATTCTTTACCACTGAGCCACCAGGAAGATAAAATTGCAAAGAAACTACATATATACAAACACAGATTTTTTTTAAATGGTGAAAACTATAGTCTAGTTAATATTAATGAAACAATGTAATTTTCCTGGTTTTGATAATGTACTACTACTATATAAGATTCTTTTAAGGAAAACTGAATGAAGAGTACATAGGACTCTATAAACTATATTTCCCTTGCACTATTTTTTAAACTATTTAAGAATGAAATATAACCTTAAAATATGTATTTTCCCATTAGTTCTTTACTTAAATTATACCACTTTTTAGATAGCCAGGAAAATATCTTCAAAATCTTTTAATAGCTTTAGTCTATCCTCCTGGTCAAGTTTCTAGTGAAGAATGACAGAAAATAATCAAACATGAAAAACTTTATCTATAAAAATTTTCATCAATACCAAAAAATTAGAAACAACCTAAATAGCCAACAATTGGAAATAAATGAAGAAATCATGTCATAACCACACCAGTGGGAGTCTATAAGGTCATTAAAAATCATGTAGTAGAATAGTTATTTAATGGTATAAAAAATTGTCTGCATATATTATCAAATTTAAATAAAGTATCACTGCATGGTGTGGTTTTGTTTAAGACAATTATATTTATACATATGGAAAGAAGAATACATACAAGAAAAATTTTATGGGCAAAGTAGACATTTGCTCAAACAAGATATATGTATCATCAAAAAAGATATACAAATCAGCAATAAGCATATAAAAAGACGCTAAACATGATTAGGTATTAGGGAAATACAAACCAAAACAACACAGAGATACTACTTTAATCCCGTTAAGACAGGCAATAACAAAACAACAAGGATGTGGAGAAATTGGAACCTTTATCCATTACTAGTGGGAGGGTAATGAAGCCTTTATCTCTCACTCAAGGAAAATGTACACAGCTAAAAACAGATTTATATTCGTATTTCCTTGTTTTACAAAGACTACCTCAATTCTTAGTCCTAGATCACCACAAAATTGGTTGTTCTACTCTCTCATTTACAACTCACTAATTAGGAATATTCCATAGGTAAGATCCAAAAACCTCTACTCAGTATACACAAGCTAATCATTTCATGACTCATTTGATTTTCTAAGTATCTATTTTTCTATCCTTTCCATCTGCTCACCAATTTCCTCTCAAATATGTCTAAAATAAACTCAACAATACAACAAATATGAGCTGGAAGGATCTCCTGTTAAGGCCTGCTAGCTTGCCTTATCCTGATAACATTACTTCAGTGCCAAATATCTTTCTTTACTGTATGCAAAGGAAAAGAATCAAGCTAGTGTGATCAATTTCTCTGTGAAGAAGAGTCTCATAAATGAGCTTATACACACATTTTTACGAAATTAGATTGTCTTTCCATGAGTCCCTAAATTCAGTTAGCTGCTTGAACCCAGACTAATTAATCTTAAACCAAAATATCAGACTATTTCAACTAATGGATAAAAACAGAAGCCCATACAGATCACCTCAGACATCCAAAATTGAAAGCAGTACAAAGAAACACAAACTTGGGAATTCCCTGGTGGTCCAGTGGTTAGGATATGGCACTTTCACTGTGGTGGCCCAGGTTCAGTCCCTGGTCGGGGAATCAAGGTCCCACAAGCCACACACAGTAGCCAAAAAAATAAAGAAAGAAAGTCCACAAATTAGGAATTAGGAAATTTATAACAATTAAATTGCTTTGGGAAATGCAAAAAGTCACAATTCCTTTTTTTACACAAATAAAAAAAAAAATGAGATCCTTAAGTTAGGGATCTCTAATGACCAGGGTAAGAACACTACCACTATACTGAAATAAAGGTACACAGGATCACCAGATTAATGATTTCATTTGTTCTTAAGTAAAATCTAACATGCACATATAATCGTGATTTTTGTCAGCAGCATACATACACTTCAAAGATAGTAAGTCATTCAGTCATTCAATTTGCTGGCATTAAAGATAAGTAGAGTTAAGGCTGGATACTTGGGCTGTGAAAGTTCTTGTAGGTTAAAACAGCGAACCAAGACTTCTTGTAATAAGCAATAAAGAGTTGTAAAAAAGTTGTAGAGCAAAGAAGTGACAATATACATTAGAAAGACATAGTAACTCAAAATGGAAAACCTGATCAATGAAGTTAAACCATAATTCTAAATTCTACATAGATCATACTAATTTTAGTGTCTTACCAGGGCACTAAGAAGCTCAATTCTCTTGATGTTCAAAATGTACACAGAAAACTTTAGATACTAAACAATGTTCTTTGCTCATTTAAAGTACAATCTTAATAAAATAGTAAGTGCAAAGGAAATAGGAGTTTTATTTACAAACTCAGAAAATTACTTGTACTTGTTACTTTCAAATTTTACTCAAGAATTCTTCATTGAAAATGGTAAAAGGTAAGCTGTGGTTACCACATTCATCAAGAAAAGGTATTGGAGTATTTAAATATGGCAAAAGTTTAAAGAAAAGAAAAAGAAAACATTTCAGATGGTTTGATATAAATCAAATTACTCAGTTATTACTTACCAGTAAGATTTCTCCATGGAAAGAAGCAGAAAACCCATTATTTTTGCAAAAGATATAAAATGCCATTTGAAAAGTCTCAGAAATGAAAACATATGAACTCATTTTTAATCATTCTGGGAAAACTTTTTTTAATTGTACAACCATTTTACCAGAAGCAACCTTAGATAATATACTCTATTGTTAACTCTAACCTTATTACACCCTTTACAAAAAGTTTTAAGAAGGTTTTTTAAAAGGTCTGATTTTCTTCATATTTTTTAAGCCCCAGAAGTATTATTACTAAGAATTCGAGCTATTTCTTCTGTACTTCCTTGAAAACATAAACCAAACATACTTACTGTTGGTTTTTTTCATTTAGAGTATTCATGCCCTGGAGATCAGAAAGAGGTGTTCTGGGGTTTTTCCGAGTTATACCTAGTGGATAGAAAGCAAAAATTTTCAATCAGTGCTACCAGAGACTACAGACAAAGAGTTTTTCTAAGAGCAAATGAAATTAATACACTTAAATAGCAAATATTGCTAAACATATCAGAAACATCTACACTTGATCTTAGCCAAAAGGCTGAGAAGTGATATCAGAAACATCTAAATAAAAATATGAACTAAGTCCCATGACTGTTACTTATAAATCTTAGTCAACAATGAAACCAATTAGGGAATTTAATAATAAATTCTTTAAACTCTTCTCTCATTTAAATATTTTTAGGAAATCCAAGGGTAACTGGGCTGAAGGCCTAGAAGTGTACAAGTTCTTTTCTTATTTTAATATTCAATATTAAATATTTAATTATTTAGTGTTCAAAAAATTCTTAATTTATTTGCATCACTTTTCAGCAATAGTATATTGCTGACACGAATTGTAGATTTTAGAAATCAAATAATCTTATAAAGACACTGAGAATCAAAGATGATGAACTGCTTCCTCAGAAATAACAATATTTTTTAAACAAAAACTCTAATTAAAAAATAAGCAGAAGATTTGAATACACACTTTTTCCAAAGAAGATGCACAGATGGCTCATAAGCACACAAAATGATGCTCAACTTCATTAATCACCAGGGAAATGCAAATCAAAACCAAAATGAGACATCACTTCACACCAGTCAGAAAGGCCATCATTAAAAAACACAAATAAGTGCTGGCAAGGATGTGGAGAAAGGAAGGGCTCATACACTACTGATGGGGATATAAATTGGTGCAGCCACTGTGAAAACAGTATGGAGGTTTCTCAAAAAACTAAAAAAACGGAACTACTATTATGATCGAGCAATTCCACTCCTGGATACACGTATGGAAAAAATGAAAATGCTAATTTGAAAAGACATATACACTCCAACTTTCACAAAGCCCTGTTTATAACAGCTAAGTAATGGAAGCAACCCATGTGCCCATCAGCCAACAACTGGCATAAGAAGATGTGGTGTATGTGTATGTACACACACACACCCTCCCCGGCATATTACTCAGATACTAAAATAAAATACTGCCATTTGCAGCAGTGGAGGGACCTAGAAAATATTATGGTTAGTGAAGTAAGTCAGACAGAGAAAGACAAATACTGTATATGACTTATATGTAGAATCTAAAAAAAATACAAATGAGTGTATATGCAAAACAGCAACAGACTCACAGATACAGCAACTTGTAGTTACCAAAGAGGAGAGGGAAGATGGAAGGGACGCAATAGGGACACAGGGTTAAGAGACAGGCGTTACTATATATAAAATAGTAAAAGTATTTCTACTTGAGATAAAAATCTTGTATGTGGAAAATACTAAGAAATTCACAAAACAACATTAGGACTATTATTAAATAAGTTCAGCAAAATTACAAGATATAAGATCACTATTCAAAAATCCACTTTGTTTCTATACAATCACAACAAACAATTGGAAATGAAGTTAAGAAAACAATTCTATTAATAATAGCATTAAAATAATATAAAAGGAATAAGTTGAACAAAAAAGTATAAAATATCTACTGAAAAACTACAAAGTATTTTAAAAAATAATTTAAAAAGGACACCTAAATATATGGAAAGCCACCTGTGCTCATGGACTGGAAAACTTAATACTGTTTTAAGATCGCAACTTCCTGAATTCATTTACATATCAATGCAACCTCTATTAAAATTCCAGCTGTTTTTTTTTTTTTACTAAAATGAATAAGTTGTTTTTGATCCTCAAGTGGAATAGGTGCCGCTGTTGCTGCTTGTGTTGAGTCCAGAACTGCAGCTGGACATGGGGCTAGAGGACGAGCAAAGGATGCTGACCGGGTCCGGAGATCCCAAGGAGGAGGAAGAAGAGGAAGAGGAATTAGTGGATCCTCTAACAACAGTGAGAGAGCAGTGCGAGCAGCTGGAGAAATGTGTGAAGGCTCGGGAGCGGCTAGAGCTCTGTGATCAGCGTGTATCCTCCAGGTCACAGACAGAGGAGGACTGCACAGAGGAGCTCTTTGACTTCTTGCATGCAAGGGACCACTGTGTGGCCCATAAACTGTTTAACAGCTTGAAATAAGTGTGCAGATTTGTTCAACCCAGCCTTCATCACCTGGGCATTGGGATATTTCCTCATGGTTTTGAACATGATGTTTATTTGTGTAACTAAGTTCATGTGAAACTCAAGGATTTTGGCTTAGGCAAGTAATTTCTGTGTAATTATCAGTGATTTCATCTTAATAAAGTCCAATGATCAGCAAAAAAAAAAAAAAATAAAATAAAATGAATAAGTTGACCCTAAAATTGATATGGAAATGCAAATGGCCCAGAACAGCAAAACTAATGTTGAAAAAAGAGAACACAGTTGGAGGATTCATACTTTCTGAACGCAAAACTTACTATAAACATATAGTAACTGAAACAATATGGTACCAGTATAAACATAGACAAATAGATCAATGGAAAGGAACGGAGAGTATAGAAATAAACCTTTACATTTATGATCAAATAAAATTTGACAAAGGTGCCAAGACAATTCAATGAGAAAGGAATAATCTTTCAACAAAAACTGAGAAAACTAGATAATCACACAGAAAAGAATGAAGTTGGTGATCCAGTGGTTAAGACTTTGCCTTCCAATGCAGAAGGCAGGGGTTTGATCCCTTGTGGGGAAGCTAAGATCCCACATGCTGCATGGCAAAAAATTCAAAACATAAACAACAGAAGCAATATTGTAACAAAGACTTTTAAAACGGTCCACATCCAAAAAAAAAAAAAAACCACACAAGAATGAACTTGGATCAAAGACCAAAATATAAATGGTAAAAGTCCGAAGCTCTTAAAATGTGGGAGTAAACATTTCCAACCTTGGATTAGGCAGTAGTTATATAACTATGACATCAAAAGAATGAGCAACCAGAGAGAAAAACTGATAAACATAAATCCATGGCTGATTCATGTCAATGTATGACAAAAACCACTACAATATTGTAAAGTAATTAGCCTCCAACTAATAAAAATAAATGGAAAAAAAAAAGAAATTATCAAAATCTACAACTTTGGGGTTTCAAAGGATTCTACAGCAAGAAAGTGAAAAGGCAATCCATAGACGGTAGAAAATGGCAAATCAAATATCTGATGAGAAACTTGAATCTAGAATATTACAAGAACTTTCGCAACTGAATATTATTAAGACAACCCAATTTTAAAAAGAACAAAGGATATGAATAGGTATTTATCCAAAGATGACAAGCAAACGGCTAATAAGTGCATAAAAAGATGCTCAACATCATTAGTCACCAGAGAAAAGAAATTAAAACCACGAGACTGTACTTCACATCCCCTGTGCGTGTGTGCATGCTAAGTAAGTTACTTCAGTCATGTCCGACTCTTTGCAACCCCACGGACTATAGCCCACCAGGCTCCACCGGCCATAGGATTTTCTAGACAAGAATACTGGAGTGAGTTGCTATTTCCTTCTCCATCACACCCACAGCATGACTATAATAAAAACGACAGATAAATGTTGGCAAGGACATGTAAAAGCTGGAACCTTGCATATACTCATGTGCATGTGCTGCATGCTCAATCATCTGACTCTTTGTGACCCCCACGGACTGTAGCCCACCAGGCTCCTCTGTCCATGGGATTCTCCAGGCAAGACAACTGGAGTGGGTTGCCATTTCCTCTTCCAGGGGATCTTCCGGACCCCCGGGATCGAATGCACACCTCCTATGTCTCCTGCCCTGACAGGTGGACTCTGCCACTGCACCACCTGGGAAGTCCTTCATGCAGACGCTGCTGAATGTGAAATGACACAGTTACTTTGGAAAACAGCTAGCAGTTCAAGAAAAAATTAAACAGAGACTACTAAGCATATACCCAGGAGAACTGAAGACATAACATCTATACCCATATAAAAACTGTTACTGGAAAACATATGTCTTGGGATCAACAAATTCAGTTAGAACTTTGAACAAATTTATTTTCTTACATATTTGAATGCATTGATTTCATTTCACTTATTCAGTTCCTAAGTCATGGATAGCAATTATCCTTAGAACAAATGATCATTTTCTATTCTCCACACCCATCCTTCTCTCCTGCACATTGACACACAGTCATCTCAGGCCTTTCCTTAATACTACTAATGCAATTTTCAGTTACGCTTCCTCTATTTATTGAGATCACATAGGTGTTGATTTATGCCTCTGCTTTTAGCTCAAAACCTGTTTCAACATCATTCTGATTATTTCATAGTCTTAAATTTGTGCTACTGCTTTACTGGATTCGTGTTCTTAAATTCTTCTTAAACTGTAAACTGCTCATAGGGAATTTTCTTCCCTTTTTTGGAGTATCTTCCTTGTAACGCAATAGGGTGTTTCTTTTGCGCACGTTTCTTTTATGATATCATTTAAACTTTTTGAAAAACCCACTGTGAGACTCTAACTGGTGATGTAAATCTATTCATACTTTTATTAATTTTAAATTATAGTACTTATTTCTCATATTTTGTTTCATATTTATTTCACTCATTTTTTTTCCCCTGATAGATGAAGGTTTCTTATGCAACTTTAAACGATAAAGATTCAGGGAAATCCGTGATGGTCCAGTAGTTAGGCCTTTGCGTTTTTGCTGTGGAAGGCAAGGATTCAACCCCTGATCAGGGAACTAAGGTTCCATGAACAGTGCAGAGTGCCCCACTTCCCCCCCAAAAAATTCAATTTTTGTTATTATTACTGTGGTTGTCTGTAAGGCAGACCTTCATGTTTGTTTACTCATATAGATTTCCAAAATTTGATAAATAGCCATACTCTACCAACTCAATAAAAACAGCTCCCTGACATTCCTCCAGGCTTACCTTGTACATGTTTCTGCAGATCCATTTTCAAACAGAAATTCTAGTCATATTACATTTTTAAACTATTTTAAATTATGTTAGTGCAAGTCTCTGTATAGGGCAATAGCCAAAGGGCTTTGGCATTCATTATCACATTTGAGTCTCGCATTGCCCCTGTGCAGAGGGACTACCTTTCAGAGAAGGAAACTGAAGCTCTGAGAAACACCTTCCACACACAGTAACACAAGGGCTAAGTGGCAAAGCCAGAACTTGGGCCTAGACCTGCCCAACTCCAAATGCCAGGCTGTTTCTCATCTCTCTTTTGAGAGTAATGTGAAGGTCCCCATGTCATAATCTATGTGCCCTGCCACAAACCTCAGGTCTTCCAAGAACTGGAGCCTTCCTCAATAATAGGCAAGCAGGCTGCTGGTTCTCACTCTGACCTGGAGGAAGCCCTTATGAATAAGGTGCGGACATTTCCAGGGGTTTCTATAGTTTTATTTTTAATATTCTTAATTCCATGAAAAATAGTCTCTTCTACATATCTGTAATTTATGTCAGGCTTCATGATAAGCAATTAATTTTTTAAATTGTGGCAAAATTTATACACTGTAAAACATATTCATTGTAAGCATATAGTTGGTCAAGTACAGGAAAAACTGCTGCCAAAGAAGACACACTGAGTGACTAACAGAGCTGCCATCTTTAAAGAGCCTGGGGGTCACTCATGTATCTTCTCTTCTACGTGTATGCTTAAACCTCTTGACTGGTTTTGACTGGTCTGTTTCTCTTACTGCAGTTTTTTCATATTTTGTCTTCAAGTCCATTATCAGTTATGTATTATAAATTATTATGAATATTGTTTCTCAGGCTGTGAGATGCTTTTTCTTTTAACAATATCTTGCAAGTTTTCAATTTCGATGAACTTCAATAATGTTTTTTTTTTTCTTTTATACTTCATGCTTTTATGTTCCATCTAATAAATTTTTCCCCAAGACTGCAAAGATCTTCTCTCAGGTTTTCTTCTGTAAATTTAATATTTTATTCTTTGCAAACAGCTATATGACTCATTTCAAGTTAATGTTTATGTATAATATAAGGTAAGGATCGAAGTTCTCTTAAACATTCTATCTACCATGAAGTGATGGGTTTGGATGCCATGATCTTAGTTTTCTGAATGTTGAGTTTTAAGTCAGCTTTTTCACTCTCCTCTTTCACTTTCATCAAGAGGCTCTTTAGTTCTTCTTCGCTTTCTGCCATAAGGGCGGTGTCATCTGCATATCTGAGGTTAATATTTCTCCCAGTAATCTTGATTCCAGCTTGTGCTTCATCCAGCCCAGCTTTTCTTGTAACACTGTCTAATTTTGGTCTTAGAATCATTATACTGGCCTCATGATATGATTCGTATAGTATTCCTTGCTCCTTTGTTTTCTGGAATAGCTGAGCAGAACTGGTATTATTCTTTTCTTAAACGTTTTTAAAATAAAACTGGTTATCCAAACTATATGAGTCTGGACTTTTCTGTTTCCAAGTGTGGGAAGATTTTATTTATGAATCCAATCACTGACAAAAGACTACACAAATTCTCTATTTTTCCTTGGATCAATTTTGATAACTTGTTAACATTCAAGGCATTTATCTGTTTCATCTAAGCTGCTGAATATACTGCCATAAATATTCATTATCTCTCCTCAATCTTTATATCATACGTAAATGTCTTGTTCATTTCAAATAACAGTATTTTTGTCTTCTCTCATATTTCTTGATCAGAATGGCTAGAACTACACTATCCAGGTACAATAGCCACCAGCTACATGTGGCCATTCAAATTTAAGCTGATTTAACTAAATTTCAGTTTTAAAATTTTTAAAAAACTTCAGGTGTTTAATAACAATATGTGAATAATGGCTACAGTTTTGAAGAGCATAGCTGGAGAACATTTTCATCCTCACAGAAAGTTCTACTGATCAGTGCTGGAACTCGAGCTTTATTAATTTCAAAAATTGCTCTTTTGGTTTCCACTGATTTTCTCTAATGCTGTCGGCTTTCTATTCAGTGGTTTTAGTTCCTTATTCTTTACTTCCTTCTACTTATTTTGGGTTTAATATGCTCTTCTTCTTGTAGCTTCATAAAGTAAAAACTTAGATCACTGATTTTTAACCTCATTTCTTTTCTTAGATAAGGATTTAAAGCTATCGGTTTTCTTCAAAGCACTTTAGCGGCATTACACAATAATTATATTTATATATAAATTATATAAATTATAAATTATATTATATATAAATTATATAAATTATAAATTATATTATATATAAATTATATAAATTATAAATTATATTATATATAAATTATATAAATTATAAATTGCTGGTCCCTCATCTTGTTCATGAACACTACAGTCTCTTATATCCCAAGAAGGTCAGAAGTATGGGTTTACATTGAAGTAACATTCTATCACACCCTCCCTCACTCTTTCTTTTCCCAGCATCTTATTTCTTCCCTTTCCAGGGCTCCTGATCTTTGTGGGAATTGCAGCTCATGTTCCTAAGAACCCTAATTTCTTCCCCCTCTTCTAATTTCCTCCCTGCAAATCTCAGAGACTAATCATTGTAAAGAGAAGGTGGGAGACCAGAAATGAAATGGAAAAGGAAGAGCCACAATACCTTTTATATCTAAATCTCAAAGGTCACACACTGTCACTTCTGCCACATTCAATTTATTAGAAGGAAATCACTAAGTACTGCATGTGCCTTATGAAGGGAGGAGTATCAAAAAATTGATGGACAATTTTGAACCCCCAGAACAATATCATAATTTTTACCCTAAAGAAATCATATATCTTTTTAAAAGAACTAGATAACGAAAGAAAATATGTATAGTCATATCTTTATACCTATGTATTACTTCTGGTTTCTTTATTCCTTATAATAATTCACGGATCAGTAAACTAGAGTACAGATCAAACCCACTGCCTATTTTTACATGGCCTGTAAGCTAAAAGAGATTTTAACTTTTAAATGACTGAGGGGAAAAAAATCAATGAGAGTATTTTTGTGACATGTGGAAATTATATGGAATTTAAATATCAATGTCTATAATAAAATTTTATTGGAATGTAGCCATGCTCATTTATTTATGTATTGTCTATAACTCCCTTCAGAACAGAGTTGTTTCAACACAACATATGACCCACAAAGCCTAAAATATTTAGCATCTGACTCTTCGCAGAAAACATTTACCAACCTCTACTCTACATCCAAGTTACTATCTGATGTCATTTCCTTTTAACCTAAAGAATTACCATTATTTCTCCTCTTGGAACACATATTATGGTGATAAATTCCCTCAGATTATCAGATTATCTATTTATCTAAATGTTTTTATCGCAGCTTCTTTTTTAAACTATTTTTAAAAATATTATTTGGCTGCTGCAGATCTTAGTTGCAGTACGCAAGATCTTTGAACTTCAATCTTCATTGCAGTATGTAGGATCTTTCAGTTGTGGCATACAAACTCGTAGTTGTGGCATGTGGGATCGAGTTCCTTGACGAGGGATCAAACCGAGCCCCTTGCATTGGGAGGGCAGAGTCTTAGCCACTGGATCACCATCAGGGAAGTCTCTATTTCAGCTTCACTTTTGAAAGATACTTTCTTTAATTGATGATTGGACATTGTGGATGATGCATTGTAATAACAATGAATTCTGTTATATTTTTCTGCAGACTTGATTATTCTTCTAATAGACAATTAACTTGTCTGTCCACAAACTATAAATCATAGCTTTTATAGCTGTTTTTATTTTCTGGGTCTTGTGTTGTTCTATTGGATTTTAAATTTCAGCCTCCATTACTTTCAATGAGAAGACAGGTGTTAATCATATCATTATAAGCAAGACTCACTTTATTGCACTTCACTTTATCATGCTTTGGAGATACTGCATTTTTTACAAGAAGATTTGTGGCAACCTTGTGTTGAGCATGTCTATCAGCACCTTTTTTCCAACAGCATTTGCTCACATAGTATCTCTGTGTCACATTTTGATAATGTTTGCAGTATTTCAAAGTTTTCCATTATTATAATATTTGTTACAGTGATCTGTGATCAGTGATCTTTGATGTAACTACTGCTCCCTGAAGGCTTGGATTACAGTTACCATTTTTTAGCAATAAAGTATTTTTAATTACGGTATATCATTTTTTTCCAACATAAAACTATTGAACAATTGGTAGATTACAGTATAGCATAAATATAACTTTTATGTGTACTGGGAAACCAAAATATTCATGTGACTCCCTTCATTGTGACATTTACTTTATTACAGTGATCTAGATTCAGCTCTGAAACTGCTCAGAGGTATGTCTGCATTCTCCTGTATTTAATGCAATTTCCTCTGGGCTGCTTTCAAGATTTCTTTTATATTTCTGGCATTTAGCAATTTGCCTACAATGTGTCTAGTAGCGAGTTTCTTTTGTATTGGTTCTAGCTGGAGGTCACTGATGATCTGGAATCTCCAAGTTAGTTTTTCTCAAACATGAGAAGTTTTCATCTACCATTTCAGCCACTCTAGTTTTTTGCCTCTTTCTCTCCCACCTCTACTTCTGGGATCCTAACTAAAGACAGTAAAAATTCAGCTCTCCCCTAAGAGGAGCTATGAAGAGATAACAAAAGGCCCTCAGTTTAAAAAAATCAGTAAACTGCACTTGTGTTTTTCAAAAATTTCCTATTTGGTTTGCAATTCTATTTACTTATTTTTTCTCTTTTTGGCCATATTGTGTGGCATGCAGGATTTTAATTCCTGACCAGGGATTGAACTCGTATCCTCTGCATTGAGAGCAGAGTCTTAACCACTGGGCTGTCAGTGAAGTGGCTTATACTACCCTTCGACAGAGCTCCTATAGTCTCCCCCAAATACTCAGGAGAGTCAGCCAGGTATGGATGGCTCTAAGTTTGGGTGTTAGCCTTTGGCAGCTCTCTCCATTCCAGGATTTTCCTCTTAAACTTCAAGCTTCTTTGCCAGTCCTCAACTTAGTCCTCTGACACTTCAAACCATATAGTTGTGGTTTTCTGTTCCTGGAGCTATGGAAGTTGCGGAGCACCTTGTGTAAAAAGCTACAAATTCTCAATTCTTACCCACTACTTACACATGGACTTCCCTGGTGGCTCAGACGGTAAAGCATCTGCCTACAATGCGAGAGACCGGGGTTCAATCTCTGGGTCAGGAAGATCTCCTGGAAAAGAAAATGGCACCCCACTCCAGTACTCTTGCCTGGAAAATCCCATTGACGGAGGAGCCTGGTAGGCTACAGTCCATGGGGTCGCAGAGTGGGACGTGACTGAGCGACTTCACTTTCTTTCTTTCTACCCACTACTTTACTTTAAAGAATAAACTTCCCACTAGTTTCTGTTTCTTTTTGGTCTGTTAGTATTTTTGGTCTCTTTTCCAGCGTTTTTAATAAATTGTTACGTTAAAATTTTTTCCAGGTTTTGCCATTGCTACCTGTGGCAGGGTTCATTTACCTCATCAATTCACCATTACTATTATTTAACACTAGTTAGTCCCCTAACTTTTTAAAAACAATCTCCCAAACTTGAATTTATAATTTTATATATTATAAAATTGTAATTATTGGTAGTACTATAATGGAAAATAGCATAAACTACCTAAAGTAATGGAAAAGTCCACTTCCACAAATGTAGAAATAAATTTGCAAGAGTTCAATGTACAATATCCTCCTATAGCTCATGATGAAATTGGTGCCTTCCTATTCTACACCCATACACACCTACCTGGAAACAATCAGGCCTGTGAGTCATGAAAACTGACAAAGCAAATAAACTACTTGGAATTATTTAAAAGTTAAAAAGAACTCATTTAAGCGCCCCCTCAAATGATTTGTAGACTGTTTTGTAGACTGGATTAAAAGATTTAGAAAAGGAAGATGTGTATTTGGAATAAAGACTTGTATACCTTTTAAAAACAAGAGCAATAATTAAGAGTAACATTTAAAGATGTATTTTTTTTAAAGTAAATACTTACCTTTGCTTTTCTAGAATGAGAAAATATTTTAATAATATTTTTCAAAATGTATTACACATTTTCTTATACCAAAACAGCATAGTAAGAAGAAATGAAGGGAGAATCCACAACATTTGCCTTTAGGAATTCTACTTATACTCTCCTTTTACTGATAATTAAACACTAATATTCCATGGACTTTCAGTCACAGAATTGTGAAGTTAGCAAAGTAAATCTGTGGTCAGTAAAAAGCTCAAAATACAAGACTAACTAATTTAGGTCCATCATATTATATGCATATTATATGCAAACTGCTGAATTAGTATTCTTAAGTATTCTTAAGGATCCCTTTATTCTCACTACAGCAATAGCAACAGCCAAACAACAGTAATTCCACAACCAAAAGAATCCATTTTCATGTAGAATGAGTAGAACAAATATAGAAAAGGAGAAAATGGAGACCAAGGGCATCACACCAATTTTATATTAAAAAAAAAAAAGAACACCCATTATGATTCTATCATTCTTCCTTAAGCCAAAACATTAACTGGTGGTTTTGTTCCAAACCAGACATGGCAAAGTCTGATAGGAGAATTATAGTCAAACTAAGTGGATTTGCCAATGATACATGAAAGCAAATGATATCATTTGCCAATGATACACTGCTGATGTTGAAGTTCAAGTATAAATAAGCATAAAAATCAGCAGGAATTCAAAAGAGATAGAAGAAATTATTGGCACTGCTAGATATGTTAATTATCTTGATTGTGATGAGTTCACATATATGTCAAAACCGTACGCTTTGGCCTGCAGTTTATTCTACCTCAACTAGATTTCAATAAAGTTCAAAAAAAAAAAATCAATACTCATTTTTACTCATCACTTGGATACTTTAAAGACAAAAATGGAAATCAATTAAAAGTTTGTAACCAAACAACTCAAGGATCATAGATAAATAGCCACTCAAATTAAAAGAATATGTATATTATCTTTATATATATATCAATTCTTTCTTTGTATCAAGAAAAAGAATGAAAGTCTCAATGGTGGTATCCCGAGACTCTCTGGTCAAAAGATGATAGAAGTCACATTGTCTATTCCATTTAGGTTCCACCCAGGTGTAGAATGCTCCTGGTTTCCATTTCCAAATGGATGTGATAACACAGTTTATTAAACAGGATTTGCAGCCTTACTGTACTTCTCTTCCTTGCACCTCTGCAGAATCTCTAAGCTCCTCTGGTGGACTGGGTGTTGGAGAAAGCTAATACTATCCATACTTTTCAAAACTGCACATGGCGCTGTATCATCATGTCCTTAGGAAGCAAAAGAAAAACAAAAAAATGGAAAAAAGAAAAAGGCATTATATAAGCCCACACCAACAGAGAATCAAGGACAATGCTGCCAACTATTTTAAGAGTACATAAAAATGTATCAGGTAATAATAATTTTTCCAATTAATTTGAAGAAATTACACACACACACACACAAATAAAGGTCCTGTTTAGGTATTCAAAGTATTCTTTTTCAGTATTCAACATGTTGTTGTGTTAACACCATATTAAAAATCTCTAATTTAAAATACTAGGGAAATTACAAAAACAATTTGTATGGTGCCATTTTTTTAATGGACTCATTTTTATCAGGTCTGAAATATAATTATAATATAGTTGGCAACAAAGTAAGAAACATTGATGGAATCCCAAAGAGAAACAAACCCAAAACAATTTACCAAAAGTTAAACTTTCACAAATCTTGCAATTAACCACACTTGTAGGAAATCCAAGTGTGTCAATGTTGAAAAAGTAGAAAGAAAAGCACCACAGAACAGGAAAACCCAGCAGCACTTCTGTATTTATGAATCTGAAAACAAAGCTGGAGAATCTGTCAAAATTAACTATTGGGAAGAAAGGGAAGAGAGCACATTCAAGCAAGAACCAAAGCCCCAGATCAGTGTTACTGAAACAGTGGGTCACTCGAGCAGTAAAGAGAGAAGGAAGATTGTACCATAAATATTAGGAATAAATGGAGTTAAAGAGAATTCGGGTTTTCCAGGCTTGGAAGGTGTTGAGACTCATTTATACGGAGAACATCTCTAGAGTTAGGACATTAAGTTCAAATGTAAGTAACTTTGCCTTTAAAACACAAAAGTGAATAGTTTAAAAACAGATGGAGGCAAATTAAGCAACACATAATTATGTACTAAAGTTCCACTAGTATGCACGTACTGTATAATTAGGAATAAGATACTATCTATGAATAGTTCTCGAGGAAGAATCATTTTAAAAGTTAAACAGACGCAGAGTAATTCGAAGAGGTTTGCAAAGCATGGTTTAATCAAACTATAATTCTTTAAACTGGATACCAACACCCAGAGAATAGGCATCAACTTTTCAGCTAAGGAGACAGAAATTTATGATGCCATAACAACAGATTATAATAGACAGACACAGGTATACGTATTTGTATATCTGATATAGACATAATCAGGTTTTTGTACAATATTTTAAGAATTCATACTAGTTAATTTAAAAATAAGCTAATAAAACATTATCTCATTTATCTAGCATGGAGAGTCCACAGTTGCAAGTGTTCAATGTTTCAAAAGAGACAAGTTTTCTTTTTGACCAAGTTACCACCATTTCTTAGTCAAAAGATACCTCAATAAAAATATTCTATTCTCAATAATCTCCCACCTTGACTGGGTGCTTGGAGAAGGAATGCTTAGATTCAGATGAGCCTACATTTGGCTAGTAACATGGTGGGGTAGAGTTGGGAGGTTATCAGTGAAGGGGGACCATTAGAGGGAAAAAACACCTGGCGAGTTCAACTCATACTCTATCCAAATCGCACTTTTCTAAAGTTATCACCAGATTTTCAGGCCCTTCAATAACTAATGATATATAGCAGTCAAGAAATAATTTAAGAAAATTATGATATTAAAGTATTTTGTATAAAAGTTCAAAATATTAAATATACTAAATTATTATGTAATCTTAAGTTAAAACTCACTCAAAATTAACAGTCATTGTACTCATATTAGTCTCTCAGTCGTGTCCAACTCTTTGCAACCCCACGGACTGTAGCCCACCAGGCTCCTCTGTCCATTGGGATTCTTCAGGCAAGAACACTGGAGTGGGTTGCCATGCTCTCCCCTCCAGGGGATCTTCCCAACCCAGGGATCGAACCCAGGTCTCTCGCATTGCAGGTGGATTCTTTACCATCTGAACCACCAAGGAAGCCCGACTAGGCACAATTTCAACTGGATAACAGGTAATTTTCTATCTGTGATCGTTTTGTGTCTTACCAGCGTACCTACAATTCAGGTATGAATGAAAATTCTTTCATTTTGCTTTCTATGCCTTCTTTTAACTCTTTACCAATTTTTAAAGACTGCTTTACAGACTCTAATACTACTTCCAAACCTTAAAGTGATATGCCTCTCTTTGCTGTGTTCATCAGCTCCCTGTCAAGACAGTTTGGTTTCCTAGGACGGTTTTATAAGTGCATGTGCAGTGGAGTCTCAAGCTCTTAAAAGGCTTATGTAGTGTTTGCTTGTGCTAGTTTCTAGTCTGGATAATTTCTCAGTCTGAGATTATGCATCAAACTACATAAATTCCCATGCATGGTTAACAGCTGTAACCCATGCATGCTGAAGATACAGAACACTGATTTTTTTAGTCAACCTTTGTTTTCAAACTTTATCCAAGGCCTTACACATATTGATAAGATTAGTTTTGTTCCTCCTAGGCAGGACCAATAAATAACAATTTTTCAATTATCTTTTCAGTGACAGAGAAGTTCAAGCTCTTTGAAGCTCCTTATACCACATAACAGGGGCTTAATTCCAGATTCCTTGTAGCATTCAAATCTGAAACCATATCTCTGATCCCTGTAACAGTTTCTATAATGCCAATTTTCACACCTTTTTTAAAGGTATATTTTTAATGGCCATTTTTTAAAGACAAATTTCACATATGGTAAAATTCACTAATCCCAAGTATACAGTTTGATAAGCTTAAACAGATAGCTATATCATGGAATCCTCAATCAAGATATAGAACATTTTCATCAGCTCAACTAGTTCTTGTATTCCCTTCTGCTAAATGCCATCCCTACCCCTCCCAGAGTCAACCAAGTAATGATCCAGGTATTATTGAACCTGTTCTTAAACTAAATGAAACCATACAGTTACATATTCTTTCATGTCTGGCTTTCTGATAAATATTTTTGTGACTCATTCATCCTATCAGTAGTTTAGTATTTTAATTGCTAAATAATGTAACAAGGTAGGAATATATCATAACTTGGTTATTGTTTCTTTCACTGATGATATTTGGATGTTTCCACTTGGGGGTTATTATAAATAAAGCCACTATAGACATTCATTCTGTGTGTGTTTGTATATAATAGCTTCATAGAAATACAATTCACATAGCACACAATTCACTTATCTAAAGTGTACAATTCAGAGGTTTTTAGTAAAATTCTCAAAGCTGTTTAACCATCATCACAATAAATTTTAGAATACCTTCATCATATCGAAGAGAAACCCTATATTTTTAAACTATCACTTCCCTTCTCATCTCCCAGTTTTCCCATTACAGTCCTAGGCAAACACTAATTTATATTCTATATAGATTTGCCTATTCGAGAAAACTGATATAAATGGAATTATACAGTATGTGACCTTTTGTGCCTTACTCTTTCACTTAACAAAATGTTTTCAAGCTTCATCCACGTTGCAGCATGTACTAGTACCTCATTCATTTACATGACAGAAGAGTACTCCATTGTATGGATATAGCACTTTATCTATTCAATTGCTGATGAATATTTGAGTTATTTCTATCAATATCTCTCGGCTACTACTAGTATGTTGCTAAGAACATCAGGTACAAGTTTTGTTTGAACACCTGTTTTCAATTCTTTTAGGCATCTACCTAAGAGAGGCATGACTAGCTAAAATGTAACTAGCAGGGTGTTATACAAAGTGGCTACATTATTTTACATTTCACCAGCAGCATATGAGGCTTCCAATTTCTCCACATCCCTAACAACATTATTTCCTGTCTACTCAATTACAGCTGTGAAGTGAAGTGGTATCTGACTGTGGTTTCAATAAGCATTTCCCTGATGACATATTATATTGAGCATCTTTTCATGCGTTTTATTGATTATTTGCTTATCTTCTTTAGAGAAATGTCTTTTCAGATCCTTTGCCCTTTTTAAAACCTGCCTTTTTTACTATTGAACTGCAAGAAATGCTTACATTCTACATACCAGTTCCTTAACAGATACATGTTTTATAAATATTTTCTATCATTCTACGAGTTGTCAGTTCTTAATAGTGTCCTTTGAGGCACAAAAGTTTTCTATTTGGGTGAAGTCTAATTTATCCCATTTTGTATTTGGTTGCTTATGGTTAGGTGTCATACCTAAGAAACCAGTGCCTAATCCAAACCCTTCATATGCATTTCTAGATTCCTTTACATATCAACTTTGGGATCAGCCTTGTCAATAGCTGGGGATTTGACAGGACTATGCTGAATCTGTAAGATCCATTATTGCCAGCTAACTACATTAACCCTTTCAATGCATGAACACAGAATATTTTTCTATTAACTGCGGTATTCCTTAAATTTTTTCAACAATATTTTGCAGCTTTGGTGAACAAGCCTTGCAATTCTTTTGTTAAATTTACTAATAAGAATTTTATATTTGTTGGTGCTCTTGTAATTGGAGCACCAACTTAATTTTGTTTTCACGTTTTTCATTTTTAGTGTATAGAAATACAACTGATTTTGCATACTGATTTGGAGCCTTACAACTCTAAATGAGCTCATTTATTATCTCCAGCAGATTTTTTTGTAGATTCCTTAGGAAATTTTATACACAATATGCTATCTATAAACAAAATGGTTTCTTCTTTTCTGATTTGGATGTCTTTTCTTTCTTTTCCTTGCCTGTTTATTCTTACCAGTATCTCCAGGGCAATGTTATATAGAAGATGTGAAAGCAGATATCTTGTCTTATTTCTGATCTTAAGGGAAAAGTATTCAGTTATTCACCATCAAATATGGATTTTTCACAGGTTCCCTTATCAGGCTAAGGAAGTCTTCTTTCTAGTCCTAATTTGTTCAGCATTTTTAGAATGAAAAACATGAAAAGGTATTCACTTCTGTGAGGCCTTTTCTGTGTATGTTGAGGTGATGATGTGATTTTTGTCCTTTATTCTATCAATGTGGTGTATTACACTGACTTGATTTTTCTAAGCTGAACCAACCCTGAATTTCTGAGTAAATGTCAGTAGACAATGGTATAAAATATTGTTTACATATTGCTGAACTCAGCTTATAAGGATTCTGTTGATGATTTTTGTTGAGGGATATTGGTTTGTGGTTTTCATTTCTGTGATGTCTTATCTGGTATCCTGGTAATACTGTCTTCACCAAATGAGAACAAAAGTATTCCCCTATCTTCTATTTCTTGGGAAGAGTTTATAAAGAATTGGTGCTAATTTTTCATTTCATTAAGTACTGGGTAAAATTTATCAATGAATTCACTGTTCTTGGCTTTGCTGTGTGGGAAAATTTTTTTCGTAACTAATTCAATCTCTTTTCCTGTGACAGGCCTTTTCGGACTATTTCTTCTGAAGTCAGTATACACTGTTAGCATCTTCCCAGGAATTTTTCCATTTCCACTAGATTTTAATTTGCTGCCATACAACTGTTCATAGTATTATAATCCTTTTCATTTCCATTAGTTCAGTAGCAACACTCTCCTTTATTTCCCCAAATTAGTAATTTGGGTCTCCTTTCTCTTTTTCTTGGTCTGTCCTACCTTGAGGTTTGTCAATTTTGTTTACCTTTTTAAAACAAGTAGATTTTGCTTTTGTTTTCTTCTATTTATTTCCTTTTAATAACGCCCTTCCTACTTCTTCCTTTAGGTTTAGCTTGCCCTTTTTCCCTAGAATCATAAGTTGAGGCATTAGGTTATTGATTTGAGATATTCTTTCTTTTTTAATAGAGGTATTTGAAGCTATAAATTTTCCTCTAAACACTGTTATAGCTGTATCCCATTAGATTTGGGTGTATATTTTCTTGCATTAATTTCAAAATATTTTCTAATTTCCCTTGTGATTTCCTTTGTCTCAGTGGTTATTAAGAACTGTGTTACTTAGTCTCCACATATGTTTAGAGACATATTATTGTTCCTTTATTCTTTCAATACAATCTTCTTTTGTACTAAATACATGTTATCTAGTATACTGTTTAAACATTCTGGTCATTTATTTTATTACTATATTATTTTTTAGCTATTTTCTTAACAGGGAATTAAAATTAGCATCTTGCTTTATAACATTCTAGCCCAGATTAAAGCCTACTTAATTTCAATAGTCAGAGAAGGCAATGGCACCCCACTCCAGTACTCTTGCCTGGAAAATCCCATGGACAGAGGAGCCTGGTAAGCTGCAGTCCATGAGGTGGCTAAGAGTCGGACACCACTGAGCGACTTCACTTTCACTTTTCACTTTCATGCTCTGGAGAAGGAAATGGCAACCCACTCCAGTGTTCTTGCCTGGAGAATCCCAGGGATGAGGGAGCCTGATGGGCTGCCGTCTATGGGGTCGCACAGAGTTGGACACGACTGAATTGACTTAGCAGCAATTTCAATAGTACATAAAAACTTTCCTCCTATGTAACTTCATTCCCATCCTTTTCCTTTATGCTGTTACTGTCATGCAAATTACAGCTTTTAAAATGACACGCCCTCCAACAGAGATATGTAATTATTGTTTTTTATAGTTGTCTTTTAAATTAGATTGGAGGAAAAAAAGGTTACAAAATTATTTTTTAAAGTTACAAAATGTAAAAGATACATTTATACTATCTTTTACATAGAACAAAGTAGAACTTTATAGTTGCCTTTAATGGTGCTCTTTATTACATCATATGCTTTCAAATTACTGTCTAGTGTCCTCTCATGTCAGCCAGAACCCCCTTCACTACTTCCTGTGGGCCAGCCAGTAGCAGTCATTCAGGACTTGTTTACCTGGGAATGTCTTAATTTCACCATCATTTTGAAGGGTAGTTCTCCTTGTGTCTGTGTATATGTGTGTTTGGGGATTTTTTTCTTTTTTTGGCTGCACTAGGTCTTCATGGCTGCACAAAGGCTTTCTGTGTTATGGAACACAGGCTCTAGGCATGTGGGCTCAGCAGTTGTGACACATGGGGTCAGCTGCTCTGCAGCATGTGTGATCTTCCCTGACCAGGTATCAAACCCATGTTCCTTGCATTGGCAGAAAGATTCTTAACAACAACTGGACCACCAGGGAAGTCCTAAAGGATGGTTTTGGTGAATATAGAATTCTTGATTGACAGACTTCTTTTCTTCCAGCACTCTGGATATGCCAATGCCATTGTTCTCTAGCCTCAATGGTTTCTAATGATGAATCAACTGTCAATCATACTGAGGATACTTTGTGCATGCGTGCATGCTATGTTGCTTCAATCCTGCCCGACTCTTTGAGACTCTATGGACCATAGTCCGCCAGGCTCCTCTGTCCATGGAATTCTCCAGACAAGAACACTGGAGTGGGTGTGGGGACTTTCCTGACCCAGGGATCAAACCCACATTTCATGTTTCCTGCACTGGCACGCCGGTTCTTTACCACTAGCACCACCTGGAAAGCCCACTTTGTGCATGATGTGCTGCTTTCAATAGTCTCTCTTTACCTCTAGATAGTTTAATTATTATACATCTAAGCTTGAATCTCTGAATTCACCCATCTTATAATCTGTTGAGCTTATGAAATGTATAGATTAATTTTCTCTTCAAATTTAAGGAGACTGGGGCCATTATTTCTTGAAATATTCTTTCTGTCCCTTTCCCTCCTTTCCTTCTGGACTCTCAAAAGTTTATATGCCTCATGGTGTCCCAAAGGTCTAGAAGCTCTGCTTATTTTCTTCATTCTTTATTCTTCCTATTCTTCAACTCAACTGATCTGTCTTCATGTTTACTGATTCTGGCTTCTGCTTAGTCAAATCTGTTATTGAACCCTTCTTCTGAATTTCTCATTTCAGTTATTGTACACTTTTTCCCACTTCAAAACTGATGTGAGTATCTAAAATTAGATATTCTCCATCTAGTGGGACATTGTTCTCATACTCTTCTTTTGTTCTTCAGATATGGTTGTCTTTCTGTCTTTAAACATATTTAAAACAGTTTAAAAATTCTGTCTAGCAATATCAATGCCTGGATTTTTTCAGAGATAGGTTTCTACAGATTCCTTCTTTCCCCATGTATGGGTCATATCTTCGTTATTTCTTTGCATGTCTCAAAATCTTATATAGAACACCAGAAATTTTAAATAATATAACATGGCAACTCTGAAAATTAGATTTTCTCTCTCTCCCCAGGATTTACTGGTGCTGCTGATTCTTATAGTTGCTATTTGTTTAGGACATTACTGAATTAATTCTGAAAGTTTGTATTCTTTGTCACAGGTGACCATGGAAACCTCTGCTCACTTAGCTTAATAAACAGCTAATGATTGGAGGCATATATCTTTACATGCCTGAAAAAAGTAATTCTCCCAGTCTTTGTCAAGGGTCATTGAGTGCTTACATTGAAGCATACCTACAACATTCAGCTAGGCAGCTTAGAACTCTGCCTTACCCTGCTCACACAAAACCTGAATGTTATCCTGAGATAAGAAATCAGAATCTCTTCAGGTCTTTACTGAGCATAGCCCTAGGCACGTACACAGTCCTATGCATGTGCTTAGCCACCTAAATTCCCATGAAACTTTTCATAGCCATTATGGAAACCTCATTCCACAGGTGTTCCTTTTAAATGTTTTGGTTAGTTTTTGCCCCAACTGTTATCTATTGTATCAGAGAGGTGCAATGTTCAACAACTGCTTCTGACTGTTTTGGACAAAACCCCTAGATCAAAGGTTATTCATACCGGGAAAGCTCCAAGTCAGGTTAAAAGATAGCCTTTTAAGTGGGGTCCTCCATGAAACTACCAAATAGGTTAAATAATGAAAACTCTCTGGGAATGGAGTTCTAAAGGAGTGCCAGCCCTCTTCTACTCCCTCCAGTGGTTGTCCCACTTCTGATTTTCATTGCACATCTAGGCTATAGGTTTTCAAGGCTACTGTAGAGCTCAAGACGGAGGGTGGTGAGTAGTTCAAGCTTAAACACTATAAAATGCACTGACATTAATAATATCCAGTCTTTTTTCTTGTATGTACACTTTCCAAATTACTGCAGGCCTTTGATGAATTTCTTGAGCTCCAGCAAAGTTATTCTGACAATTTTTGCAAGTGTTCCTGTTGCTTTTATGGAAGAGACACATTTTCAGAAGTCCTGTCTCCACTGTTGAACTGACATTCAATCTAAAATCACCCTTAATAAACCCTTAATCACCACACCATAGAGCCTAACACAGAATTAATTTATTAGTAATGGTCAGGGTTTTGTTGTTAAGAAAAATGCATTTAATTGTCTTAAGTACTGGGCAGAATTGCAGATAGACTACTGCATAGAAATCCTAGATCCAGGGCTTACCAGGTGGCACTAATGGTAAAGAACCCAGCTGCCAATGCAGGAGAAATCCTAGACCCTATTTGTCCTTGTTGTTTAGTTGCCACGTCATGTCCAACCCTATTTAGGTGATATCTAAATGAGTTTTAGTACTTGGTTATTTCTGGAAAGGGATCGTCACAGGAATCCTTCTCCCAATTACAAAAACAAATGGGAGTACATTAGAGTCATGCAGTCCACGGTGTGGGATGGTGAAGAGGAACAGGTTATGTGGGAACCATTAACAATCTCTACCTACAGACACTATATGAATGGCTTCAGATTTTCTCCCTGTAGATGAAGACATTGAATGACACTTTAAATTCTCATTCTTGCCTCTTATGCCAATGCCACAGCTAAATTTCCTGTCTCTCCCTAGTCTTTTTAAGCATCACTGCACTCACAGCAACATACTGTATAACTCATGGTCAAGTTATGATCTCCCCTGTGCTCTCTAGTCCAGGCTTTTTCTTACTCAGAAGGAGTAAATCAGAGGCAAGATAGATGACACCACTGGAATAGCTGTTCTTCCATACCTCACGGTTGACCAGAAAAATCATTACCATTTCTAATTTTACTTCCCAGCAGGGCCAACATGGAACCTCATTCAAACTGCCTGTTTACATGACTCTACTAAGAATATTTTATGGTTTCCTAATAAACTGCCATAGCTATTAACACACAACTATAACAAATTTATTCTTCAACTAATTGAATTAATTTTTATTTAAAGGTCTTAAAATGGCATTGTGTTCTCTAATATGGAAGTCTATAAAAAAGAAAAAATAACAGTCAAAAGAAAATTTAAATTTGATATTCTCATTTGTGCTCAGCTGGCTTGATGATGAAGAATGATGTTAGAGAATCCCTTAAGAAAATCAAGGATTTTGGGGGGGGCAGGTTCAGCAACAAGGTATTTCTTGACAATTAGCTAAGAGTCCACTGATATTTCCTTTAAAAGAGAATCTCAAAGGAAGTGAAAATATATTGCACTCTGTATTCTACATTTTCTTTCTCCACTAGAAATAATATTTTTGATATCTTACTCTAATTCAAAATCTGAACTTGGTTACCTTCTGCCTTTCACATGTTCTGCTACTGCTGCTAAGTCACGTCAGTCGTGGCCGACTCTGTGCGACCCCATAGACGGCAGCCCACCAGGCCCCCTGTCCCTGGGATTCTCCAGGCAAGAACACTGGAGTGGGTAGCCAGTTCCTTCTCCAGTGCATGAAAGTGAAGAGTGAAGGTGAAGTCGCTCAGTCGTGTCTGACTCTTAGTGACCCCATGGACTGTAGCCTACCAGGCTCCTCCATCCATGGGATTTCCCAGGCAAGAGTACCGGAGTGGAGTGTCACATGTTCTACTTCTGTTTAAATAATCTCTAATTCCTGTTTCACTTTGATATATCTGCATACTACTTATGGTGATTATAAAAGTTCTGAATCTACTACTTAGTCCATTTTCAGTTATTCTGTTAGTTTCTATTCTGCAATACTACAATGTTCTAATTTTTATAAAATCCTTTTATTTTAAAGTCACCAGAAAAGAGCAGGAGGTAAATGGTACAGAGGGAGGAAAAACGCTAAATTTTGGCACTGACACTAATATACTGTAATACAATTACTCTCTGTAACAAACCTGCTTGCTCAGTGATTGTCTCAAAATGCAAATGAACTATCTTTTTTTTCTTTCTTGATAAAAAGGGAAATTTTTAAAGTTTATGCAAGGGGGACTTTCTAGCATGTTGGTCATACTCTCTTTTTTAACCTAGAAGATAGTTTCACAAGTGTTTTCACTTTGTGATAATTCACTGAACTGTGTTTTTGTTCTGTGCACTTTTATGCATACATGTCATATCCCAGTATAAAAGAGTTTATTACACAGAAGCTCTATCTGGCCAGAAAGAGAAATTAGATTAGAAAACAAGAAGAATCTAGAAATTATCAAAGTAGAGATAATACAGGCTCAGCTGATTGATCATTAGTAGCATTAGTAACATTGCATGTCTTTGTACTAATACTAATATACACAGAACCAGCTTTCACAAATAATAAATACCAAAAGAACATGCAATGTAACTTTTACAAAAATCAAAGTATTTAATAGTAAATATAAGAAAGGTTTATTGTCTTAGTTAAGTCTTAGTAGAGTGTGTATCAATTTCCAGAATTGACACATTTTTCAATATTGATAAATTGATGTCCACTGTAATAAATAAGAATGCATCTTTAAAAAAAAACTTTTCCTTTTAATTTTCTGCTGGTAACTGTAGTCAATAATGCAGTACATATTTGAAAGTGGCCAAGAGATTACGTTTTGTAACTCTGTATAGTGATGGATGGAATCATTTCACAGTATATATAAATACTGAATCATTATGTTATATACCTGAAGCTAATAAAATGTCATATGTGCATTATACCTCAATTTAAATTTGTTTCAAGTTTTTTGCAGAGATAGCCTCTTAGAAATAATTTTGGCAAAGGCAAAGCAGTTTTAAGATTTTCCTTCTATTTTCAAAAAATATATATAGTTCTGTTCACAAAAGCCAGTTCACACACATTATAATCTGAAGTACAGAAATGAAATTCAATTACTTTTGCCTCTCATTTTAGAAATACAATCTTTCTAATATTTTATTCATTTAAAAAATATAACAGCCAAATTTAAATTTTCACTGCTAATGCACATGCCAAAAAGCCACATAAGTAAGCCTGCTGCTGCTGCTGCTAAGTTGCTTCAGTCGTGTCTGACTCTGTGCGACCCCATAGACGGCAGCCCACCAGGCTCCTCTGTCCATGGGATTTCTCCAGGCAAGAATACTGGAGTGGGTTAGGAGCCCTGAAAGCACAAAGTGTATCCTCTCGCACTTCTGCTGAGGCTTCTTGGCAGAAAAATATTATTTTAAATGATTACATATGTACTAGAAAATCCTCACCATGCAGCCATGGTCTATCTAAGGTTAGAGCTACAGCAGGGAGGCACACACAAGAGTACCCAGCTTTATCCATTTCTAACTTTTAAAGTAAAATTCAGCTAACTAAATTAAGCATAAGGAAACAGAAATTACACTTCATAAGCAGACACTTTACATGTATTATCTAATTTTACCCTCATAATATTGAAGGTGCTATTAACACTCCAAGTAAAACAGCTAACAGTCACAAAATCAGTCAAGAGAAGAGATGACAACTGATTCAACTGATGACAAAAGAGATGACAAGTGAAGCTGGGTTATCCACTATACTATACTACCTCTATCCTAATTTTTCTGTCTCCTGATTTATGCTTCAACATTATGTTTCATTTGTAGTAAAAACTATGACATTAGAAGAAAACAGAGAACAGTATCAATATTAAGTTCTATACTATTAAATAATAATTTCACTTTTTGCTTAAAAATCTTACCAATGTCAGTATGCCTAAGAAATACCAGGTGCTTTACACTCATTATTCCTATCAATATTTATTAATAATATATATATACACACATACATAAAGTTCACCAGCACTCAGATCTGAAACACGATGTTAGGGCATGGTTTAAAAAAAGAAAAAAAAAAAAAAAAAGAAGCATGGCAGAACACTGATGTCTATTGCTTACCAGTTTTTCTCTGAATGTGTCTTTTCCCAGCTTCCCTGAAAGCAACCATGGCTCTAAAAAAAGCTCGGAGAACTGACCATCGGAAAACAGCTACGGGATCAATTCCAATCATCCCAGAGATAAATGCATTCTTGCTACTTCTCAGAAGAGCTACAATGTCAGGGCGCATATGATCTGTATTTTTTTCCCGGAAATCCTACATGAAAAAAATACCAGTGTTATTTTTGAAAAAATGTATTAAGCCAAGAAAAAAATGGGTGACATATTTGAACAGTGGCTGAATAAGGGTATAGAAGTGATTTCTGCGTTAGCCAGCTAGATGGACCAGATAGATATCCTCTATAAAATCCCATCCAAGCCTAAAACTATTTAATTCTATAATTCATTTAAATTAGAATGAACATTCCACCAACACATTGCAGCTTGTTAAGCATTGGTCTGGGAGAGACTCTCTAAGGGACTATCACATAAAACAACAAAGAGAGTTGAGTAATAAAACGAAGCCAGAAATGAGAAGACCAGGAACAACATTTCACTCAAAAGGAACACCTATTACCTATAGGTTGTGCTAAGTTGCAGAAGTTAGGAGAAAGTAAACTAAGGCTTAGAGCATTCTCAGCAAGGGTGACAGAGGTACAGGAAAAGGGATACAAATAGGCTATGTAAGCTACATAAGACTGAGTTAGGAGTTTGGACTTTATTCAAGTGTCAAGGAAAGCCACTGGAAGGATAATGATATGAACTAACTGATGTTTTTGAACTGAACTGAACTGATGTTTTATAAACATCACTGACTGCTACTGAGGGAATTAATTGTACAAAGAATGGAGAAAGGAGACCAGCTACTGCAGTATTCCAAATAAGAGCTGACAGTGACTTGGACTATGAGGATGGTACTACAGGAAAAGGAAAATGGTTACATATTTGGGACATTTTTTAGAGGTAAGGGCAAAGGATTTGCTGGTGAATTAGAGCATTGTGAGTGAATGAGAGAATTAGGTTAACACCTATATTTTGGGTTTGAACAACGAGGTAGGTGGAGGTACTATGTATACTAATATAGAGAAGACTTAAGAAAAGAAAAGATATGAGTATAGAAAATGATGATCAGGAGACAAGTTTTGTCCAAGTGAAGTTTGAGATGCTGAAAATAATGACAACAGCAAGCAACATTTATTGAGAAGTTACTAAGTAAATGGCACACACGTATTTTACACACGTTGTCTCACTGAACCTCATTTCATCACCTTAACAAGTCCTTGAGATAGATATACCTTAACAAGTCCTTGAGATGGATGATATTATTATTATTGCTTTATAGATGAGGAAACTGAGTCACAGAAAAGTTAACTATATTGGCCCCTATCACACATTAATGAGAAGAACAGAGGTTCAAACATAGCCACTCCTAACCACTATACTATGTCTGCATACAGACATCAAGTAGGCAGACGGATACATGTGCCTAGAGTCTAACAGATTTCAGAAAACACATTTGGATATCATCAGCATATACATTTTTAAAGTTGGATAAGATTACCAAAGGAATGTAAATAGCCAGTTAAAACCTCTTGCCAATGGAGGTAAGAGATGATAGAACAGAAGAAAATGAGTTTAAATACCCCAAAATAAGATAAGGAGAGCAAGAAACTTACACTCCTAGAAGAAGGTCCCAGACGGGATACATAGAGTCTAGGCATTTGACTATAGCCACACCCAGATGGAAGGACTGGTGAGTAAATTACTTCATGTCAGTGCAGCTTCACAGAATAGCCCTAACTCAGAATTCGCTGAGGGTCATGCCTAGTTTGATGTCATCAACGCTCAGGTCCACAAGGCAGCCTGGACTCATCTTGCTACCTTTGGGACTTTCCTTTCCTAATAATTCCTGGTTCTCCCGAAAACAGCGGTAAGTGGGAAACAAGTCAAAAGTCTTGGTGCTTAGTTTGTCCCTAAGTACCCTTTGAGCAAAAGTATATATTATAAAAGTTAGTAAAACTGAGGAAGAATTTTCAAATCAAAAGGCCAGCAGCAGCAAAGACTGAGGGCAGACACATGCCAGGCTCTAAGTTAAGCATGACACATAGCTAATTTAACTCTCAATTACTCAGTAAAGCAGGTGCAAATATAAACCAAACTTCCCTGCCAAGTAATCAGAGGGAGAAAGAAGTTCATCAGAAGTCAAACACAATAAGCACTGCTACAGGAACTAAAACATCAGTCTGCCCTACTCCAAAGATCATTCTGTCCTACTAACAACTACACTTCTTGTAAAACCTAAAATTCTATATTTCTTTTCCATGTTAATAGTCATCAACATTTCCCAACGTAATGGTCCTGGCTCTCTGTCTTCATATCTCTACATTCCTAAGTACATTTCATAAACTAATCCCATCACCATTAAAACTGTCTTCTATTGCTTTCTATGACAATGCAGCTTATGACTTACTACTTACATCTTGTGTTATCCCTTCTCAGTCCCCACTGTTGGTTCTGTATTGAAAATTCTTAGAGTTTCATCTTGTGTACTCATATTTTCTGATCATCTTACATCAGTTTATCTCAACCATAACTGTGGTTTAAACTCTAAAATGATGAAACCCAAATCTGTATTTCCAGCTCAGATATTTGTTGTTATGTCTGAAGATGCATTTATACGTTTTAAAGGTATCTCAAACTTGAAAGAAAAATGTGTAACACTAGTATTGCTGATATGCTTTAAAGCAGTCACCAGTGAAACCATGTGGACCTGGAATTCCCTTTGTAGAAACTTTTAAATTACTGATTCAAATTACTTAATAAACATAGGGTTTTTAAGTTTTCCTATATTTTCTGGTGTCAATTTTGGTGATATTTTTTCATGGAATTTTCAACTTTACACTGTCAAATTTATCGGCAAAACATGTTCACATCTTATAAGTATCTAGAGAGTGTGTAGTTAAATCCCCTTTTTTGTTTCTGCTACCTGTTCTGCTATCTGTGATTCTTTCTCCTTTCATTAGTTATTTTCTGTTATCTTTTACTTATATAGTTTACCCTTGAACAACATGGGGGTTGGGAATGCTGACCAAAACCACAGCTGAAAATCCCCAAATAACTTTACAGTCAGATCTTCAGAGCATCTACAGTGCTGCATTCATGGATTCAATCGATCATGGCTCACACAGTACTGCAGCATCTATTTACTGAAAGATGTCTGTGCATAAGATGTTATTCAGTCGTTCAATAGTTTCCAACTCTTTGCATCCCATGGACTGCAGCACGCCAGGCTTCCCTGTCCCTCACTATCTCCTGGAGTTTGCTCAAATTCATGTCCATTGAGTCGATGATGCCATACAACTATCTCATCCTCTGTCACCCTCTTCTCCCCCTGCCCTCAGTCTTTCCCAGTGTCAGGGTCTTTTCCAGTGAATTGGCTCTTTGTGTCAGGTGGTCAAAGTATTGGAGCTTCAATTTAGCATCAGTCCTTGTAATGAATATTCAGGGTTAACTTCCTTTGGGATTGACTGGTTTGATATCCGTGCTGTCCAAGGGACTCTCAAGAGTATTCTCCAGGACCACAGTTCAAAAGCATAAATTCTTTGGTCCTCAGCCTTCTTTATGGTCCAAATCTCACATCCATACAAAACTACTGGAAAAACCATAGCTTGATTAGACGAGCCTTTGCTATGCTAAGTGACTATCTAGGTTTGTTATAGTTTTTGTTCCAAGGAAAAAGAGTTTTTTAATTTCATGGCTGCAGTCACTATCTGCGGTGATTTTGGAGTCCAAGGATATAGTCTGTCACTGTTTCCATTTTTTCCCCAGGTATTTGCCATGAAGTGATGGGACCAGAAGCCATGACCGTAGTTTTTTGAATGTTAAATTTTAAGCCAACTTTTTCACTCTCCTTTCTCACCTTCATCAAGAGGCTCGTAAGTTCCTCTTCGCTTCAGGCCATTAGGGTGGTATCATCTGCATATGCGAAGTTGTTGATATTTCTCCCAGCAATCTTGATTTCAGCTTATGATTCATCCAGCCCAGCATTTCCCATAATGTACTCTGCATAGAAGTCAAATAAGCAGGATGACAAGATACAGCCTCGATGTACAAATTTTCCAGTTTGTTGTGAGCCACATAGTCAAAGGCTTTAGCGTAGTCAATGAAGCAGATGTTTTTCTGGAATTCTCTTGCTTTTTATATGATCCAACAGATGTTGGCAATTTGATCTCTGGTTCCTCTGCCTTGTCTAAATCCAGCTTGTACATCTGGAAGTTCTCAATTCAAGTACTACTGATTTAAGTACTATCTTGACTGAAGTACTAGCTTGAAGGATTTTGAGCATTACCTTGCTAGCATGTGACATGAGTACAACTGTGTGGTAGTTTGAGCATTCCCTGGCATTGCCCTTCTTTGGGATTGGAATGAAAACTGACCTTTTCCAGTCCTGTGGCCACTGCAGGGTATTCCAAATTTGCTGGCATTTTAAGTGCAGCACTTTAACAGCATCATCTTTTAGGATTTGAAAAAGCTCAGCTGGAATTCCCTCACCTCCGCTAGCTTTGTTCGTAGTGATGCTTTTTACGGCCCGCTTGAATTCACACTCCAGGATGTCTGGCTGTAGGTGAGCGACCACACCACTGTAGTTGTCTGGGTCATTAAGACCTTTCCTGTACAGTTCTTCTGTGTATTCTTGCCACCTCTTCTTAACATCTTCTGCTTCTGGTAGGTTCATACCTTTTCTGTCCTTTATTGTGCCCATCTTTGCATGAAATGTTCTCTTGCTATCTCTAATTTTCTGGAAGAGATCTCTAGTCTTTCCCATTCTGTTGTTTTCTTCTATTTCTTTGCATTGATCACTTAAGGCTTTTTTTAATCTCTCCTTTCTATTCTTTGGAACTCTGCATTGAGATGGATAGATCTTTCCCTTTCTCATTTGCTTTTCACTTCTCTTCTCAGCTATTTGTAAGGCATCCTCAACCATTTTGCCTTTTACATTTTTTTCTCCTTGGGGATGGTGGTCTTGATAACGGCCTCCTGTACCATGTCACGAATCCCTGTCCATAGTTCTTCAGGCACTCTATCTTATCTAATCCCTTGAATCTATTTGTCAGTTCCACTGTAGAATCGTAAGGGATTTGATTTAGGTCATACCTGAATGATCTAGTGGTTTTCCCTACTTTCTTCAATTTAAAGTCTGAATTTTGCAATCAGTTCATGATCTGAGCCACAGTCATCTTCTGGTCTTTTTTTTTGCTGATAGTATGGAGCTTCTCCATCTTTGGCTGCAAAGAATATAACCAATCTCATTTTGGTGCTGACCATCTGGTGATGTCCAAGTGTAGAGTAGTCTCTTGTGTTGTTGGAAGAGAGTGTTTGCTATGACCAGTACGTTCTCTTGGCAAAACTGTTAGCTTTGTTCTGCTTCATTTTGTACTCCAAAGCCAAACTTGCCTGTTACTCCAGATATCTCTTGACTTCCTATTTTTGCATTCCAGTCCCCTATGATAAAAAGAACATCTTTTTTTGGTGTTCATTCTATCAGGTCTTATAGGTCTTCATCGAACCATTCAACTTCAACTTTTTTGGCATTAGTGGTTGGGACACAGACTTGTATTACTGTGATGCTGAATGGTTTGCCTTAGAAATGAACAGAGATCATTCTGTCCTTTATGAGATTGCATCCAAGTACTGCATTTTGGACTCTTCTGTTGACTATGAGGGTTACTCCATTTCTTGTACAGGTTATAGGTTTCTTGCCCATATAAGTAGATATAATGGTCATCTGAATTAAATTCACCCATTCGAGTCCATTTTAGTTCACTGATTCCTAAAACATGGATGTTCACTCTTGCCATCTCCTGCTTGACCACATCCAACTTACCTTGATTCATCGACCTAACATTCCAGTATATGCAGTATTGTTCTTTATAGCATCGGACTTTACTTTCACCACCAGACACATCTCCAACTGTGTACAAGTGGACCCCGCAACTGAAAACTATGCTGTTCAAGGATCATCTGTATTATTTTCAGTTATTTTTTAAAGGAACTAACTTTTAGCTTTGCTCATTTCTTTTACTAAATGTCTTTTTTATTGCATTGATTTCTAGGCTTTGCTTTATTATTTCCTTCTTCTAGCTTAATTTGCTGATTTTCCCTAGTGTTTTGCCAACCAGTCTTCCTTTCTAACATATACTTTTAAAGGTATAAATCACTGCTTTAAATGCATCCTACAAATTTTGATATGCTATATCTTCATTAATGTTCAGTTTAAAATATTATCACTTGTGATTTCTTTTCTAACTCAGGGATTACACAGAAGAAGTTCACTTAATTTCTAAACACCATAGGGTATCTAGTTATCTTTATGATGTGCCAATTAGGTCAGTTATTAAGCAGTACTGTTCAATTTTTCTGTTTTTATTGATTTCATGTCTGCATATTTTGTTGTTACTGAAAGATATGTATGAAAATCTACAGCTTTAATGATAAATTTGTCTAGCTACCCTTTTAGCCTGAAGTGAAGTCACTAGGTACATATAACTTTTGATTATGTCTTCTTGAAACAAGCCCCTTTTATTGTTATGAAGTGTGCTTCTTTGTCTCTAATAATGATTCTTGTCTTTTTTTTTTTTTTTTTTTTTGATTGATTCTTGTCTTAAAGCCTACCTGGTCCAATAATAATGTAATTACAGAAGATTTCTTCTTGTTAGGGTTTGCCTAGTGTGTCTTTTTCCCATCCTTTTACTTTCAACCTATCTGATAATAAGAATGAATGAATCACAGACATAAATGCATATATTGTATGATTCTATTTATCTGAAATTTAATAAGTAAAAAAAAACTAAGGGTAAAAAATTACAGTCATGTTTACTTCTGGGTGGGGGAGAATGAGCCTGGAAGGGGCATGAGAGAAATCTGGACACTTGAGATTTCTGCATTTTATGTACCTTGCTATGTGATTTTATAGGTCAAGATTTTTTTGTTTTAGACTTTATTTTTATATATTTAGATGTAACTGACACACAGCATTGTTTAAGGTGTATAAAATATTAATACTGAGTTGATACATTTATAAACTGTAATATGATTACCATTTTAAAGTTAACAAACACCTCCATTATGTCATACAATCATCATTTTTTTGTGGTAAGAACATTTAAGATCTGGTCTATCTTAGAAACTTTGAAGACAGTGGTATAATCACAATGCTAACTATAAACACATTGTTTACTATAATTATAATGCTGTACATCAGAACTCCAGAAATTAACTGCAGGTTTTTATCCTTAGGCAGCCTCTCAACTCCCCCACCAACTAATAACCACCATTCTACTCTGTTATTCTAAATGTGTGTTCTAAAATCTGTTCCTTCTTGTCTTTTCCATCTCAGAAAATAGCACCTCAAATTCACCCATCAGCTACAGCCAGAAGTCAATTAACTATAATCCATCAACAAGGTTTACTCATTGCATCTCCAAAACTATCTCATAATCATTTAGATCTCTTCCATCTCTACTGCCACCTCAGGGGTCCAGTTTACCTTAATGTTTCATTGATCTCCCAGCTCCCAATCTCTCTCTGCTATTCTTTCTCCTCTGAGAAATCAATTTTTTAAAACACATAACATATCCTCTGCTTAAAATTTTTTCATGGCTCCTCATGAGAATGTCAACAAAAACCAAACTCCTTTAACTTGATCAAGAAGCCCTGAAGAACTAAGTTACTGCCCATTCTCTAAACTGACTTCATGCCACTATGTTCCTTGATCACTATAATCTAGCAATGCTGACCTGTTTTCAATTATTTTAACATATTAAATTCTGTCCTATCATCATCTATTCTGTCCTATTCATCATTCCAACCCCTCACCGAGGTAACATTTACTTCAGATCATCTCTCAAAATTTGAGTTTTGAAGGAGGTGTTCATTACCTACAAATTAAAAATCGACTAATTCACTACTTTCTCTCATAGAACCTGTACGTTTATTTATACACCAAGATCATATGAGCTAATTAATCACTAGATCATTCTAAACACAAATGTCAGACTCTGTGCTTTGTGTTTAGAATGATCTAGTAATAAATTAGCAGCAGAGAGTCTGACATGTGCTTCATGTTTTAATAACTACTTCTTGAATAAATGAATCACTGATGAGTGAATGAGTGGCCTTAATTCTGACTCTCACCTCAAGATCCAGGAAAAACATATTGCTCCACAATATTCCACAGCATCACTACCTCACCTAGAAATCGCCTTCAGTGTCAGACTTAAACATCAAGTGGCTGAAAGGTAACGGGTTCCTCAGTGACAAACAAGGGATGGGCAGAACCATGAAGACGCCTTCCTGCAGGAGTTAAACCTCAACACAGTCACTAGGAGCTCAAGCTCACAAATATCCAAGGGTCCACGAGGACGTGAGGCCTCACGGATGCAGAGAAGAGAAAAATTCAACCAACCATACATAGATGAACTAGTGGGTTTAAAACCTACCAATGGCATCTACTCTTGAAGATCTAAGAAGGCTATTACACTTGTGTAATGACCAGTCTGAGGAAGGAGTCTGAGACAGAATGGACACATGTATATGCAGAGCTGAACTGCTGCACGCCTGCTGCATACCTGGAACTAACACAGCGTTATAAGTCAACTAAACCAATTATAAAAAAAAAAATCAACCAACCAACTGAACCCCACCAGGAAATAAAAGTCAAATTTAAAGAGATAGATATAAACAAGATAAAAAGGCTACTACATTTAGAATGGATTGACATCAATTTTAGCTGTAGGAAAAACCCAATAAAACCATCAGCTAATGACAGCAAAATACTGCAAAGAACAGTATGAATTTTGGTAGTATCCTTATAAAATTCCTCCCACTGCTATTGACCAACTACAAAGAAAACAGTATAACAGGGATGGTGATAACAGTTAAGAACACTCCTCTGTCCTAAAGGCTTATTCAATGAGAAATTTACTGACCTTTACCCCATATTTTACTTTCCCGGCATAATGCTTTATGATGAAAGCAGGCTCCATCACAGCTGGAAATTCAATGTAAGAATTCTCTTCATGTTGGTGCTTAAACTTGTCCAGCAGTGTTTGATTTGTAGCCTGTGGAAAGCTAAATTAAAAATAAAAACAAAAACACTAAAGAAAAGTGCAGCAGTTAATAAAGTATTTTTAAAATAATTATAATTTCATCTAACAAATTTAGCAAGTTACAGAGAGTTTTCACTTAAATAAATTCTCATAACAAGCTGAGAAGAGCCGGACATCAAGCTGCCAACATTTGCTGGATCACAGAAAGAGCAAGGGAATTCCAGAAAAATACCAACTTCTGCTTCATTGACTACACTAAAGCCTTTGACTGTATGGATCACAACAAACTGTGGAAAACTCTTAAAGAGATGGGAATACCAGACCATCTTACCTGGCTCTTGAGAGAAACAAAAGAGTTTCTTGTCTGTGAGGCAAGAAGCAACAATTAGAACCGGACATGGAACAAAGGACTGGTTCAAAATTGGGAAAGGAGTACAACAAGGCTATATATTGTCACCCTGTTTATTTAACTTCTATGCACGGTTCATCATGGGAAATGCCAGGCTAGATGAATCGCAAGGTGGAATCAAGACTAATGGCAGAAACCTCAAATATAAAGATGACACCATCCTAATGGCAGAAAGCGAAGAAGAACTAAAGAGCCTCTTGATGAAAGCGAAAGAGGAGAGTGAAAAAGCCCCTCTTAAAACTCAATATTAAAAAAACTAAGATCAGGGCATCCAGTCCCATCAGTTTATGGCAAACAGAAGGCGAAAAAGTGGAAACAGTGACAGATTTTCTCTTCTTGGGCTCAAAAATCACTGCAGATGGTGGCTGCAGCCATGAAATTAGAAGATGCTTGCTTCTTGGAAGAAAACCTATGACAAGACTAGACAGTCTATTAAAAAGCAGAGATATTACTTTGCTGACAAAGGTTCATTTAGTCAAAGATAATCATTTTTCCAGTAGTATGCATGGATGTGAAAGCTGAACCATAAAGAAGGCTGAGCACTGAAGAACTGATGCTTTTGAACTGTGGTGCTGTGTCCCTTGGACAGCAAGGAGATCAAACCAATCAATCCTAAAGGAAATCAACCCTGAATACTCAATGGAAGGACTGATGCTAAAGCTCCAATACTTTGGCCACCTGATGCGAAGAGTTGACTCATTAGAAAAGACCCTGACACTGGGAAAGACTGAGGGCAGGAGGAGAAGGGGGTGAAGAGGGTGAGATGGCTGGATGGCATCATTGATTGAATGAACATGAACTTGGGCAAACTCCAGGAGATAGTGAGGGACAGGAAGGCCTAGTGTGCTACATTTCATGGGGTTGCAAAGAGTCAAACATGACTTAGTGATTGAACAACAACAAAACAATCTGAAAGATGAGTAAAAGAAGATTTAGTATTCTTATTTTGTAGAGGAGAGCTCAAAAGTTGTGACCTGCCTAACACATACTATGCAAGTATCAGAAGTAAGAAAGTTACTCGAGTCTTTAGATGTTTATCTTGGGCCATAAGACTCAAAGGATAATAAAAACCAAATCATATGTTGCTTGGGTTCAAGAACTTGCAAAAGGGGAATGACCTCTCAGGTTGGACAGGTCCTTTAAATCCAGAGTCAGTTTTTTGTTGTTGTTACAAATTAAGTAGTAATTTTCTTACCTATATCAGTTACTGAATGTTTTTATATTATGTCTATTATTCTTTCAAATACACATTCACTGACAAACATTTCATATCTGGGAATCATTCAAATAATATTTATTAAGAAGCAACTACATAATAGTAGTACTTACTTAGTGGATAAGTTGTATCCAACTCTTTGTGACCCCATGGACTAGAGCCAATCAGGTTCCTTTGCCATGGGATTTCCCAGACAAGTATACTGGAGTGGGTTGCCATTTCCTTCTCCAGAGGATCTCTCTGACCCAATGATCGAACCAGCATATCCTGCATTGTCAGGCAGATTCTTTACCACTGAGCCACCAGGGAATATAGTATAATACTAGCAATAATAGTAGTATAGACATATAAAACTTTAGAACAGAAAAAAAAAAATCACTAGTGGTTGGGAATAATGGAAAGATTCAAGAGGATACAGGAGGCAATTACAAGCTATATTTTAAAAGTCTGGTAGGAGTTTCAAACAGAGAAAATAATCACTGACAAAAAAAGTAGAGGGCAAGTATCTTTCAGAGAATAGTTTCATTTAATAGTAGTTGAAATAATGAAAAATAATGTGATGTGAGATATAAAGATGCTGAATACAATATCTAATGCATTAAAATGATTCCAAAACTACAAGAAAAATGGTTAATTACATAGTACACATTGGAACCAGGAAGAAGAATGGTCTTTGATGTCAGATAGTCATTACCTACATTACTAATTCTATCTGTGACCTTGGCAAGTTAGGTACAACCTTCTTTAGGAACTGATCTGTTAATCCATAAATGAGTAAAATGAATGATAGTGCTGGAAGAACTAAATAACACTAGTAAAAATACCTAACATTAGTTGACATCCTATAGGGATGATATAAATGTAATCTACTTTTTTATGCTAGCAACACTGCCATTTTCCTAGTCAACTGAGGCCTGCTTTTGCATCAAACACTATCCCTTCCTTTAGGCTTTTCTCTCCTTCCCAGAACTCTACAGCCATTCCAGAACAGGTTACAACTCTTGAACAATTTTAGAGAGTACAGCAACAACCTTTATAATAAGCTTAGTGATTCTAATTTTACCAAGTTTCATGTCACCAGACAGAACTACCAAAATAAATTTTCCTACAATGTGCTTTTAATGGTGTGCCTCCCCTACTTCAGATAATTGAAATACAAGCTTCTAAGCCCAGACCAATCCAACTTCTGCAAACACACCTCTCACTACTCCACAGCAGCATGCTTCTTTTCAGGAAGGATGTTCATCTCATTGTTTCTGGGTAAAGGTCTATTTTTCTTCTACTCCTTTGGGTCATTAAAAAGCTTGTGATTTGTTTCTCTCTCTTTTTTTTTTTTTTTGGATAAACAATGGAAACAATTAAATGTTTCCATTTAAATTTCCTTTATTAAAACCAATGCTAATTTTCATGTTTATGGAACACTTTTATTGTTTATTTACATCTTTTGCCATTTTTATTGATAATTTTTTTTTTTTTATTGGAAGATAATTAATGAGAACAAATATAAGGGCAGTTTCTATTCCAAACAAGGGAAGATGGGAAAAAAAGCTTTCCACCAGTCCTGCATTCAATAAACAATTGTGGATACCTACTACATAACCAAGCAAAAGAGCCTGGAACAGAGGCCAAGCAGACATTATTGTGAATTTCAAAACTCTTCATCAATGTTCCCCAAAGACTACCTGCAAGGGTAGCCTTAGATTATTGTTTCTTTGCACTAATATAAGGCTACCCTAAGGAGTTTTCAAAAATACCAATGCCTGGACCCCACCTCCTGTGATTCTACTGAATTGATGCTAGGCCAGTGACAAATTACTATTTATAAGTTCCCCAGGTTAATTCTTACAACCAAGCAAGACTGATAAAATGTTGGCCTAAATGAATGCTCTGATTTTAACTTCAGTTTTTAAATAAAAACAGAGTCTGACTCAAGAAGTCTGGGATGGAAGTATGAGACTGTACTTGTAACAACCTTTAAGATGCTGCCAGTGCTGCTGTCAGCAGATCACATTGAGAACCACAGAAAAGACTAGTAACACTCTTCACCTTGCTTACAACATTCCTCCTTTCTAAACTCCACACTGCATCCTTTAGAATCTAATTTATAAAATTTGAACAGCCAGCAGACAACAAAGACAAGATTAAACAAGAATTCTAATTACCAACATGTGGTCCTAAAGCACTACAAACACACTGAATGAAGCAGGAATACCAGTAATGATATTTCATGTAATATATCCTCTACAGAACAAAATATTTTTAGAGGAAAAATACTCGAAGTGATTTCAAAAACAGCTCTTTCCAAATGATACTAATTTATTTTCAAGTCCTCTTTACTGGTACATGAAAGAGGGAAAATATTTCATGTCTTTGCATCTTCTGGGACGTTAAAACAGAGAAACAAACCTGGTCCATTTATAAGGAAAGATAACAGGACTGACTTAAAAGCAAGGGAAATAATACTATGGTTTATTTAAAAATTTTATGGAGAGTTGATATAGAAGCACAATTGAAGTGGCAATTAAGAGGTTATTCAGTCCAATCTCCTACCTGCAAAAGTACCTTGATAGATGATGCAAAATAATTACTATAATGGAAAATTCTATTACTTTATGAAGCAGCTGCTAATCAGTTCTAATGAATAAAAAGCTCTTTCTTATACTGAGCCAAAGTCTGTCTTCCTATAATTTCTCAACCTGTGGCTTAACCCCACAAGCTTTTGGGTAACAGCAAAGAGGTGACATTCTCTTCACTGGGCAACATTTACATTTCTGTCAGGTAGCAACTGACCAGGTAAAGATGGTCTTTGTATAACATAATAAGATGTGCACCCAATGAAACTTTGCTTAAAGAATAACAGACAAGACCCCTTTGCTCTATTCATGTTTTAATTGTATATCCATAGCTTATTTCCTGCTCACAACCACTGTAAGATATAGAGTAGACAGCATTATAACTTATCATCATTATTTCCTTTTTGCATGCAGGAAAACTGAGGACTAAGGATATTAAGAAATTTGCTGAGGGTAGTTAATAGAGCTGGAAGACAACCCTGAACTTCTGACATCACAGTCTAAGCATTATGGTGAAGCAAATAAGGACAATGCTTCAAAGCACGAGCTCATTACTCTGCTCTTCGTAGCTCATGTGTGTTTTTGTTTGGTTTATTCTTGTATTTTGATTTTGCTTGTATACTAGTTTTTTATATAACAGAGAAGATGGGGCAGGGGGAAGGTGAAATTGGTAAAAGGGATCAACTGTATGGTGACAGATAAAAAATAAACTTTTGGTAGTGAGCACATACTGTAGGGTATACAGAAGTAGAAATATAATGTACACGTGAATCTTACATAATATTATAAACCAATGTTACCGCAATAAAAAAGGAAAACAAAACTTCAAGTAAAAGACAAAAATAAAGCTTCTTATTCAGAAATAACTGGAGGGTTTGAATCTCAAGTCCATCATTTACTATACATATGATCTTTTTCTCAAATTGCTTAAATTTTCTTGTGCATAAGACAGCTCAAACAAAATAACTGCTTATCATTTCAATATCTACCACAATGGTTCTCCATACTAAGTATCAAAATCACCTATGACACTTTCTAAAATAAAATACATCAGAAGTAAGGCATGTAAACAGAGTTAAGAACCACTAACCTCACAATTTTATAAGAGATAATGTATGTTTTGGGAAATATAGAGCAATACAAGAAAGGTTTACAACTTTGCACATAAAATTAAAATGCTTTTTGCTGAATTTCAATTCATTTAGATTAATTAAAATAGACTAATGATGGGAAGGCAGATATAATTGTTGGCAATCTCCAATATATTTTGCAGCTCTGCCATATTACTTTATAATTCTATGCAGCAATTCTGTGAATTTATGGTATATTAATATGGCAACAACATATAACTTACCATACCTATCAGGATATTCTTAGAGTAAAAACAGTTGCCTTTAATAACTAAAATAAATAATAGGTATAAACTTTAAATTGTCCTACACAAACCTGGTATACAGTCATCCTACTTATGAAAGTTACTATTTAATATTTTATACCTGAGTTTAATGGGCATAGTATTAAACGAAGAATCAAATGACCTAATTCAATTCCTAAATATGTTACTAACGAGTCATAGAAAACCAACACACTCTCCACCACTTTGGTTTCTCCAAGTCTAGATTTGCCATCTCTTAGGATAATTAAACTATAATAATACTTGCTAGAACACTGAGAACATAGCGGAGGATGCTCCATGAAGCATTATTTCTGCAGTATATATATTTAAGTCTGGTATACTGAACAGTGTTACCAAGGGATGGCAAATATCTAACATATGCTGTCACTAAAAACTTGCACAGCCATGGCAGATATCACAAATCTATTATTATGTTTTTCACCACTAAACAAGAAAACTGCAAACACACCTCATATTTAAAACTTAATTCAATAAGACAGAAACCAAAACAAAAAAATATATACCAACAATTGAACACCAAAGTGACTTCGCAGAAGAAATTTGGATAAAGTCAAGGAAAAAACAAGTTCAGTAGTCAAGTCCATCCAATTTCTTAGAAACACACAAAAAAATGCATACCAGGGAAACTTTAGCTCTTAATAACATTAAGAAGAAAGTTTAGGGCTTAAGAAGACATGAAAAACTCAAATGGCAATAACAAAACTTTTGTTATGATTCTTTTCAGAATCATACTCACTTGCTTTCTTCATCCAAAAGATGGAGCAGGCCTGTTGGTTTCTTGCTAATAAGATTTATGCAACAGGTATTATCAATATAGTCTATATTGTGCCAGCTGATACCTTCAGTTCTATATTCCTCCTAGGAAATAACAAATTAACAATTTATTCATCTTGCAGAAAATAAAAGGTATGTGAGAATAAGGATTAAAAAGTTTTTACCAGGATTAAAAGAATAGACTAAACTTTTAAAACTCATTAATCTACACAATGAAAGAAATGTATATTTCAGTTGCATAAAATCGTGATACAGTATATGTCTATTTTCTTTTAATGGTACATGCAACCAAATTTTCTGATTAGAGTCCTATTTGTGATTCCACTCAGATGGAAAATTAAGTCTGATTTGTTTTAGCTACACTATCTGATGACTACACTAAGGAAAGACATAAAAAGAAAAAGACTAATTTCTCCCACACAACTCGAAGCCATCAAAAAGAACTACTGGATCATCAACAGTGAATTCAATGAAACAATGTCTGAGAAAAGTGGAAAACTATCACTTCCAGTGATCGCTGATAAAAATCATATAGAATTCATACATACTGAACTTTGGCAAAAAAACCACAATAACTTTCAAAAGGCAGGGGCAGAGTAGTTTCCCCAATTCCAAGACTAAGTAACTCAAAGATCACACACTGAGTAACCATTCAAAACTCTCCTATGAAGCCCCCATTGTTCCTTCCTCAGCCTCTACAATGGGAAATAAATACTTTTATTCATCTCTGTGATGCTTTTACTTTTTAAACTGGCAGAAAGATGATTCTGAAAATAAAGAAGGTTCTACACTGCAATGATATTTAGGCACCAAATTAATATCCTGTTCATCTGATGGTTTTAGTATTCACTGATTATACTTGCATACCTCTCAGCAAATACAGTGGTTTCGTGAAACAGTGATTTTAATAATTTAATCACTCTTTCCGCATTATCATTATCCTGTAAAGGAAAGTGGGCCCTAGTATAAACTAGTTACTCTAACTGTAAAAAGTAAATGCTAACTTAATTCTTCCCCCTCAATAGTTTCACAAGCAAGTAATGCTATATAAAGGTCACCCCCAAGCAACAGTAAAGTTTTTTCCCTATTCCTTTTCACAGCATGAATAAAAAGCATCCTAGATAGTGTAAGCATATGGATTTTTATATTCTTTACTAGCATTTCAAAATCCCTTCTCATTCCATTTTCCCAATGGTGATTCAGATCCTCCTGCTCAAAGCTAACTATTATCCTAACTTCTAATACCACTGACAAAATTCACCTCTTTATAAAAATTATATATATATATATATATAGAATCATGCAATACATATTCTTTCATCTGGCTTTTCTTCTGTTACTCAACATTATGTTTGAGAGAAACATCTATGTTGTCAAATGCATCTAAAGTACATGCATTTTAATTGCTGTAAGACAGGGGTTATGGAGTACTACATTTACTCATTTATGCATTGTCTAAGCTGCTTTCTCAAAGTAATAGCACAGCTGAGACCACATGGCCTCCAAAACCCAGAAGACTGATTTACTATCCTTTTTTATAGAAAAGGCATGCCAAAATCTGCTATGGAGTATTAACTCTCAAACTTTAAAATACAAGAGAATCACATGAAAAGTTTGTTTAAAAAAAAAAAAAAGCAGCCACAAACTCAGAATTTGTGAATAAGCAAGTTTGGGGTAGTGCACTTGGAAGGAGTGCCTAGGTGATACTGATTGTACCAGTAGGGGTAGGAGAAGAATAACTAACTCTTCAAGAACCAATGATATATTTATATACAATACATTCATCTACTGGACTATTGATGGACGTTACACTCATTTCTGACTTTGACTATTAAAAATAATGGCATTATGCACATTTCTGTACAAAACTTTTTGTAAGCATTTATATAGATTTGGAGAGTGAAACCACAGGCTTATAAACTACAAACATATAAACTCAGAAGATACTGCCAAACAACTTTCTAAAGTGGCTGTACCAATCTATGCACCCACCACCAGTGTATGAGACTTCCCAGTGCACAGTATTTCTCTAATATCTGTATTATCAGTTTTTTCATTTTATTCATTCTGGTGAATGCCTAGAAATATTTAAGTATGGATTTATTTTCCCTAAAGACTAATAAATGAAATATCTTTTCCTATGTTTACTTTCCACTTGGATGTCCTCACATGCCTACATTCATGATAAAAATTCTTAGAAAACATCCTTGCCTTGTTCTCAATCTTAGGGGGAAATCATTTAGTCTGTTTCCATTAAGTACGATATTAACTGTTGGTTTTTTATAAATGGCCTTTATCAGGAAGTTCCTTTCTATACCTAGTTTGCTAAAGGTTTTGTTTTGAACAAGAATGAGTATGTAATTTTATCAAACGCATTTTATATTTTTATTGAGAACACCATGAATTTTTTTCTTCTTCTGTCTTGTTAACAGATGAGTTAAACTAATTGGTGGTCAGATGTAATACACACCAAAAAAACCTCCACTTGGTTCTGATATATTATCCTTTTGTATATCTTGCTGGATTTAATTTGCTAATATTTGTTTAAATGTTTAAACAAATATTAGCAAACTGAAAACTCCTAATGTTCTTCACAGGCTTAGGTTATCTTGGCTCCCCAAAATATATTCAGAATTGTCCCCTTTTATGTATTCCACATTAAAATTTATGTCAAACTGAAAATACTTCTCTCACCATTGGCAGAACTCATCAATGGTGCCATTTTGGCTTAATGTCCTTTACGGAAAGAATTTTAATTACATATTCAATTTCTTTAATAGCTACATAATTTTTTTTTTTGGTTGCGCTGGGTCTTCATTGCTGCACACAGGCTTTCTCTAGTTGCAGCAAGCAGGGGCTACTCTCGAGGTGCTGTGTGTAGGCTTCTCCCTGGGGTGGCGTCTCTTACTGCAGAGCATGGGCTCCAAGTGCCCAGGCTCACTAGTTGTGGCACACGGGCGTAGCTGCTCCACGACAACTAGGATCTTCCTGGACCAGGGATGGAAACTATGTCTCCTGCATTGGCAGGCGGCTTCTCAACCAAAGGACGGCAAGGGAAGTCCCAACAGCTAAAAGATTTGAACTTTATCTGTGTCAACACAGTTTTGAAAAGTTTTTTCTCAGATTATTTGATAAGTCTACTTATGGACATAAAGTTGTTTAGTGTATTCTGTAACTTTTTAATATGTATAGGATATACAATGATGTAGTCTTTATCATCGGAATTCTGGCTATTTATATCCTTCTCTGTCTTTATGTGTCTCTGTCTCTTTCCCACTAATTTCTTGAGCCTTTTATAAATGTTATTGGTCATTTCAAAGTATTACTTATGTTACAAGTTTATGATTTTTGTTGATCCCTTCCCATAATATATTTGTTTTCATTTTTATTTTTTCTCTTTTATTATTTCCTTTTGTTTAGGTTTCTGATCATTTTCAAATGTGCTAAATCATTGCTCTTCAATCCTAAAATATTCTGACAGCTATAAAATTTTCCTCTAATTATATCATTAGTCAAATTTCTTCAGTGACTAAAGTACACTTTTAGACACAAGTTTTTTTTTTTCCCTTTATTTTTATTAGTTGGAGGCTAATTACTTTACAATATTGTAGTGGTTTTTGCCATACATTGACATGAATCAGCCATGGATTTACATGTATTCCCCATCCCGATCCCCCCTCCTGCCTCCCTCTCCATCCCCTCCCTCTGGGTGTTCCCAGTGCACCAGCCCTAGACACAAGTTTTAATATTTAACATATTAGGCTCAATATGTGCTCTAATTTTTTCAATTTCTAAGCTAGTTAGAAATTCATTTCTTAACTTTTAATCATAAAGTATTTTCTAGTTATCTTTTTGTTGGTAGTTTCCGATATAACTTCAGTATGGTTTTGAGATCTGTGTGATTTCAATACTGTGAAATTTCCAAGGGACTTTCAGGAGTCTTCTTTATCATCATAGTTCAAAGGCATAAATTCTTTGGTGTTTTGCCTTCTTTACGGTCCAGCTCTCACAATCGTACATGACCACTGGGAAGACCACAGTGTTGACTATACAGACCTTTGTCTGATTTTATGGCTGCAGTCACCATCCACAGTGATTTTAGAGCCAAGAAGAGGAAATATGTCACTACTTCCACCTTTTCCCTTTCTATCTGGCACACAGTAATAGGGATGGATGCCATGATTTTAGTTTTTTATTAATATTTACTCTTAAGCTGGCTTTTTCACTCTCCTCCTTCACCCTCATCAACAGGCTCTTTGGTTCCTCTTCACTTTCTGCCACTAGAGTGGTATCATCTGCATATCTGAGGTTGTTGATGTTTCTCCTGTCTTGATTCCAGCTTGTAACTCATCCAGCATTTGCATTCTTAGGGCTTCTCAAACGTGCGTATGTTGGATTTTTTTTTTGTTTTAATTTTGGAAAATTATCAGCCATTGTTTCTTCAAATATAGCTTTAATCCTATTCTCTCACTTTTACATATGTTTTTCCAGAATTCCTGTAACACGTATGTTAGATCTTTTCACTATGTACCATATGTCTCTTACAATATTTGTATTTTCCGCCTTTATTCATCAAGCTGGTACTTCTATCTTCCAAATCACTAATTTTCTCTTAAGTTATATCTAATTGTGAAAATTAATATTATGTTCTTAATTTCACCTATTTTTAGTCCTAGATTTTCCTAAATTTAAGATTTTTTTAAAGTTTGCTGTTCTTTAATAAAATTATCACTTTAAAAAATTTCTTGAAACCACTGTTAAAGTTCAAGTTTGATAAGATCATTATCTGAATCCCCTATGGTAGTCTACTGTCTCACTTCTCTTGGTTTTTTTTCATGTTGGTTTCCTTCCTTGTATGTCTTAAACAAACATCTCAGTTAAAAATCTGAATGCTCACATGTGAAAAAGTGCAGAGATAACTTTAGTAATGAGATGATCTTTTTCTCCATCAGAGACTGAATTTGCTCTTAGCAGGTGGCTAAGAACACTAGAAATTCTACGCTGTTTTAACCCAATCAGGAACTGAAATTATTTTACACTGAGCTTTAGTCCCTATGATGACTGCCTGCTCTATTTCTGCTTTGGTAGTTGGCTTAGTCACTGAGTCATGTCTGACTCTTGCGATCCCACAGACTGTAGCCTGACAGGTTCCTCTGTCCATAGGATTTCCCAGGCAAGAATACTGGAGTGGGCTGCTATTTCCTTCTCCAGGTGATCTTCCTGACCCAGGGATTGAGCCTGGGTCTCCTGCATTACAGGCAGTCTCCTGTATGGCAGGTGGATTCTTTACTGACTGAGCCACTGGAAAAGCCCCATTTCTGCTTTACCTTTACTATAAGATATAACCCTTTGAGGTCTTCAAGCCTCTGGGAGTTGCCAGGGAGCTCCTCTTTCGCTCTTTAATCTGGAGAAAATCCTTTTTGGAAGCCTTCTACCAGAAGACAAATGTCTCTAGCAACAAAGCATTCCCTGAATGCTGAGCTCATCTCCCTAGATTTCATGCTTGCATATCTGAGCCCTGCAAAACTTCACTTATTTGAAGGTACTCCAATGCTTTCAATTATGTTTTGTTCAGTTGTTTTATTTTTCAGATGTTCTGCAAGGCAAGTTTGGTCAAAATTTTCTAGTGTGACATCCCCAGAAGAGGGACAGGAAAAAGAACAACTCCCTAGATTATGAACTCGACAATAAGATTCCTCAACTCTAAACTGTTTATCTTCAATGCCTAAACAGCGCCTGAAATATAATTGACTCTCTTCAATACATCTTCCACAGTTCCAATCCAAATGTTTGCTTAACATACTTCAAATAGCTCCCCATTTTCTAACAGAAAAATTCTAATCTTCTATGAACAACTATCTGATAGAGACTATCTCATCAAATTTATCTCCTTTCCTGCCCTCATCCTTATATCCTGTATTTTTGCTACACTGAATCATTTCCAGTTCATCAAAAGTGCTGTGCTATTTTATGCCTCACAGTTTTAAAGATATTGTTAACTTTGTTTAAAATGTCTTTTCCCTAATGAGTCTGGTGAGCTCAACTTTCTATTCAAAACTCTATTCCAGAATCACTCTATTCCTAGGAAATCTCTGCAGACTTTCAACAAATTCTAATAAATTTCATCCTTTCTATCACTGCTGCTGCTAAGTCACTTCAGTCGTGTCTGACTCTGTGCGACCCCATAGACAGCAGCCTACCAGGCTCTGCCGTCCCTGGGATTCTCCAGGCAAGAACACTGGAGTGGGTTGCCATTTCCTTCAATGCATGAAAGTGAAAAGTGAAAGTGAAGTCGGTCAGTCGTGTCCGACTCTTTCTATCACTACTTTACCTTATATCTGATTTTAGTACCTATCATCCTGCATGGCAATACATTACATATCTCTCCCATGTATTAATTTTGGGCAAGACTTAGACGTGAACTTCAGTAATTAAAATTCTCAAAATGTTTCCTCCCAAAGCATCTTTGGTATATTTTTATTTCTATCACTTAATGGTAAGCACTACATGTTAGGTGATATTATAAAAAATAATACTATCTTTTAACAGTGGTGCTTAAACAGTTGTGCTTAAAGACAAGACAGAGCAAGCCCCAATGACAGTAAACTATTGTGATTTTCTGTTCATTTCTTTTCTTCATTATTCCTTTGAGTTGAATGTGAACCCACCTTCTATTTATGTCTTCATACACAAACTTAACTTCTGGGCTATAAACTCAACTTTTACTGAATTCAAATCTGGCTTAGAGAAAGAACCCACATTTCTTTCGACCCTGCAGTTACCCTAAGAATTCTCATGTAAACTGATGGCTTACTCTTTCTATCCTAATTCAATCAATTTGAGCATTTCATAAAAAACATGTAGTTACTCAATTTGGTCTCTCTATACTGTCCTGTTTCTTTGTATCCACATTCTAAGCTGATTTAAGATTCTATTAATAAGCTCCTCTATCCCATTCTTGAACTAAAGAGATCAAAGGAATCAAACAAGCATACTTAATATGACACACTGTGACCAAGGCCACAAAAGCAATTAAAAATCAAAAACATCAACAAAAATCAAAACAAATCCATAGATCTTTTCATTCAAAGGTTTCATCAAATAAGCACATATTACTGACTCTACTTGAGGCCTTTTAATTAAAACAGAAAACCCTGTGTGATAAGGCCCAAAATTCTATGCTCTGATCTGTAATTTCCTTACACTAATATGAAGACAATAATATCTTTATTGAAATCAACACTTAAAATACTTATCATGACTGTGACTCAAAAAACTTATGTGGTGTATATGAAGGTGCAGGTGGGGGTTCAGGGAGTGGGGAAGGGGCAAGTGAACACACATTGACATCCTCACACATGTGTGTGCTCAGTCGCTCAGTTGTGTCCAACTCTTTGTGAACCTATGGACTGTAACCTGCCAGGCTCCTCTGTCCTTGGGATTTTCAAGGCAGGAATACTAGAGTGGGTTGCCATTTCCTCCTCCAGGGGATCTTCCCAACCCAGGTATTGAACCCACGTCTCCTGCATCTCCTGCATCAGCAGGCGGATTCTTTACCACCAAGCCACCTGGGAAGCCCATTCATGTACTCACTTGCTCCAATTTAAAGATATGCTGATTAAAGTAGTGTTGTAAACGTTCATTAGCAAAATTAATACAGAACTGTTCAAAGCTGTTATTTTCATAATCTTCAAACCCAAAAATATCAAGAACACCAATGGACAAAGTCTGTGAAAAACAAGAAAGAAATTATGGTTAAAAAATGATGCTTAAATTTATTTCATGAACAACAGTCACAATATAAGTAACAAAATGTTCAAAGTTCTTCGACAGCAGTAGAGGAAAACTTGAGGGGACCCAGTGGTCAACCAAAATATACTAAAAATAAAAAGCATTTTAGTTCTCTTTATCTTTATCATTTTCTTTTTATCTTAATTATAAAAATAGATTCAAAGTTTTAACAAATGTAATTCATTGATTACTTCACAGAAATGTACAAAGCAGAGTTAAAGACTTGTTACCTCAATACCACAAATCTCTAAATCCCCAGAGACAAGGGAAGGAAAAAAAAAAAAGCTATTGGAAAGTCAGAAGGTTAGTAAAGTAAAGCTAGGTTAACGCTGGGTATGCCTGGTTCTGCCAAAGGACCATGTAAATTTTCCTAGTTTGACTTCTCTATCCCAATAAAATTCTGCTTTAAGATAAGCTAACAAGCATATTTCTTGTCTTACACAGGCTAGAAATGAAACTGGATATCAGAATATGTGGTTTCTTGAAGTTAAAACATTAAAAAATTTTTAGCAAAAGTAGTCATACAAGATTTATGACATTAACTTAAAAAAAAAAAAGATTTATGACATTTAACAGTTCTAAAAAGATTACAGCAAACCACTTCACCATCCTCAATTTCTGCTCCCTGAAGTCAAAAACACTCAAATCTTTTTAGTTATGTGGTACAAAATAGTATAATACAGTAAAAAGTGTTTATTCTTCTATTTCTTGATATGACACTTCCAGAAACAATCTTCTAACTTCTTGCTAAAGTTGTTGAATATTCAGTCCTAACACCCCAAACTATTATTCTTCCCACACCCCATCTCATGCTTAAAATAGAGTTGTATGACAGCTGTGATTAAATGAAACAATTTTTCTCCACTGGTGCTAAGAGATACTGGGCAAACTGATGTAATGAGTGATAAATAGCAAGAGACTTTTTTAAAAGTCTCCATTATGAGTGTTTTGTTTGATTACTTCTGCTGACTAATTCTAAGCCCTTACAAAAAGCAGCGAAAATAATGATCTTCAGAAAGAAATCAATTTGGTAAATTAGATTAAAATTTAAATCACTTTCCTACTAGGGGACTTAAGGCATGACATGGTCATATAAGAGCAATTGTATTAATATATTTAAGATGGTAGGATTAAGTAATAAAAATGACGTTGCTATTTGGCCTGAAAAGGTAGACTATTTCATAAAAGTTGTTGGGGAATAAAAATGGATTTGAAAAGATTAAAGGTAAATATCTAAGATCTACCATGTTAAAAAATAAATTCCAGCTGGGGAAAAAACATAAACATAATTGTGAACATAAACATGAACATAAATTAAATTCTAAAAGTATGAGAATAAACATTCATATTTTATAAACTTGGCCTAGACGAGCCCTTCCTATATAAGGAAAATAAACAAATAAAACCTAGGGCAATAAAGTAAAATAATGACAGATTTAACTGGGGACAAAACTTTAAAATATATAGGCTTAAAAATATAATGCGAACAAATCTTAAAAGTTAAGAGAAAATATTTGCACTATATATCAGAAACTTTGTCTCTGCAATATCCAAAATGACTTGTAATAAAATGACAAATAAGATAAAAATAGCAAAAATATATAAAGAAATAATAAAACAGAGAAAACATGAGAAGATACTCGTCTTTCATCTAACACTGAAAAGATTCATAATAAAATAGTCCCCCTTATCAGATTAGCAAGATGAAAATACTGATAATATTCAACTGAGTAAAGTTACAAGGAAACAGGCACTTTCATTCATCTCTAACGAGATGTAGTCTTTTTTGAAAAGTCACTTAGCAGTAGCAACCAAACTTTTTAAATATATACATATCCTTAAGTCTAACAATTTGAGAATTTTATCCTAGAGAAATCTGCACAAAGAATATCTCTTACATAATCATTTATAACAATAAAAAATGTATTTGAATATATTTGAATTTATGCTATACATGCATATTATATAATATTACAATATTAAAAATAATGAGGTCCAGATATATATCAAGACATAGCTAGGTTAAAAAAATACAAATTAGAAACAATGCAGGTAGCATGATCCTCTTTTTACATTTAAAAGCAACTCTGTACAGGTACATCTACAGGAATGTAAGGACATAGGGTAAAAGCTCTGACGTACAGAAAGAACAGTTTCCCTGAATAAGGTCATAGAAACAGTAGTAAGGAGAGAAATATCAGGAAATACTATAAGGTGATATAAGGTGAATACTATAAGTGAATTAAGGTGAATATATACTTATTGCTATATACAAGTCTGTGTTTTTAAATGTCATGCATTAACCATTTTATTAAAACAGTTTTTCAGGAAAAATATATTAGGGTCCAACATATGTCTACCTTGGTATTTTGCTCCAAATCTTTACTATTCATAAGTGCATGATTAATCCGAAAAACGATCCAGTCAAACAGGGCACTATATAAAGACTTAGCCATAGAGTTCCTCACTGTCACAGCCTAGGGAAAAAAAAAAAAGTTAGGAATCCAAGTGAAATTGGCAACAATCTGGGAAAAAAAAAGCTTATTATCTTGAAAAATAAATTAATTTTTATCTCAATAATTTATAATTGAAGTTTTCTATATATACTCATTAATTTAATCCAACTCAGGAAATCCAGGCTAAAACTGCCATGAAAGATTAAAAAAGCAAAATGTAGGTCACTCAATTCAAAATAGTTTTACTAAAAATTGGGGTATATATTTCACCTAGTAAAGAAGATAGAATAGGAAGTTTATTAACAAATGAACTTTGCCAGCTAAAGTGAGGAAGAATATTACAGGCATAGGAATAAACCTGTTAGCAAACAGCATCAGTTATCTGCGGAACTTGAAACAATAATAATACCACCACATTTACATTCCTAGTTGTCTTCAGCCTGTCATCCACGGTGACATCTACAAGCTCTTCCTCCCCAAACACTAACAATTCTTTCATTACGGAGTTATTGTGATTTATTTTTTTCCCTCACCTCAAGCTTTCCCCAGTTAATGGAAACTCTGTATATATACTGAGTTTTTGTGAAAACCTGAAACTGATCTAAAAAATGAAGAAAATTACTTAAAGAATATTCAACATTTGAAGGCACTACAACCTAAAAAGAGGGTTGGGGAAGCACATGTCTTAGATGATTGAATACTATCACTTAAAAAACAAATTCTAATAATTTACGTATTTATTATTTAGGGACTTATTTTGAAGTTTATATATTAGAGTAGGTACAGAGCATTGATTAAGAGCTAGACTATATTCCAATTTCAGTTTCTTACTTATTCTAACAATTTGTCAAGTTGCTGAAACTCTTAGGCTACAATCTTTTCTTACAGCTGGAAAACGGAGACAATACGACAACTGACTACATGTAAATGATGAATGAATTTCTGAATTTAAGTGGAAAAAAAAAGCTTCAAGTTGCTAGAACACAAACTAATTACTATTACATACACAGAAAAAGAGAAAACAGGTATCAAATTCTCTATCCAACAATTAAAACTTGAAAATAACTGGAAAATGTTTAGAAGTTCTGGGAGAAAAAATAATGTGGACCTAAAATTCTATTCTTAGGCAAGTGATCAACAAAGTATCTTTAAAATATCAAGAAAATCAATAGCAGAATATATAGAGAGAATAATCATTCTACGCTTCTGAGGGGTGGTGGGGAGGAACATGGGATTAAGAAAATCTGATTAAATTCAGCAAAAGCAAAATATTTTAAAACATAGAATAAGAAAACATGCTAGTTGTCATAATCAATATAAATGAGCTGAATTTTTCATTAAAGGACAACCCTTCATATCAAATTAAAAGATTCAAAGAAAATTCAAATATATGAATATGCCTTTTTGCACCATAACTCCCAATATTACACTTTTAGCCTCTTTTCTCTGAAATGCAGTCTTGTCATAGCTTGACCTCAATAAGCCCAAATACCAATTAATTATTTTCCCACTCAAACAAGATCTTGTTTAGCGTTTCCTGTCTCACTGAATGTTACCAATATTCTTATAGTTGTATGTATCACAAAATCAGGATTCATGCCTGACATCTCCTTCTTCCTCCCTGCTTCCCATTAAGAACTCATTGCCAAACCTTGTTGACTTAATCTTCTAAATTTTTTTCTTTTTAAATACACCCATTTCTCCCTATCAGATTGTCACCTTTCTAGACACAGCAGCAAGTATCTTTCTCCTCAGGAGTAGTAACTACTATAGCCTCCAAACTCATCTTTGCACACTCACTTTTGCCCTCTGTGTTAGAATCCTAAGACGGTTCCCAAGACTCCCATCACTGGGTATACATGTTCTCTAAGTCCCCTTCCTCTCTAAATCCCCTCACAGTTAGTGAGAGCAGGACTGTAAAGATGATGGATTTCACTCCTATAACTATCTTATGTTATAGGACAAAGGTGAAGGTATTTTGAATATATAATTATGGCCCCAAATCAGCTGAAATTTTTAGTTAACCCAAGAGATACTGTCCCAGGTAGAGGTGGCTTCTAGGGAGTGAGCGCATGCATCAGAGGTTCTCGTGCTGGACCTGAAGAAGCAAACTGCCATGCTGTGTACAGGACCACATGATAGGAAATGCCAAGTACACTCTAGCTGCTGAGAATGGCCCCTAACAGCAAACAAGAATTTATGGGCCTCAGTCCTACAAGGAAGTGAATCCTGCCAACAAATTGTGAACCTGAAAGAGGATGTTGAGTCTCAGATTAAAAAACAGCCATCAAGAATATCTTGACCTCAGCTTGGTGAAACCCTGAGCAGAGGAACCAGCTAACTCAGGCCCAGATCCATGGAAACTTTCTGATAATAACTTTGTGTTGTATTAAGTCACTAAAGCTTGTTACACAGCTACAGGAAACTAACACACTCTCCTCCAACTGATTGTTCACATCGCTGTCAGATTGTCCCCCCCCAAAAAAAACCGCTAAGGCCACTTTTTTGCTTGACACACTCTCTTCATTGCTTTTCCGAAAAAAATACTAAAATCCTTAAGGACCGCTCTTCATCTCACCCCTAATGCCTAGCACAATTCTAGACACAAAAACCTTTTTCAAATATTTACTAAATAAATGAATAAATACACCAAACAAACATGCTCAGTCGCTCAGTTGTGTCTGACTCTTTGCAGCCCCAAGGGATATAGTCCACAGGCTCCTCTGCCCATGGATTTTTTCAGGCAAGAATACTGGACTGGGGTGCCATTTCCTACTCCAGTGGATCTTCCAGACTAAACAAACATAAACCAAAATAAAACAAGGGCAACAAAAATAATCTCAGAAAGCTGAATTTAAAGTTAAAAGATGCAAATAAACATAACAAATATTTAATAATCAAAAAAGTGGAAATAGAAAATATAAAAGCATTGAACGTTTATGTAAAACAGCAGCAAAACTCTTAAATGGTTTCTTTTTCTGTAGTCTACAAAGGCACTCTCAAAGTTGGCAGCTATAAAATATGACATAAGATACCTGAATAATGAAGAAACGTGGACTTTCAGGTACAATCAGGAGAGACCCAAAAAATGGGATGAATGGATCAACATCTGCCTAGAAAGCATTCTCTACACTTAAATCATTATTTTTCCATCTCCATGTCTTCTAGTCTCATATTCTTCTCCTACGTTTATAATCGTCATCACTATTATTTCTCATCATTTCTGTAAAATTTCACCATAAAGTAGAAGACCTTTCAATAATTTTCCTACTCCTATATACTTCCAGTATTCTTGGGCTTCCCTTGTGGCTCAGCTGGTAAAGAATCCACCTGCAATGTGGGAGACCTGAGTTCAATCCCTGGGAAGGGAAGATCCCCCGGAGAAGGGAAAGGCTACCCACTTCAGTATTCTGACCTGGAGAATTCCATGGACTGCACAGTCCATGGGGTCACAAAGGGTAGGACACGACTGAGCAACTTTCACTTCACTTCACTTTCATATAAAAGTGAAGTGAAGTCGCTCAGTCGTGTCTGACTCTTTGCGACCCCAAGGACTGTAGCCTACCAGGTTTCTCAGTTCATGGAATTTTCCAGGCAAGAGTAATGGAGTGGGTTGCCATTTCCTTCTCCAGGGGATCTTCCCGACCCAGGGATCGAACCTGGGTCTCCCACATTGTAGGCAGACGCCCTCTGAGCCACCAGGGAAGCCCACTCTCATACACTTGAGTGGTAAAACAGTAATATTGGCTCCCTGTAGCAATAAAACTTTAGTGGAAGCCTTACTATTCAGGTGACATTTAAAGCCATGGGATGATTAGACAACTGAGATAAAAAGTATACAGCAGGACAAAGACTGTCCTACGGAACCCCATTCTTCATCAACAGAGTCAGGAAGAAGAAAAAAACAAACAAAAAGAACTGCCAAGGAGTGGCCAACAATGGAAAAGTAACCCAAGAGTATGATGTGCCAGAAGATACGATGTGCTCAGGAAGGAAAAATCATTTGTGTCAAATATTGCTACCCATCCATATACATCAAATGAAAATTAAAAATGGTGATGAGATTAAGATCACTGGAGAAAAATGTAAGCATACTGTTTAAAAGTTTCCAAGTTGATAGAAAATTCATAATCAAGTTTCAAGAGCCCAGAAAATATTTCAATCAACACTACTGTCATTTTCATTCTATTAAAAGCAAGAATATAAATCTAAACTTCAAAAAGCATTTAGAGTTCCCTGATTTCAAAGAAAATCTATTCATACCTCTGCCAGTTTGTATGGTAAAATAAGCTTTTCTCCCACTGTCACAGTCTTCCTTGTAACTAGTGCCTCGAACAGCATCTCTTCTTTAACCTATACAGCAGAAAAGTAAATTCAATATAAGATTTTTAACAATGGTTGAATTACTTATTGAAACATCAAACAGAGAAAAAAATAATGAGAAAAGCAAATATGCAATAGAGAAAAAACAAAAAGACAATACACTGGGCAATTTAATTATTGGCCAAAGTGGAATTTAAGCGTCCCACTCACCCTTCTTCACCACAAAAAGACACAAAGGGTAAATAAGACAGTTTGGTCTTTTTAAAGTTTTCTGATCATAACAAAGAAACATGTTTCATTGAGCAGAGTATGAAAAATACACAATAGCACAAAAAATATTTTAAGACAGTCAGTCATAATCCCACAACCTGGATACAAGGACTAAAAAATGACAATACTTTTTTTTTCTAAATTCTTATTAACTGAACTTATCTGGCTGCACCAAGTCTAAGTTGTGGCATATGGGATCTGAGCTCCCTGACCAGTAATCGAATCCAAGTCTCCTGCTTTGGGAACATGCAGTCTTAGCCACTAGACCACCAGGGGCATCCCAACAATACTTCTTGAATTCCAGGAACATTACAATGGATAGTTATTGATGTTTCAGATGTTTATTTTCACTTACAGATGTTAAACTTTAAAGTTGATGCTTCCTTTATTCTTACTCTCTCTATAGAAGCCAAAATAATCATAAATTTCTCATGTATCACTTCAGTTCATGTTTTTATACTTATAAAACAACAGTGAGTCATTACCCTGCCACCAGCAAACTCATGACAGGTCAACCATGTTTTAAAATAAGATAACGCCATAAAGAAAATAAACCTTCTTTTGGAGCATCCATTGCTGAATCTTCTAATTCCAAACAACAGAAACATATTCAGACAAATTAACTTCACAAGACGAATAGCCAAAGTTTACATGTAAAAACCTCAACCTTTCAGATATATTTAAAATATTTCAAGAATCAAATTATTGATAATGCAGATTACACAAAATGACAAAACTAAGAAAAAACATGATAAAAAAAAACACTGTAATATTCTGAGGAGCATTTCTTCATGCAAGTGATTATTATTAAAACTGACCATCAGAAAACGAATGACCCATGCAAGAATGTAAGAAATGTTTTTAAAGGAACAAACAAATGTAAACTGGCAACAACGTGGGCAAAGCTGACTTCCATACCCTTGTATAAATTGGTATAATCACTATAGACAGTAATATGTCAGTAACAATAAAGTTCAGTATGTGTATATATCATACCCAAGATTTCATTCATTGAATTATATCCTAGAGTAATTCTCACACATGTTAACAAGGATATATGTACCAGGCCTATCACAGTACTATCCATAAATGGAAAATTACAATAACCTCACTCCCCACTATAAAAGAAAAATTATGTTTTATTCATATAAGAGAATTTTATTTAACAGCTCAAAGAAGAATCTAGAATATATAAGCCAACACTGAAAAATCTTTTTTTTTCCCTGAAAAATCTTAAAAACAAAATATCAAGTCAAAAAGTCAAGTTTTAGAATGATACATACAGTATAACACATATAAAGTGTGAAAACATTCAGAACAAAACTATATATTCTTTATGGACACATCTATCTATTTTGAAAATATAAAAATAAGAATGATAATAAAAACTAAATTCAACTAGCGGAGGTGATGGAATTTCAGCTGAGCTATTTCAAGTCCTAAAAGATGATGCTGTTAAAGTGCAGCATTCAATGTGCCAGCAAATTTGGAAAACTCAGCAGTGGCCACAGGACCTGAAAAGGTCAGTTTTCATTCCAATCCCAAAGAAAGGCAATGCCAAAGAATATTCAAATTACCATACAGTTGTGCTCATTTCACATGCTAGCAAGGTAATGCTCAAAATCCTTCAAGCTAGGTTTCAACAGTATGTGAACCGAGAACTTCCAGGTGTACAAGCTGGATTTAGAAAACACAGAAGAACCAGAGAGTAAATTGCCAACATCCACTGGATCATAGAAAAAGCAAGAAATTCCAGAAAAAAACATCTGCTTCATTGACTACACTAAAGCCGTTGACTATGCTGATCACAAGAAACTGGAAAATTAAGACCTTAAAGAGAGATGGAAATACCAGACTACCTTACCCGCCTTCTGAGAAACCTTATGCAGGTCAAGAAGAAACAGTTAGAACTGGACATAGAACAATGGACTGGCTCAAAATTGGGAAAGGAGTACATCAAGGCTGTATACTGTCACCGTGCTTATTTAACTTATATGGATAGTACATCATGGGAAATGCCAAGCAGGATAAAGCACAAGCTAGAATCAAGATTGCCAGGAGAAATATCAATAACTTCAGATATGCAGATGACACTAACCTAAGGGCAGAAAGCGAAGAGTAACTAAAGAGCCTCTTGATGAAAGTGAAAGAGGAGAGTGAAAAAGCTGGCTTAAAACTCAACATTCAAAAAACTAAGATCATGGCATCTGGTCCAACCACTTCATGGTAAACAGATAGGGAAAAAATTGAAACAGTGACAGGTTTTATTTTCTTGGACTTCGAAATCACTGCAACAGTGACTGCAGTCATGAAATTATAAGATGCTTGCTCCTTGGGAGAAAAGTTTTGATGAACTTAGATAGCGTATTAAAAAGCAGGGACATCAGTTTTCCAACAAAGGTCCATATAGTCAAAGCTATTGTTTTTCCATTAGTCATGTACAGACATGAGAGTTGGACTATAAAGAAGGCCAAGCACCAAAGAATTGATGCTTTCAAACCGTGGTGCTGAAGAAGATGCTTGAGAGTCCCTTGGACAGCAAGGAGATCAAATCAGTCAATCCTGAAGGAAATCAACCCTGAATATTCATTGGAAGGACTGATGCTGAAGCTGCAACTCCAATATTTGAGCCACCTGATGAGAAGAGCCGAGTCACTGGAAAAGACCCTGATGCTGGGAAACATTGAGGGCAGGAGGAGAAGGGAGCTAGAGAGGACGAGATGGTTGGATGGCATCACCAACTCAATGGACATGAGTTTGAGCAAACTCCGGGAGACAGAGAAGGACAGGGAGGCCCGGCGTGCTGCAGTCCATGGGGTGGCAGAGTTGGACACATCTGAGCAACTGAACAACAACAAATGCAAGGCAGAAGGTACAAACTTCCAGATATAATATAAAGGTCACATGTCATGGGGATGGAATGCACAACATGATAACAACAGTTAATAAAAATTGTATTCCACATTTGAAAGTTGCTAGAAGAGATCTTAGAAATCCTAATCACAAGAAAATAAACTTTTTGTAACTATGTATCCTGAAAGATGTTGATTAGACTTACTATGATCATTTTGAAATATATTCTATTTTGTATATTTGAACTATATTGTACTATGTTTAACAGCTGGAACTAACGTTGTATGTCAATTATAACTCAATGAAAAACAAGAAATTGTAGGGAAATCATTTAAAAAAAAAGAAAACCTCAACATTGACTATATAGCTGAGACTAAAAACCAACTTATTTATTTTTAGGTATTTTAATAAGATTGTGAGTTTTTAAAAAAATTTTTTGCAGTATAGATGATTTGTAGTGTTGTGTCAGTTTCAAGTGTGTAGGAAGGTGAACCCATTGGAAATATACGTGCATGCCTGTTCAGTTGTGTCTGACACTTTCCAACTCCATGGACTACAACCCATCAGGTTCCTCTCTCCATGGAATTTTTCAGGCAAGAATACTGGAATGGGTTGCCATTTCTGACTCCAAGGGTGATCCCACCCAGATGATCAAAACTGCATCTTCTGCACTGGCAGACAGATTCTTTACCACTGTTCCACATGGGAAGCCATATTTTTATATATATATATCCACCTTTTTTTAAAGAGTCTTTTCCTATATAGGCAATCACAGAGTACTGAGTAGGTTTCCCTGTGCTATACAGTAATTTCCTAATTATTATGAATATTTTTACAAACATAGCCCTTATCTTTTAGATAACTGGGATTTTATTTTAGAATTTGTTTTAAAAGAATTGGGAAGGAACAGAGGTGAAGATACAGATGAAAAGAGATGGGCCACATTAATAAGTGATGAAGCTTAACAATGGGTACTTGGGCATCTCTCCACTTTTGACTACATTTATAATTTCAATTAATAAAACTTGGAAAAAACTAAATTCATAGTAGTATTTATACTTCTGCTGGGCAAAGTACATACAGGACTTCAATTACATGTAATATTTTATTACTTGGATAATATTTTGAGTCTACAGGTATTTATTATACAATACCTTTTTCATATATATTATATCCTAAAAAATATTTCATAATTTAACAGAAAAGAGAAAATATGTTAAAAATATAATTCAATACATAAGTATATAAGAAATGAAAGACAAATTATGTATCAAAAGAAAACATGAATAGAAAGAACATTAAGAAACATGAATAGAAAGCTAATATAGAGAAAAATAATTTAAACATTAACAGAGTATTCACAATGAATACAAAAGTAGTAAGCTTTAAACATTTAATCAACAAATTATTTCACAGAAAAACACAAGTCGTCAAAATTAACTCAAACCAGATTTAAAAATCCTGAAAAATCATTCAACACAAAATAATTGGAGGAACATTAAATACCATTAGTCATAGGGTTGATATTATTCATATCTTTAACAAACATATTATTCTTTGCTAATGATTCTTCTATTAAATGAAGAAGATTTTAAAGAATGAAGAACTACCCAACTCATTTTGAGGAGCTGACTTAATGCTGGCACTAAAACTTGGCATTGATCATACATGAGTCCACACACATCACACCATAACCACATAGACAAGTCTACACACACACCATAACCACATACACAAGTCCACACACACACAATAACCACATACACAAGTCCACACACACCATAACCACATACACAAGTCCACACACACACAATAACCACATACACAAGTCCACACACACCATAACCACATACACAAGTCCACACACACACAATAACCACATACACGAGTCCACATACACAAGTCCACACACACCATAACCACATAGACAAGTCCACACACACACCATAACCACATACACGAGTCCACACACATCATGCCATAACCACATAGACAAGTCCACACACATACCATAACCACATACACGAGTCCACACACATCATGCCATAATACACGAGTCCACACACACCATAACCACATACACGAGTCCACACACACACCATAACCACATACACATGTCTACACACACACCATAACCACATACACAAGTCCACACACACACCATAACCACATACACAAGTCTACACACATACCATAACCAGGTAAAATACACTAATCTTATCTGGATTTAATAAGCAACTTAAGAAAGTATTATTGAATTCATATTTTAATCAGCTACCTTTATAATTTTCCAAATAGTCTTTAAATTTTATTGGACTTCCCTGGTGGCAGTGGGTAAGAATCTGCCTGTCAATGCAGGGGACACGGGGTCGATCTCTAGTCTGGGAAGACCTCACATGCCACGAAGCAGCTAAGCCCATGCGCTACAACTACTGAGCCTGTGCTCTAAAGCCTGAGAGCCGCAACTACTGAAGCCTGCTACAGCCCGAGCTCCACAAGAGAAGCCATCGCAATGAGAAGCCAGTGCACCACAATGAAGAGAGAAGCTCCCTCTTGCCACAACTAGACAAAGCCCAAATGCAGCAATGAAGACCCAGTGCAGCAAAAAAAAAAAAAAGTAAATAAATAAATAAACTTCATGGGGAATTCCCTGGCAGTCCAGTGGTCTGGACCCAGTGGTTTCATTGCCAGGGGCCAAGGTTCAATACCTAGTTGTGAAGCTAAAATCCCACAAGCCTTAGGGCCAAAAAAATTTTTTTAATAAAAAATAATGATAAATAAAAATAAGGTCTAACTATAGGCAGGACACTCTGGTAGGTGTTGTCAGATCTTCTCTAGCTCCTTGACTTTTGAATATATTTTCTTTCTACTTATTACTGAAACTTCACTCCTCAAACCACTCCAAACTAGAAAGAGGAACCACTCAAAACAAGGAATTTGAGAAGCCTGAATTCAAAAGGTGGGATTTGCTATTAAATCACACTTAGTTGTTAGCCCAGCTTTAACACTGGCAAGCCCAATTTTCAGAATTGGATTCCCCCCCCCCCCTTTTTTTTACAAACAACTGAGTTCCTCTTTAAATTTCCTAAATTGCTCTTATTAGTCTCTCACCAAAAAAGAAATATTTCACTAGGACTAGAAGCCTTGGTACTTGCTGAATGCCTAAACTTCTAAGAAAGATCACTAGCCAAAATGCTCTGTATCACCACAATACGAAATGAACGACTAAAATATCACCTGGAAGTCCTGTCTGAAAGATCTGTTTTCTGACCCTCATGAGCTTTAAAATTACAGCTTTCAGATACCAGACTCCATATTCTGGAACTCCTTTCTAATGAGTGAGTCCAGTTCCAACTCAAAGTACTCCCTCTTGCCTCTTCTACCAGGCTAACTCATTCCATTAAAGTTAATAAACAGCAAGGTGTGTACAAAATAATAAACATTGTAAGGTTAGATAAATAAGCACATCCACAGATCTCAAAGAACACTGCCACTACCTTACAATGGACACAAACTGGTAAACAATTAACTATGCTACAAAGCCAATACTGAATTACACTGCTGCTAAGCTAAGTCACTTCAGTCACATCCGACTCTTTGCAACCCCATAGACGGCAGCCCACCAGGCTCCCCCGTCCTTGGGATTCTCCAGGCAAGAACACTGGAGTGGGTTGCCATTTCCTTCTCCAATTCATGAAAGTGAAAAGTGAAAGTGAAGTCGCTCAGTCGTGTCCGACTCTTAGTGACCCCATGGACCGCAGCCTACCAGGCTCCTCCATCCATGTGATTTTCCAGGCAAGAGTACTGGAGTGGGGTGCCATTGCCTTCTCCGCTGAATTATGCTAAGGAGAAGCAAATTGTTCTATGCTGATGGAATCAGTTTAAACCATTTAATACAGTTAAAACCGATGAAGCAGTATATGAACCAAGATTTGAAAAATAAGTGATATTTTAACAGGAAAAAAAAAGATCACCAATAATTGCAAAAAAAATTTGGAAATAATTAACATATTATTCAATAGATGGGCTTCCCTAAGAGCTCAGCTGGTAAAGGATCCGCCTGCAATGCAGGAGACCTGGGTTCGATCCCTGGGTTGGGAAGATCCATGGAGAAGGGAAAGGCTACCCACTCCAGTATTCTGGCCTGGAGAATTCCATGGACTGTAATAAAGTCTATGGGGTCACAAGGAGTCGGACATGACTGAGCAACTTTCACTTTCAATAGGTGAATGGACAGACAGGCAAACTGTGATACATGCATATGTGGAATAACATTCAGCAATAAAGAGAAATGAGCTATCAAGCCAGGAAAAGACACTGGATGAATCTTAAATGTATACTGCTAAGTGAAACAAGTCTGAAAACATGATATATTAATACTATATGAATCTAATTATGTTACATTCTGAAAAAAGCAAACCTACAAAGCTAGTAAAAACATCAGTAGTTTGTAGGGAGGGGTTGAATAGATGACACACAGGGAAGTTTCAGGGCTGTGAAACCTTTGTAAGATATTGTAGTGGAGGACATACAACATTATGCATTTGTCACAATCCATACATATATACATACCTAATCCATGAATGTTAAGGTATACAAATTTTTAGCAATCATTTACCATGCTGGGGGAATCTCAGGAAAGAATGCAGGCCACGACATGGAAACTATATCACAAATATATGGAACAACCTCAGAGAAGAGGGAAGGAGGAAAACTACTGACCTAAATAATCTTGGAAAGGAACAGCTACCCATTCCAGTATTCTTTTCTGGAGACTCCCACGGACAGAGGAGCCTGGCAAGCTACAGTCCATGAGGTTGCAAAGAGTCGGACACATCTAAGCAACTAACACACACACACACAGTTGACTTACAATGTTTCAGATATACAGCAAAGTGATTCAGTTTTATTTATATATATAAATACATATCCTTTTTCAAATTCTTTTCCATTATAGGTTATAAAATACTGAATACAGTTCCCTGTGCTATGCAGTAGGTCCTTATTGTTTATCTATTTTACATATAGTAGTATGTATCCAGTAATCCCAGATTCCTAATTTACCCCTCCCTCCATTTTCCTTTTAGGTAAACATAAATTTGTTTTCTATGTCTATGAGTTTATTTCTATTTTGTAACTAAATTCATTTGTATCATATGAGAGTCCCTTTGATAGCAAGGAGATCAAACCAGTCAATCTTAAGGGAAATCAACCCTGAATACACATTGGAAGGACTAATGTTGAAGTGAAATTCCAGTATTTTGGTCATCTGATGCAAACAGCTGACTCATTGGAAAAGTCCCTGATGCTGGGAAAGATTGAGAGCAGGAGAAGAGGGTGTCAGAAGATGAGATGGCTGGATGGCATCACTGATGCAAAAGACATGAACTGGGCAAACTTCGGGAGATGGTGAGGGACAGAGAGGCCTGGCATGCAGCAGTCCAAGGGGTCACAAAGAGTTGGACATGACTGGATGACTGAACAACAACAACATCATAGTTTTAGATTTCACATATAAGTGATACCATGTAATATCCCTCCATCAGTTGCATAGTTTGGAAATATTTTCTCCTATTCCACAGGTTGTCTTTCCATTTGTTTATAGCTTCCCTTGTTGCGCAGATCATGTTTATCTTTATATAGACAGTCACATAAAAATATTTGGAGATATGTGAATATACTCAAGGTGAGTTTACACATACATATTTCCTGTTCTGTCAGAGGAGAGGGCCCATAAAAAACTATACCCGTTTTAAGATGAGCAGTTAGCTGAGAAAACATGAGAAATCATCAGTCCAGGAAGAAAGAGTAAGATAATGAGGACTTTGATGTGCAAAGAAACGTCATAGGATATGAAGACGTTTGACTCCTATTTAGCCATGAAGAAAGAAAAAGTAGTACTCCACCCATCTGGACACCCCATCTTCAAAGAAAATAATCTAACCAACAACCTACTATGTAGGAGAAAATTTACAAAGACCTAGAACATGATATAGTATAGAGTGAAATATTCATCCTATTAAGCAAATTTAGGAGTTACAGATATCTGGGACAAAGGGAGGTGGGGGAGAAAACCCAAATCTTCTAAAGAGTCTGGTACACATAATAGAAAGAATTCCAACTTCTGGAGTAACACTATTAATTAAAAGTATTAACCCATTTATACCTACAAAATAGTTACACAAAATAAAAACTGAGAAATGACCAGTATTTGAAATGAAAACTGAGAATGTAATCACTCACTTCTAATAACTCTGAGACAACAGGCAGAACTTCAGGATTACAGATATCTATGGAGTCATCCCGGTATGTCTTCTTTTTATAACAGATATTACCCAAATGTAGTATTGCTGAGAGGAGAGAGAAAATCCTGTGAAAATAAAACCATAAATTACAGCTTGCTTATGTGACTTCTCTTAAGCTTATTTCATTCCAAAATTCTAATCAAGCAAATTAACCAGTACAAATACAGAGTACTTAGTCTTCAGAAAAATAAGAAATACGGGGATAATAATCATAACTACAATAACTAAAATTTACTGAGTGTTTACCATGTCGGGCACTATGCAAAGTGCTTTATATAACTTCACTTTAAGAACTGTATCCACGTCAGATATACAGATATAGTTGTTTGAAGGGGACTTTATTCTTTTTGTTTTAAATTTATTTATTTTTGACTGTGCTGGGTCTTCATTGCTGCACAGGCTTTTCTCTAGCAGTGGTACACAGGCTTCTTGGTGTGCTGGCTTCTCTTGTTGCAGAGCTTGGGCTCTAGAGACCACAGGCTTCAGGTAGTTGTGGCACATGGACCCAGCAGTCGTGGCTCCTGGGCTCTAGAGCACAGGCTCAGTAGTTGTGGCGCACAGGCTTAGTCACTCCATGGCATGTGGGATCTTCTCGGATAAGGGACTGAACCCATGTTTCTTGCATTGGCAGGCAGATTCTTTACCACTGAGCCACCAGGGAAGCCTTAAAGGGGACTTAACATTGTCTGAATCTTCTGTGGTGTTTCAAAAGTCCATGACTTTCTAAGTGCTTTTTATCCTACCTGGAATGTCCTTTCCCACACGGCCTATTTCAGATCTACTGAATTGTGTGTTAGTCGCTCAGTTGTGCCCGACTCTTTGCAATGCCATGGACTGCAGCCCACCAGGCTCCTCTGTCCATGAGATTTTCCAGGCAAGGATACTGGAGTGAGTTGCCATTTCCTTCTCCAGGGGATCATCCCAACCCAAGGATAGAACCCGGGTCTCCTGCACTGCAGGTGGATTCTTTACTGACTGAGCTACAAGGGAAGCCCAGATCTACTGAATTAGAATCTTTAAAAGAAAGGTCTCAGAATTTGTATTTTTTTAAACAAAGTAACCAAGGTGATTTTTTTATTATTATATTTTTAAATGCTTTCTCACATCATATTATACTGACCATCATATTATAATGCCTTTTTTAAAAACAGTAATGGAAAAAAATAAAAAATTAAAAAAAAAAATAAAAACAGTAATGGAGATCACTGGACTATATGATCTAATATTAGGCCCTTACTGTGAAATATCTACATCTCAGTTGTCCTTCCCTCCTGTCTCAGAAAAACACATGCCTCTCTTCCAGCCAATAGATAATCCCTATATTTGAGCTCTACATCTCATGAACTCAAGTTTACTCTGGGACATTATTATACCTATTTTCTGTCTCACCTGAACTTGACAAGAACTTTCTATCAAAGTAACCTCGCTTCTCTTTTACTTTAAGCAACCCACCCTTAGACCCCACATTGTTTCCTTCCCTTGACAACAAGTGTTATAAAGCAACAGTTAAGGAAGGTACACGGAGAGGTTTGGGGGGCACCATGAATTCCTGTAATAATATGCAAATGTTTATGGACTACATTTTTAGGAAGAAGAGCTCTAACTTTCAACAGATTCTCAAAGAATTTATGACAAAAGAAAGCAATTCAAAACAAGTCTTTTACAAAAATAAATTTCCTAATTCTACATAATGCTTAAGATGGAAGACGCATTAGATAGGAATATTAGAAAACTGTTTCAAAGGATCTCTACTGAGGGTAAAGGAATACAATAAATAAACTCACTGTCTTCGAGTCTTGGGAAGAAATCCTACCATTTCCATGGCTAGTTGTAAGCGTTCAAAGTCATGCCTCAAATCTTCCCCCTCTACGGTGAAGCAGTCCTGCTTTTTTAAGAAAAATGGAAAAGAAAGATCAAGATTACCTATTGAAAAGCAACCTAAGCCACTCAGGAATATAGTAATTTTAGATAACCATACCTATGCATATTTAGATATCATCAAATTCATTCGACTCTTATCCTACTACAAGCATGCAAACCAACACATATACCTACCTAAATCCCAGTATGTTGCCTTTTCCCTCTTCTTCACAACCACCCAAGGAAGAATCTCAAAAGTAACTTAAAATAAAGAGCTAGCAAGACTCATAAAATATTCTGATACCAAGTTTGATTTTGAGTGGTTCTGAAGAGTCTCAGAGATGCGAAGCATTTAAGAGATCAATTCCACATACAAATGTTATTTATTCAACAAATATTTAATAGGTGCCTACCTATATGCAAGGTACTGAACTAGATCCTGGGACACAAAAATATATTTTAGAAGAGGCATTAATTTAGTTGAGAAGAGGAGCCTAGACTTAATATAAAGATGTTTATATTACATCAACATTAGGTATCACATAAATAGTTCCTAACAAATAATATAAACAACATGGCAATCAGCAAAATAAAGAAGTATATGTGAAATTACAAAAACTTTCAAAAGAACCCTCATAATATGAGCCAGTAAAAACAGTTATGGACTACCAGACTAAAAAATATTACTCTTCTAGAGCAACTCTTGCATTTCAGTTCCCCCAAAAGTCGAAAGGTAATACTGTACCATTTGGTTATACTGTAGATCTTTAAAACAATTAAAAAATAAGTCTTTACCTGCCTTTATTATGTGTTCTCATAGTCCCTTTACACTTTTATTTTCAAAAACTTCCTCATATGTATTTACTTTTTAATGCCTATCTTCCTATGAAATGTTGTATCAAACAGTCAATGAACACATGAACTATTATTTGTCTCATTTACTGCAGATTTCCAATATCAAGTCAGTGCCAAGAATAAAGTAGGAAATTACTGGAGTAAATATACAATCAATGAATTAATTAACTGAATGAGACAATCCTTTTGAAGAAACAAAGTGCTTAAAAATTATTTATCAAGTATCTACCATGTATAACCTGCTTTAGGTACTATAAAAATGAATATATATATAAATAATAAAATTTTAAACACTGTCTTAAAATGCTATTAAAAATAGCATTTTTAATACTATTAAAATATTAATACTATTAATATTAATAAAATATTCCCTATGGAAAGGTACACATGGATTTCAAATTCACTTTAAGGAAAGTTCTTTCTGACTATAAAATTTTTGATAAGAAATTTTAAGACATATTTCTACAGACATGACAACATCCTAACCCACTAAAAAATTTTAACTTAACACATTTTTCTCTTTCATAAAGCTTTTTAAAAGCTCTTTCTTTTCTTCCCCCTAAAACCACAAACAGCTCACTCATTTTATAATTTAGTAAAAATTTTTCTGTAACAAATAAGTGGAGGGAAAACAACCTATGCTTCAACTTGTGTAAACTCAGTAATACAGTAATGATTCTCATAAATGACAGCTGCTCTTATCTACCTCAAGAATGAATAAAACAGTGTGGATAAAATATTGAGAGCATAAATTGAAAAAAGAACTAAAATATAAATACATTTATACCTGCTATTATCTATAACCAAAATGTTCTTCAGAAATACAAGACCAAAATCATAATCAACTTTTAAATACTTGTATTTAACATGAACTTCCTTGATGACAATGGTATTAGAAAAACTAAGGACAGATTAATCTACCAGACCAGAAATATCATTATCTTAATCTGGGTTCATACGGATGCAAACCTTGAGACCAAGATTCAGTACAAGTAGCATTAGAATGTAGGGAAGGCAACGTTGCCTAAATAGAGTACAATATCAAAGGAGCTACCAAGGTGGGTAGCTGGACTTTAATTCCAAAGTAACCTCTGGGAAACACTATAAAAAATAGAAAGGTGAAGGAGCCATAACACTTATATATCATCTCTCATCAGTTCTGGAGATAAGCTGCTAATTCCTAGGTACTTTTAGAGGACCAGGCAAGAGTGCAATGCCTTCCAGGATTCTAAGAAAAGCTTTCAAGCATCAGATACAAATACTGGCTGTTGGAGGTCATTTAGAAAACAATAAAACAGTAAAGGTCAAAGAATGAGGTAGGGAACTAACCAACAACTGTCACAACCCTTTCCACTGAAAGAAGACAGTTGATTCCTACTGTCAAACTCAGCTCAGGCTCTAGTCTTACATGATAACATGCCACTGCACAATCCCCACAAATACACCAAAATATTCTTTCAAGCTATCAGCACTTTTTCCCTTTGTATGAGATGATGAGAACCCATTCGCATTTATAAGTACCTACAACAAGCCTGGCATGTAGGAAGTATTTTGAGGGAGAAAAAGTGAAAAGCAAAGTCAAATTACACATGTTTCTCATATGCTGTCTATATATCTTAGAATACTGTTTATAAAAATTATACTTTTTATAGGTACTAGTTGATAATATAGGACATGAATCTGAATAATTGACTTTAAGAGTTAGTAAAGATGCTGAAGATCATTTAAAAAAGAACATATAAAACATAGCCTGATTTGAATCCCAATTACATTATTAAATTGTTTCATCACCACAGGGAAGTCACTTAAATTCTGAGCCACTGCTGCTTCTTGTGTGAAAGGTAATCATACTAACTACAACCAGTGGTTTTATAATGATCAAATATAATATGGATGGTAATGGCTTTTAAATGGAAAAGCATTTGCAAAGGAAGTTGTGCAGCATGCAGAGACCTTTGTACTGGACTGGCATAAAGTCAAAAAGGCAGAATTTGAGGGAGTGACCCCAAATGTATAAACTGTTGGACAGTGAATAGCCGTAAAAGTGTTATGCTGTAGAAATACTTAAAATATGGAGGATGTAAACATTATGGATTTAAAGGTTTCTGTCCAGTTGCACGGGATTCCTGCAGCAGGTCTAATTCATGGGAAAAAATGGGAGGTCAGGTACAATATAAATGGTTGGGTTCCTATAAAGGTAGTAATGACCAGGATGAAAGCTTGGCCTCACTGACAATAATATGTTTCAATCCCTTTGCAGCATGGTGTTCAGTATCCTGAGACCCATTCTGGCAATCCTCACTAAACTTGCCTGATAGTTGGACCTGACTATTCAAAGTTTAATTCAGAAAAATTTTAAATTAGGTGAAACTATTTACATTGAAGTTATTCAGAACCAGCTTTAAGGTAAAATGATTAGAATAGATTATTATCATTTAAAGAAGGGAAATTAGCATTTACCATATATCTTCTACATACTAGTCAATAGGAGAGTCACTTGCCGTACATAATCTTTAAATTCTCAAAACACAACAGGTTAATTATGCATATGTACATTTTATTATACCTATATTTTAGGAAAGAAAATAGACTCAGTGGTTAAATAAGTCACCTAAATAACAGAGGAGGTTATACCAAAATCTGTTCTAAGTCCTCTGTTATCTTTCATGAAACACTAGTTGCTTGAGCTTGTTTTATTAATGTTTTATTAATGTTGCCCATGCAATGGGCAACAACAGGTCCCTTGTTAAAAGCAATTTTCTCACTTAAGTTCCCCTTGGGATCATTTATACAATTTCATACAATGTATATTAAGTAATATAGCACAAACTGCAGAATCTTCCTTAATCCTCTCTTCCCATAAAGCTACTCAAATAAGTTCTAAAAACTCAGAGTGAAACAAGTTTAGTTTGCTCCCAAATATGATATGAGGAGGTGCTAAGAGGAAAGAATTAAGAAAAAGATCCTCAGATAGACTACTTGCTTCCATTAAAATTACTTTGCAAGAAAAAGCAGCAAAAATTAAAGTCCCTATGATAATAGATTTGAAAACATAATAAATAAGAGGATAGTGATGAAAGTAATATTAAGGGAGTAGGAGAGCATGGCTACAAATTTCTCCTAAAAGGAAAAGATGGATAATGATGCTTTCAATGGTGGCGGCAATAGTGGAAACATTTACTGTGTGCTTATTAAGCATTAAGCAATCCATCAAGCTCCGTAAATGCACTAATTTAACACTCACAAAAGTTAAAGACCAAAAAAAAAAACCCACAACAGTTAAAGACCATTATCTTTCCCTTAAAGAAGGGATGAAAACAAAAAGGTAAGTCACCTGCTCGGGTTCTCAAAACTAACAAGTAGATGAGCCAGTTTTCAAATCAGGTCTATCTACTTCAGAACCTAAAAATTCCTAAGCATTACTTATTGGACTGTCTAAATAGCAGACCAGTTGACAATCTCATTGTAAGCTCTGTACAGGCAATCAAATCTTTCATTCACTATATGAGCTTCCCAGTCTCCTACCTACTTCCCAATGAGGTGCGCATAGTCAACTGGCATACTAAGCAAAAGACGGAAGCGTTTCAAGAGTGAAAATATAGCATAAAATGTTTCTACTAAAAATCATCAGTATCTATAAATTTACTGTATAAAATTTATTTTCTAAAATATCAAATCTGAAATTGCAAATTACTTGATTATGAAATGGTACTGCAATTAAACTTAAGGAAAAATTACTAAACTACTCAAATTCTGATAGTTTTGCAATTAACGGAGTTTGTAATCACATGCAGTGAGAATTAAAGTGATAGTTATTTAAAGTAGGATTAAGACATATTACATTTCCAGGAGGAGTAGTTAATACATTAGTTTATTAGTTAATGAATATATAGATGAGTGTGTGTTTTCAGCCTTTCACATCTGACCTAGTTGCAAACTGAAGTAAAGGAAAAAGATTTTTATGTTCTATTTGCAATTATAAAACTGTTTGTATAAATAATTTACCTACTCATTTTATATTACATCATATATGCCTTTAAATCATCCTTAATTTGAAACAAAAAATAATCTTATTTAAAGGAATTTCAATTCTTATTTTTTTTAGAAAATTACATGTAGGCTATGGCCTCTCTTGCTATTAAAAAAATGCATGCATTCATTATGTGAAGACTGTTAACGGACACACAAAACAGGAAGGATGCAACTTTTTAAAATAATAAATACTACCCATAATAAATGGGTAACTAAACTACCACATAAGAATTGAAATAAATAAATAAATGTCAAGGGAAAAAAACCCTATAGGCTATAAGGATCCATAACAATGCTGAAATTAGGAATGCAATCAATGTATTATTTTTCAAAATAAATACTGAATATAATCTAAATATAGCCCCCAAAAATCCAAAAAAGGTAAACTGCTTTTAATCAATAAACCATACATACACAAAAAAGTCAATTCCAATAAAATAAACATTGATTTATCTTCTTTCCTAGATTCTTTGTTTGTATTTCAGCTGACTTTCTTCCTAAGTCACAAAAAGCGTCCTTTAGCAAGGATACTTAGGCACTTGTACTGACCGGCTCAGAGTCAAAGCAATAATCATCCCAGCTCTGTCTGAGGGGTTTCTTTGTTATCTGAAAGTAAGGCAGATTAGTTAGGTAGAAGTAATGATTATTACATTCTTCTAATGATCTCTTAGATGTAGTGTTCAGGTAGCACCGCTATTATCCAAAGAAAAGTTATTTCATATAGCAGCACAAAACAACTAGAGAAACATTCAGATTCTGGGATTCATATATTATTATAACCAATCCATATTTGCTATTGTTCAGTTACTCTGAAATTTCTAATAACTGTTGAGTCCCATAGTCTCCAAATACTGACCTTAAGATAAGAATATGTATAGTATGGCCAGTAATTACAAAAAGATCTGGAAGAGGTGCAAAAAACTCCAGATTTCTCTAGTATTAACTTTAGAGGCTTTCCCAGGTGGCAATAGCGCTAAAGAACTTGCCTACCAATGCAGGAGATGCAAGATTCCTGATTTGGGAAGACTCCCTGAAGAAGGAAATGGCAAACCACTCCAGGATTGTAGCCTGGGAAATCCCATGGACAGAGGAGCCTGGTGGGCTACAGTCTGTGGGGTAGCAAAGATTTGGACATGCTACACACATGCGCATCAGCTCATTTCATCAGCAGTTGCTACTTTTTCAAAAGGAAAAATATTTTATCACCCAAATATAAGGCAAATAGTTTAAGCAGGGAAGGGGGAAAACTCGAAAGCTAAATCAATGATTTTTTTAATATACTTAATTCAATACAGTAAAAATTCCTCATATTACACCAAGAAGTTATATTTTAAATAATTTTTAAATTCTCAATATAGTAACAGAATGTTAGCTTATATAACTGTGGTTTCAAAATTATGAAATATCAGTTATACAGCCTGCTCTATATCTTACAAAGTGTGAGATGTTACTTTCAAAGCCCTAAATACATACTACAATCTTTGAGCCACCATCCAAGTGTCAATTTAATATCCCTCAGAAGAACTTTTAAAATTACCATAAGGGAATTTCTTTCCATAGACATTACATCTTGCCTCAAACAATTAAAAATGAGGGGAGACAATCTGTTACCTAAATGATGTACTGTCAGATCAATTTCATTATTACTGATTCTAGAATTTTTGTTAATATGAGAAATAAAATTGAGAAAACCAATGCAATGAAAAGTTGTGACAATTATGCTTTATAATGGAAGTTTAGGGGAGAATTTTTGAGTTTGAAGGTAAAACACAAATTCTCTAAGTCATTTCCTTTAATGAATTTTCACACTGAGTATTTAATAGGATAATCACTAAATTATAAAAATAATCATACTCATGATGCAAAGAGGTATATATATATTAGACTTCAAAACATGCAAATACAAGTTTCAGTAATCCTTTGTTAGGGCAAGCATTAATCATTAGTAACATTTAACATGCTCTGGTGTGTAAAAGGTAAATCACTTTACTTATTAAAAAGTGCAAACCATTTTTCTAAATTAGAGGTATCTATAAACAGTTTATTATCCTCTTAAAGAGTTTCACAAAAAACAAAAGGCACATAGCTATCTTTTATGATTCATATAAGAATAAAAATAATTTTTAAATTTGAAAAGTACATCACATAAATTTTTAGATAGTATACATGAAAATGCTAGTTAATATCCACTATCAACCAGGTTTCAGAAACAAAGTACTAGGGAAAAAAACTTTTCTCAAGAGCTAAAATTTAACAATGCCTTACATTTCAAAATGATATTCATGAACTCTCACCTGATTGAGATAATGATATTCTTCTGGTTGTTTAAGATGGAATGCTAATCTCTCTTCTTCACTTGCTCCTGCCAGAAGGTAATAGAATACATGATAGTTCCTGTTGGAAACAAAGAAGTATAATGAACATGGTCTATGGTTATCATTTAACAAGAAAAAGAAATTAATTTGTAAACTGTTTCAGCTTTGGTTCATTTTTTTAATACAAAGGTGATAAACTCAATATTGAAATACTACAGGGGAATTCTCTGGCAGTTTAGTAGTTAAGACTCAGTGCTTTCACTGCCGTGACCCAGGTTCAATCCCTGGTAGATGAACTAAGATTACACAAGCCACAGGGACAGCCGAATAGTAAGCAGTACAAAATAAGATGATGTTCTGTATGCCGAATCAAAAGACAAAGGTGGATCAGCAATACACTAAAGACCTCCAAAAATTCTCTCCACAGGACCAATTAGAAAACTAGCAAACTTGTCAGAATCAACTCTAGAAATTAACCAAAAATGTACAGCAATCTAGAGAGTGTTTACACAAGAAAAAGAGCTGCATTTCAGTATAAACAGAACCTTGGTGGCCTTTTAACTTGCCCTATTCCATCTTCTGCTTACCAGATACATGTAGTTTTCAATACCAATAGCTTACAACTGAGATGGACACCAGAAGTCTGGCAGCTTCCCGAAGAGGGCAGAACAGGGGTGAAGTTCATTAAGAACCTCATTCCCTGAAAAATATCATTATTTGAACTGTCTGGTAGTTTCATGGGTGAAGTCATTTTCAAAACTATTGATATCTTTACTTGATATGATTAAGAGTTATTACCCCAGTATGAAAATCTGTGTTCCAGAGACATTTGTAAGAAACAATTAGTGGCAATTTTTTGGAACATACTAGCTACCTGAACCCATGAATAAATATTAAAGCAAACAGTAAGCTAACCAAACAACTTGAAGAGAAATGCTGGGAAATGAGACATCTGCAGAGGTTTTAAAAAGTTCCAATATGTTCCTGGGAGTCTAGAAGGCCTTATGCATACATAAAGTTGTGCCCATGCCCAGGGCTGCATGTCTACTCATCAAAGACAAGAGAAAATACTAAGCTCTCACCTATCACTTACTTTGAAGATCTGCACAAGCAGGAAGTAAAGACTAAGGCAAAAAAATAAAATGCCTGCCTAGGAGTTAAAAGTCATGGTCCCTGAAACAAACACTAGAAGACTTACTGTTACCAACCATTTATGGAACTCTGTTCAATCATTCCCTGGTGGCTCAGATGGTAAAGAATTTGCCTGCAAAGCAGGAGACTGAGGTTCAATCCCTGGGTCAGGAAGATCCCCTGGAGAAGGAAATGGCTAAGCACTCCAGCATTCTTGCTTGGAGAATTCCATGGACAGAGAGGCCTGGCAGGCTACAGCCGAAGGGATCACAAAGATTTGGACACGGCTGACTAACTACCACTGAGAAGCTAACCAAGGGCTTCCATGGTGGCTGAGGGGTAAAGAATCCTCCTGTCAATACAGGAAACACAAATTTGATTCCTGGGTAGGGAAGATTCCCCTGAAGAAGGAAATGGCCACCCACTCTAGTATTCTTGCCTGGGAAATCCCATGGACAGAGGAATCTGGCAAGTTACAGTCCATGGAGTCGCAGAAGAGGCAGACACAACTTAGTGACTAAAAAACAAGTTAACCAAGCAAGTACTTAAATGGCTAAACTAAAAAAAAAATTACAGACTTCAAATTAGCTCAGAAAATTCACAAAACAAACAGCAAGAACAAAATTAACAACCACAAATCCTGGGAGAGGGAGGAGCTCATATTTAGAGCTGCCAAATGATTATTTTAAAAGTCCAATTATTATTTTAAATGTCCAATTTTCAACAAAAAATTTGAGTCATACAAGGAAACCAGAAACTAACACATACAAAGGAGAAAAAACAATCAATAATAACTGTTCCTGGGGCAGTCTGGACATTAACTTACTAGATAGGACTTTTAATTAGCTGTTTTAAATACATTCAAAAAACTAAAGAAAACCATGTTTAAAGAACTTAAAGCATGAGAATGATGTCTCGTCAAATAGAAGCTATTGATGAATATACAGAAATTATAAAAAAAAAAATCAGAAAGTAATTCTAGGGTTGACAAATATAATAAAATGAAAACCCATCTAGAGGAGCTCAACAAAAGATTTGTAGGCAGAAGAAAGAATCAGTGGACTTGAAAAAAGGTCAGTTAAAGCTAGCTAGTCTGAGGAAGAGAAAGAAAAATTACCAGTCTCAGGGATTTGTGGGACACCATCAAACAGACACCAACAAATGCACAGTATGGAACACCAATTTATGCACAATGGGAGTGCCAAAAGCAGAAGAGAAAGAATATTTGAAAAAAATAATGATCAAAGTCCCCCCATATTTGATGACAAACATTAATCTCTACATCTAAGAAACTTAATGAACTCCATGAGAGAAAAACTCAAGAGATCCACATCTGGACAAATTAAAACTACTGAAAGACAAAGACAAAATTTTCAGAGCACCATGAGAGAAATGCCTCATCAAGGGATCCTAATGTAAGATTACCACCTGATTTCTCATCACGAGCCATGGAAAGGAAAACAGATTCAAAGTACTAAAAGAAAAAACAATCAAGAATTATATATCCAGCAAAACTATCCTCCAAAAAAAAAAAAACGAAGAAGAAATTAGGATATTCCCAGATAAGTCAAAACTAAATACTTCACAGCTAACAGATGGACCCCATAAAAAATGCTAAAAGGAGCTTTTATGGCTGAAATAAAAGAAGACAAGATTCAATTAAGCATGAAGAAATAAATAGCATCAGTAATAGTAACTACATAGATAAATATTATAAAAGATAGTATAAATGTCTGTGTTGTTAGTAAGGCTTTTTCCCCTCCAACTAGACATTGGCAAAAAGCAACAATTATAAATCTATACTGATGAGTCTACTATTATAAACATTTGTACAACAAAACAACACAAAGTATAGAGGAAGTAACATAGGATAATGCTTAATGAACCTTTATTATATAAAAGGACTACACTAAGCATTTCATAAACATTATTTCATTTAATCTTCTAAACGACTAAAGGATAGTTTTCCATCTACAAAATAAGAAAAAGTATCTAAGAAGCAGAGAAGTTAGGTGAGATGCCAAACGGATATCCAATACTTGAATGTAGGCTTGTTTAACTTCAAAGTCTGGCTCTTCATTTTGTTTCATTGTAACATGAAGCAAATCATTTACCTCTCTTATATTTGGCTTCCTCATCTAAAGGAAGTTACATATGTATAATCTTTGAAATTCCATATACCTCAAAGATTATAATAAAGTTAAGAGCTTTATAAAAAACTTTTCTCAAATTAGAGAAAGAACACTAAGACACAGCAAAACATCCAAAGACAAAACAAAAGATATCACCTAAGACACCACTATTTTCCTGTTCTGATAGTCTTCCTAGAATTTAGAAAAGACAACAGTTCGATATAGTCATTAAAAATATCTCACAGCATCTTCAAAAGTATTCTTCCCATGACAGAAATAGCAATTATATGTAAAGCTATGCATGGTATAAACTGAATTAAAAGTCACAATACACAAAGATCTGAAAAGTCAATCTGCATGACACAAGTGTTACACTCAATTTAACTACGATCTCAATTATACAAATTAAAATACGTACCGTTCATTATGTTCTTGATAAACGAGTCTAGACTTCTCCAGTAGATACTTTTCAACATAGGCACTGTAATAAAAATAGAATTGGTTGATATAAGTAATAAAAGCCTAATGTAAGGTAGACAAATATTTTATTAGAAAAGATGCAAAAGTCTAAAGAATACTATTCAAAGTACATTTTCCACTATTATTGGTGGTACAGTGGTGAGCATAGCTGCCTTCCAGAGGATATTTACCATTATAATTGTGTTATGGACATTGTTAAGGTTATCCATGTTAAATTCATAAATTCCTTTTTTTTATTTTAACTTTCCATAAAGCAAAATAAAGTCAGGAGTTCAAAACATGGCACTCAAGACCCTACAATGACACAGACTTTACTTTCTTCCCAGGCTCAATACCACAGTACGTTCTTTCAAATATTATACTTTGGCTAGGCTACTAAATAAGGCTCAAAGCTATACTTCCTTTACATATCCATGCTGTTGCCACATCCTGGAATAAATGTGTTTATAGCTTGCCAATTTCCTCAGTAAGCACTCATTAATTGGGCACTGTGTAAGCACTGTTCAGATACAGAAATAAGTGATACACTACCTGTTTTCAAATGATATACTACCTGTTTTCAAGGGGCTTACAAACTAGTGGAGAAAACAGGCAAACTAACAGCTATCATACAGAGCTGACAGGATTTATTATAGAGCAACGACCAGAATATTATAAATGTAAAAAGAGAGATATGATTCAATTCAAGAAGGAAAAAGGACGTAAGGAAGAACTCTCATAGAGAATGAGTACACAGTACTTATTAATATGGATATAAAAACCATAAATAAAAACTAGCACACAACACAACAACCAGTTTACATATGTATGTATAAAAATATGTCTGTATGTGTACGTCTGTAGGTGTTCGTGTCTTTGTATTGATCAAATGAGAATCTTTTCTCAGGAATGCAAAATGATCCAATATTGGGAAGATAATGATAATATTAATAAATTCAAGAGTGAAGATCAGACTAATTTCCACAGATACCAAAAAGGCCTTTAATAAAATTCAATATCCATTACTGACAAAAATACCCAAAGAAAACTAAAATCAATGCTTAATTTATTAACATGATAAAATGTCCCAAAGCCAATATTCTACTTAATGAAGAAAAGTAAAGGCATTCACACAAGTATCTAGAACAATATTATCATAGTTTAGGAGGTATGTAATCAAACAAGATAGAAAATAATCAGAGATATAAGAACAAAAAAAAAAGTTAAACTATTTTAGCAGATAATATAATAAACCTAGAAATGGTAAGAGAAACAGCCAACAGTAAAACTAATACAAACAATAATTCAGCAAGATAGTAAGATATAAAATTAATATAAAAATCAATAGAAGTAATTGGGGCTTCCCTGAGCCTCTGATGGTAAAGAATCTGCCTGCAGTGCAGGAGATCTAGGTTCAATTCCTGGGTCAGGAAGATCCCCTGGAGAAGGGAATAACTACCCACTCCAGTATTCCTGCCTGGAGAATTCGATGGACAGGGGAGCCTGGGAGGCTACAGTTGATGGGGTCACAAAGAGCTGGACACAACTGAGCAACTAACACATACAAGTAACGTGCAATTTTAGAAGATATAATGTAAGAGAAAAATCACACTTTTAATAAAATAAAACATTAAAAATATTTAGGAATAAACCAAATAAGAAATATTAAAAAACTAAAAAACATATCTAAACACGATAAAGATATTTACTACTCCAAAATTTATTAATCCAATAAAACCAAGCCATGAAAGACATGGAAGATTCTTCAATAAATATTGCTAAGGAAGAAAGAATGCAATCTGTAAAGATGATATTCTATATAATTTCCAATTATGTGACACTCTGGAAAAGGCAAACCTGTTAAAACAGTGAAAAGATCGGCAGCTGCTAAAGGTTAGTGGGTGGGAAGGGATGAACACATAGGGCACAGAGAATTTTTAGGGCAGTGAAACTATACATTTATCAAAGCCCATTCAATGAACAACACAAATGGAATATACTAATAAAGATATTATCAACAGAGGAAACTAGGGGATAGCATGAAGAGGCGTAAGGGAACGCTCCCTACTTTCTATTCATTTTTGTCACTAATCTAGAACTGTTCTAAAAAATAGTCTATTAATTTTTTAAAAGCTATAAAGATATTGCTGGCACAACCGGAGGACTCTGATCACAGACTGTAATAGCAAAAATTATAACTATGACAAAATTAAATACCCTGAGTATATTATATATATACAATATAAAATATATACAGTATATATATAATATATACAGTAAAATGTCATTATGGCTGCTTTAGGAAATTATTTATTTATTTATTTATTGAAATTAGTAATTATTTCAAGGGGTCAAGTTATGTACCCAACTTACTCAAAGACAATTTTTTTAGAATGAATATATACATAACAAAGAAAGATAAAGCAAATGCATATAGTTGTTAACAATTTATAAATCTAAATAAGGGTGGATGGATGTTACACTAGTCTTAGATCTTTGCTCATGTTTGAACTTTTCCAAAAGAAAAAAATAATTGAGAAAACAAATTTAATACTAATGTCACTATTTTCATTAAAGAGCAAACAAAAAACCTATGAGTTATAAAGGGGCAAAGGCAAACATTTAAACATCTCCAAAGCCTGATACTGCTACTTACCCAAGTACAGTGCCTGTTTCTTGGTAATTTACTTGAATAAACTTGCCAAAACGACTTGAATTGTTATTATGAGCTGTCTTTGCATTTCCAAAGGCCTGTCAAAATAAATAGTTCTCATCAATTCTATTGTTTAAAAATGGAAAATCCTTAGATCACCTCAACAAGAAAAAAGTGCTAAAGAGATACTAGAAAAGCAATTCACTTATAGCTTCAGGCTCTCATACTTCAGGTAAAGTAAGTAATATCTGCAATAAAGTCAAGTAGATTGCATTTTATGCTACTGAGTAAAATAAATCTTAATTGTAGAAACTTATTGCTCATTACAAATCAGATTTCACTTTCATATTCCAATGCCAGCAAATTTTCTTAATACATTTATATATATTTAAGACATATATACATTTCAAAATCTTGCTAAACTGAAATAACAGCCTAGGAAAAGAATAATTACATCAAAACAATTATAATTTAGAATTGTATAAAAGAAATAAAGTTTCATCATGCAATATACTATACTGTATTTTGCCTATTTAAAACAAAACTACAGTACTATTCTATATGGAATAAAAAAATATATAAGCTTCCTAAGTTATAACCCAAAGTATACACCATGCAATGAAATATTACCTAGCAATAAAGATGAAACTACTGGGACAGATGTCAACAGTGATAAATATTAAACGTTATGCTATGAAACCACACACAAGAGTATATATTATAACATGAAATTCTAGAAAAGGCAAAACAAGAGTAACATGTAGCAGATTAGAAGCTGTCTGGGAATAGGGTAGGAGCAGAAAATGTCTAAAAAAGGGACACAAGGGGTAATGAAAATATTCTATAACTTGATTCTATGATGGTGGTTACCTGGCATAAGCATTTATCAGAAATCACTAAACCATACATTTAAGTGGCTATATATTATTTCAAGCTATATCTCAATAAAATTGAAATTTAAGAACCCACAGTTGAACTCACATATTCAACAACTTAAATGAAATCTTCAATACATACTGCTGAATGAAAGAAGGCAGTCTTAAAACATTACATACTGTATGTTTTCATTAATATGACATTTAAAAAGGAAGGAAGAAAGAACAAATTGTCTCCGCAAGTTAATGGGAGTATGGAAGGACAGAGAGCATGAAAATAAGGAAAAGCATCAGGGAGTTCTACAGGGACGGTGGAACTACTCTGCACAGACACTGCATACAGATGGTCACACAAACGAGTATGTTTTATCATTTACACAACTCTACTGTAAAGGTGTTTTTTATTTTAATCTCTACTTTTAAAAGTAAACATTAAAAAACAAAGGCAAATAAAAGACAATTTCAGATATACAAATGTGAAAATATTCATCCTAAGTGAACCCACACTAACAGAAACAAAGGAAACTCTTCACACAGAAGGAAAATGACACCATGTTCAAATACAGATCCATGTAAGGAATGAAAACAGCAGAAAGAGTAACCACACGAGTAAATATATAAAATACATTTTATTACTTAGATCTCTTGAAAAGATTACTAAGGATGAGATCAGAGAAAATGGTAAAGGTCTCTGAAATCCCCCTCCCCTTCATAAAAGAACAAAAATTGTCGAAATCAACTTTTTGATGATTCTAGAAGTTAATGAAAGGCTTAGAGTAATCCCTTGTAAGAAGACTATTTAATCAAGGAAAACAGCTGGATTTCAGTAAGAAAAGCAAGCACTGATGGCATTTTAACTTACCTGATTACCAATTCCCTCTCCCTAGCTCCATGATGAAAAGAAAACCAACACCATACAGTTACAGTTTTTTCAAAAAGCAGTCTCACCTAGAAGCTACTGGAAAGATCAGACTAAAGTCAAAGCCCTGTCCCATATATAATCATCACAATTTGACCTATTTGGCACTTTCCTAGAAAATCTCATTCAAAGGGCTATCTTTATTTGACCTAACAAGAAGTCATCACTCACTGAGAGCAGCCTTTTTCCCACTAAAAGTAGATTGCCATATGATCCACCAATCCCACTGTTCAGCATATATCAGGAGAAAAATCTAATTTGAAAAGATACATGCACCCCTGTATTCACAGTAGCACTATTTACAAGAGCCAAGACCTGGAAACAACCCAAACATCTATGGGCAGATGAAGGGATAAAGATGTGGCATCTGTATGCAAATCAAGAAGAAATGGTTAGAACCAGACATGGAACAACGGACTGGTTATAAATTGGGAAAGGAACACGTCAAAGCTGTATATTGTCACCCTGCTTATTTAACTTATATGCAGAGTACATCATGCGAAATGCAGGGCTGGATGAAGCACAAGCTGGAATCAAGATTGCTGGGAGAGATATCAATAACCACAGCTATGTGGAAAATATCACCCTTACAGCAGAAAGCAAAGAACTAAAGAGCCTCTTTATGAAAGTGAAAGAGGAGAGTGAAAAAGCTGGCTTAAAAAATGAAGATCATGGCATCCGGTCCTACCACTTCACAGCAAATAGACGGGGAAACAATGGAAACAGTGACAGACTTCATTTTCTTGGGCTCCAAAATCACTGCAGATGGTGACTGCAGCCATCAAATTAAAAGATGCTTGCTCCTTGGAAGAAAAGCCATGACCAACCTAGACAGCATATTAAAATGCAGAGACATTACTTAGATGACAAAGGTCCATCTAGTCAAGGCTATGGTTTTTCCAGTAGTCATGTATGGATGTGAGAGATTTTCAAAAAGAAAATTGAGTGCCAAAGAATTGATGCTTTTGAGCTGTGGTACTGGAGAAGACTCCTGAGAGTCCCTTGGGCTGCAAAGAGATCAAACGAGTCAATCGTAAAGGAAATCAGTCCTGAATACTCATTGGAAGGACTATACTGAAGCTGAAACTTCAATACTTTGGCCAGCTGATGTGAAAAACTGACTCACTGGAAAAGACCCTGATGCTGGGAAAGACTGAAAACAGGAGGAGGAGGGGATGACAGAGGATGAGATGGTTGGATGGCATAACCAACTCAATGGACATGAGTTTGAGCAAGCTCCAAGAGCTGGTGATGGACAGGGAAACCTTGCGTGCTGCAGTCCATGGGGTTGCAAAGAGTTGGACATGACTGGGTGACTGAACTGAATTGATATATACACAATGGAACAATACTCAGTCATAAAAAAGAATAAAATAATGCCTTCTGCAACAACACAGATGGATCTAGAGGTATTGTACTAAGTAAAATCAAAAAAAGAAAGAAAAATATCATAGGTTATTACGCATATGTAGAATCTAAAATATGACACAAATAAACTTATTTATGAAACAAACAGGATCACAGACATAGACAGAAAATATTTGGTTTCCAAACGGGAAAGGGGTTGGAGAGGGATTAATCTGGAATTTGAGCTTAGCAGATAAACACTATTATGTGTAAAACAGATAAACAACCAGGTCTTACTGTATAACAAAGGGAATTAACTATATTCAGTATCTTGTAATAATCTATAATGGAATATGAAAAAGAGTATGTGTACGTATATGTGTGTGTATATATGTATCTAACTGAATCACGAGTATGTGTACGTATATGTGTGTGTATATATGTATCTAACTGAATCACTTTTTTGTACACAAGAAACTAAAACAACACTGCAAATCAACTATACTTCAATAAAAGAAAGAGAAGAAAAGGAAAAAGAAATGGTGAGAGCAGACATCTGTATCTTCTTTCTGATCAAAGCGTTACTACTAAGTACGCTTTTAACCTATATTTTTATAAACAGGTGTTCTTAATCAGATTGAGAAAGTTCCTTCTTTTGTTTGTTGAGAGTGTGTCTTTTTTTTGTCTACTTGTTTTAATCATGAAAGGGTGTTTTTTGTCAAATGCTTTTACTGCTATCTATTCAGACAATGCTGTAGCTTTTGTCCTATAGTCTATTAATGTTTAACAATGTATTTATTTTTATGTTGTTTAACCAATCTTTCATTCCTTAATATAAATCCTACTTTATCATAATGTATACTTCTTTTATATTTTGCTGAATTAAGTTTGCTAGTATTTCCTTAAGAATTTCTCTGTTTCAAGGGATACTGGTCTGTAGTTTTCTTATGTTGTGGTGTCTTTGTCTAATTTTAGTATCAGTGAAATATTTTGGACCTTGTAAAATTAGAAACTTTTCCTCCCTCCTGTTCCATTTCTTGGAAGAATTCTGAAGGATTTGTGTTAACTCTTCTTTAAATGTTTGGTAGAATATATTAGTGAATCCATCTGGTCCTAGGCATGATTTTTTCTTAAGCTTTTCACTGCTAAGAAACAGACTCACAGACATAGAAAACAAACTTATGGTTACCCAAGGGAAAAGGGGGTGAAAGAGGGACAAATTAGGACTTTGGGGTTAGCAGATACACAGTACTATACATAAAACAGATAAACAACAAGGTCCTACAGTATAATCATATTAGAAGATTATAATATGAATATAATATTATGTATTATTTGTAATTATATATGAAGAGTCATATTCGATATCCTGTAATAAACCATAATGGAAAAGAATGCGAACAAGAGTGCGTGTGCACGCATGTGCGTGCATGCTCAGCCGCTCAGTCGTGTCTGGCTCTGTGCGACCCCATGGAACCCACCAGGCTCCTCTGTCCATGGGGTTCTCCAGGCAAGAATACTGGAGCGGGTTGCCATGCCTCCTCAGGGGATCTTCCCAACCCAGGGACTGAACCCAGGTCTCCAGCATCACAGGTGGATTCTTTACCATCTGAGCCACCAGGGATATATATAACTGAATCACTTTCCAGTATACCAGAAACTAACACAACACTGTAAATCAACTTACTTCATTATGAAAACTTTAAAATTTAAATTCTAAAAAAGAGAGGGTTAAAATCTGGGAGAAGATGTGTATATATTTTCAGAACACATGTTTTATAATGGATTTGCACCCAGTATACACAAAGAACTCTCAAAACACAACAATAACAAGTTGGGCAATAGATTTTGACAGACACTTGACCAAAGAAGATATATAAGTGGTAAATAAACACATGAAAAGGTGTTCACATCATGAATGTATTATAGAATACATATTAAAATCATGAGATACCACTGTATACCTATTTGAAGGCTAAAATTAGAAAGTATGACTATATCAAAAGTTAGCAAGGATATGGAATAACACAAACTATATACACTGCTTGGTGGGAATGTAAAGTAGTATGTACAATTTATACATAAGTTTTCGATCCCTGGGTCAGGACCATTCCCTGGAGAAGGAAATGGCAACCTGTTCCAACATTCTTGCCTGGGAAATTCATGGGCAGAGGAGCCCAGTGGGCTACACAGTCCATGGGGTGGCAAAATGGTCAGACATGACTTAGTGACTAAAATACATAAACACACATAATATGATCCAGTCATTCCACTCCTAGCCGTTTACCCAAGAAAAAAAAAAACAGATTATGTCCACACAAAAACATAGTATTTTATGTATAATAATCAAAAACTGGAAACAACCTACATATTCATCAAAAGATGAATGAATAAACAAAGTGTGGTAAATCCATACAATGGAATATGGAATACTGTCTTAGCAAAAGGGATTATTGACACATACAAAAAATAATTACACCATGTAAAAGAAGTCAAACATAAAATAGCACATACTACATGATCCCATTTATACAGAATTGTAAAATGTACCAACTAACCTACAATGACAGAAAGCACATAAGAAGTTTCTTGAAGATGAGAGGAGCAGGAGTGAGAAAGAGGCATGGCAAAAGGATATGAGAAAATTTTAGGGATAATGGGTATGTTTAGTATCTTAATTGTGCTGGTGGTTTAATGGGTATACACATATATCACATTTATCAAAGTGTACACTTTAAATCTGTGCAATTACACCTCACAAAAACTCTTTCAAAACAAGTAATATTAACTCTCCTTTAAGCTCTAAAACAAAAACAGTATAGTCTGTTTCCTCTCTACCCTGGATGGTATTACTTATTAAAACATAATTTAAAAATTTTTCCCATATTCTCTACATTTTCAAAGATGAACCCTTAGAATTTCAATCCTGGGCACAGATTTTAAGCCTGCAAAGACAAAAATACATTGACAAGAATATTTTCCCCAAATACCCATTACCATAGTCAATTACAGACAGGAGTCCTGCTCCTGCTATCTCCCCTTACAGGGGGGTATATCTGACTCCAATTATCTCTTTCCTCTGCATCACTATGGCCCAAAGTTACTCTTTGAAAAAAATACTGCCACCGTTACATCTTTCAATCTTCCACACTGTCATTTTCACTTTCCTATCTTCCAGTTTTCCTTGGTAACTAAAAAATGATGTCTATATTTCCATTCGGTTTTATTTCATTTTCTCACATCTAACAAATTTTAATTTTTTTAAAGATATGTTTAAGAAAAATTATTTCTACACACTTACCTCAAGTACTGGTCCAGCGCCAAGAATAATTTGTTCCACTCCACTGGCAAATCCTTTCTGACTGAGGGCAGTAAGGTGATGAATAAGAAAGTTTGTGCTTTGCGTCTTTCCAGAACCGCTCTCTCCTGAAATAACGATGCACTGATTCTTTTTGCGCTGAAGCATGGCATGATAAGCTACATCAGCCACAGCATAAATGTGAGGCTCAAGTTTTCCCAATTGATGGTTATCATACATTTTGACATATTTGGGGTTATAAATAGGAAGAAATTTGAATGGGTTAATAGCTATTAGAATACTGCCAACATAGGTATAAATTTTTTCATGCTTAAAGCGATTTCGTAGGTTTTCTAAGAGAGTTTTCTCATTCAAATCAGGTAAGCTACATAAATCGTCAAAGTCCTTCTGTTGAGGCTGTGGAAGAAAACCCCGTTCCATCATCCTGCGACGTTCTTCTGTTACCCGTAGCCATGACTGAAGACTACCATAATGAATTGATCCATCGAGGTTTTTTTCTCTTAGAAGAAAACGGTAGTCCTCTCCACTCAGGCGATTTTCCAGAGCCATGCGGGGCCATAACATCATTCGCTGAACTGGACAGTCTGTTGGATTGAGTATCCATTCTTCTCCACCAAATTCTTTTACCTCTGCTAGAACATAACATTTTGTTTTGTCAAGATGAAGCTTGTTTATAAGTGAGTCAATCACCTCAGCAGCCGTGGAGTTTTTTCTGGCAGGAATCGGACAGTAGATTGTCCCTTCTGAAATTGTCCCAGGATATATGCGTAATGTATGTTCATTATCCTCAAAGCGTCGTCTTCCTCCATCATTTATATTCATATTGGATCCTGTCCCATCAGCATGGATGGTATGTGTTCAGGACTGCGCAAATCATTTTCATGGCAAGAAAACTGCAACAAAAAAGATGTGAAACATTAAGAAGTCATATTACACAAAAAAGAGGCTTAACAATTATGTTGATTATATCTTTCAGAACAAAAAAAAAACCCAACTCTTCTTTTAGAATAGGAACAGTTCATGAAAACAGTATAACTGAGACCACAGTATTTCATATATTGTCCAAACCAGGACACTTTCTAAAGCAGCCTAAACTTTTTCAATTTTTTGTTACATTAATAATTCAAAACCCAAAAAGTAAAAATAATAATTAATTTGTCCTCTACTATGTCAAATGTTTCTGAGGTAGGTACCTGGGATCAAAATCAACTTTTTTTTTTCCATTTACTTTTATTAGTTGGAGGCTAATTACTTTACAATATTGTAGTGCTTTTTGTCATACATTGACATGACTCAGCCATGGATTTACATGTATTCCCCATCCTGATCCCCCCTCCCACTTCCCTCTCTACCTGATCCCTCTGGGTCTTCCCAGTGCACCAGGCCCGAGCACTTGTCTCATGCATCCAACCTGGGCTGGTGATCTGTTTCACCCTAGATAATATACATGTTTCGATGCTGTTCTCTCGAAACATCCCACCCTCACCTTCTCCCACAGAGTCCAAAAGTCTGTTCTGTACATCTGTGTCTCTTTTTCTATTTTGCATATAGGGTTATCATTACCATCTTTCGAAATTCCATATATATGTGTTAGTATACTGTAATGGTCTTTATCTTTTTGGCTTACTTCACTCTGTATAATGGGCTCAAAATCAACTTCTTTCTTTATATATGAAAAAGAGCATCACTGAAGACTGAATTAAGATGGACAAAACAATCACATAAATCTAATCACCATATATCCAAAAGCTCTTATGGATAAAGCAAAACCAAGAAAGTGTCACCAACAAAGCAAAAATCTGTGAAAGTAAAAACAGTAAAAAGATGAGATCAGATAAACAGAAATTAAACTAGATGGATCCTGGGCCATAAATCTAGTCTTGGTAAATTCAAAAAGATTGAAATCATTCCAGTCATCTTTTCTGACCACAGTGCAGTAAGATTAGATCTCAATTACAGGAAAAAAATTATTAAAAATTCAAACATATGGAGACTAAACAACACGCTTCTGAATAACCAACAAATCGTAGAAGAAATCAAAAAAGAAATCAAAATATGCATAGAAATGAATGAAAATGATAACACAACAACCCAAAACCTATGGGACACTGTAAAAGCAGTGCTAAGGGGAAGATTCATAGCATTACAGGCCTACCTCAAGAAACAAGAAAAAAGTCAAATAAATAACCTAACTCTACACCTAAAGCAACTAGAGGAAGAAGAAATGAAGAACCCCAGGGTTAGTAGAAGGAAAGAAATCTTAAAAATTAGGGCAGAAATAAATGCAAAAGAAACTAAAGAGACCATAGCAAAAATTAACAAAGCTAAAAGCTGGTTTTTTGAAAAAATTAACAAAATTGACAAACCATTAGCAAGACTCATTAAGAAACAAAGGGAGAAGAACCAAATTAACAAAATTAGAAATGAAAATGGAGAGATCACAACAGACAACACTGAAATACAAAGGATCATAAGAGACTACTACCAGCAGCTCTATGCCAATAAAATGGACAACTTGGAAGAAATGGACAAGTTCTTAGAGAAGTATAACTTTCCAAAACTGAACCAGGAAGAAATAGAAGATCTTAACAAAATGATCACAAGCAAGGAAATCGAAACTGTAATCAGAAATCTTCCAGCAAACAAAAGCCCAGGACCAGATGGCTTCACAGCTGAATTCTACCAAAAATTTAGAGAAGAGCTAACACCTATCTTACTCAAACTCTTCCAGAAAATTGCAGAAGAAGGTAGACTTCCAAACTCATTCTATGAGGCCACCATCACCCTAATTCCAAAACCAGACAAAGATGCCACAAAAAAAGAAAACTACAGGCCAATATCACTGATGAACATAGATGCAAAAATCCTTAACAAAATTCTAGCAAACAGAATCCAACAACATATTAAAAAAATCATTCATCATGACCAAGTGGGCTTTATCCCAGGAATGCAAGGATTCTTTAATATCCGCAAATCAATCAATGTAATACACCACATTAACAAATTGAAAGATAAAAACCATATGATTATCTCAATAGATGCAGAAAAAGCCTTTGACAAAATTCAACATCCATTTATGATTAAAACTCTCCAGAAGGCAGGAATAGAAGGAACATACCTCAACATAATAAAAGCTATATATGACAAACCCACAGCAAGCATCACCCTCAATGGTGAAAAATTGAAAGCATTTCCCCTGAAATCAGGAACAAGACAAGGGTGCCCACTCTCACCACTACTATTCAACATAGTTTTGGAAGTGTTGGCCACAGCAATCAGGGCAGAAAAAGAAGTAAAAGGAATCCAGATAGGAAAAGAAGAAGTGAAACTCTCTCTGTTTGCAGATGACATGATCCTCTACATAGAAAACCCTAAAGACTCTACCAGAAAATTACTAGAGCTAATCAACGAATACAGTCAAGTTGCAGGATATAAAATTAACACACAGAAATCTCTTGCATTCCTATACACTAACAATGAGAAAACAGAAAGAGAAATTAAGGAAACAATACCATTCACCATTGCAACAAAAAGAATAAAATACTTAGGAGTATATCTACCTAAAGAAACAAAAGACCTATACATAGAAAACTATAAAACACTGATGAAAGAAATCAAAGAGGACACAAGCAGATGGAGAAATATACCATGTTCATGGATTGGAAGAATCAATATTGTCAAAATGGCTATACTACCCAAAGTAATCTATAGATTCAATGCAATCCCTATCAAACTACCAACAGTATTTTTCACAGAACTAGAACAAATAATTTCACAATTTGTATGGAAATACAAAAAACCTCGAATAGCCAAAGTAATCCTGAGAAAGAAGAATGGAACTGGAGGAATCAATCTGCCTGACTTCAGACTCTACTACAAAGCCACAGTCATCAAGACAGTATGGTACTGGCACAAAGACAGAAATATAGATCAATGGAACAGAATAGAAAGCCCAGAGATAAGTCCACGAACCTATGGTCACCTTATCTTCGACAAAGGAGGCAAGGATATACAATGGAAAAAAGATAACCTCTTTAACAAGTGGTGCTGGGAAAACTGGTCAACCACCTGTAAAAGAATGAAACTAGAACACTTTCTAACACCATACACAAAAATAAACTCAAAATGGATTAAAGATCTAAATGTAAGACCAGAAACTATAAGACTCCTAGAGGAGAACATAGGCAAAACACTCTCCGACATAAATCACAGCAGGATCCTCTATGACCCACATCCCAGAATTTCAGAAATAAAAGCAAAAATAAACAAATGGGACCTAATGAAACTTAAAAGCTTTTGCACAACAAAGGAAACTATAAGCAAGGTGAAAAGACAGCCCTCAGATTGGGAGAAAATAATAGCAAATGAAGCAACAGACAAAGGATTAATCTCAAAAATATACAAGCAACTCCTCCAGCTCAACTCCAGAAAAATAAATGACCCAATCAAAAAATGGGCCAAAGAACTCAACAGACATTTCTCCAAGGAAGACATACAGATGGCTAACAAACACATGAAAAGATGCTCAACATCACTCATTATCAGAGAAATGCAAATCAAAACCACAATGAGGTACCATTATACACCAGTCAGGATGGCTGCTATCCAAAAATCTACAAGCAATAAATGCTGGAGAGGGTGTGGAGAAAAGGGAACCCTCTTACACTGTTGGTGGGAATGCAAATTAGTACAGCCACTATGGAAAACAGTGTGGAGATTTCTTAAAAAGCTGGAAATAGAACTGCCATATGACCCAGCAATCCCACTTCTGGGCATACACACCAAGGAAACCAGATCTGAAAGAGCCACATGCACCCCAATGTTCATCGCAGCACTGTTTATAATAGCCAGGACATGGAAGCAACCCAGATGCCCATCAGCAGACGAATGGATGAGGAAGCTGTGGTACATATACACCATGGAATATTACTCAGCCATTAAAAGAATTCATCTGAATCACTTCTAATGAGATGGATGAAACTGGAGCCCATTATACAGAGCGAAGTAAGCCAGAAAGATAAAGACCATTACAGTATACTAACACATATATATGGACTTTAGAAAGATGGTAATGATAACCCTATATGCAAAACAGAAAAAGAGACTCAGATGTATGGAACAGACTTGTGGACTCTGGGAGAAGGCGAGGGTGGGATGTTTCAGGAGAACAGCATTGAAACATGTGTATTATCTAGGGTGAAACGGATAACCAGCTCAGGTTGGGTACATGGGACAAGTGCTCGGGCCTGGTGCACTGGGAAGACCCAGAGGGATCGGGTGGAGAGGGAGGTGGGAGGGGGGACTGGGATGGGGAATACATGAAATCCATGGCTAATTCATATCAATGTATAACAAAAACTACTGTAATGATGTAAAGTAATTAGCCTCCAACTAATAAAAATTAAAAAAAAAAAAAAATAAAATAAACTAGATGGAGTTATAACCAACAAAACAATGAGAGAATCCTTCAACTATACTAGATACTAACAAAATGCTCTCCATAGTAGTTCTATCAACTGACTATTGCAGTCACCTAGGAAAAGGTTGTGTTTCTCTGCCTCCTTACCAAAAGGTAGTACTGTCAGACTGGAGTTTCTGCCAATATAAGAAATGTAAAAAGATATTTCATTACTTCAAATTGTATTTCCCTGATGACCACTGAGAAGGGGTAACACATTCTATCACTTGCCATTAGGGCTATGATTGTTTAATTTCCCCTTTTTGTCTTCTCATTATTAATTTGAATGAGCTTTTTATATACCCTATATATTCAATTTTCAGCTGGATGAATGACAAATATCTGCTACCATTCAGTAGCTTATCCTTATTTTGTTCATGTTGCCCTTTGTTGTACAGAAGTTATATTTTTGATAAATTTATCAATCCTTTACAGGTTACTATTTCTAATAAGCAACATTAGCAACTGCAATTAACTTTTATTATGGGTTTATTTGTACTAGTCATTTTTCAAAGCGTTGTACATGAATTATTTGATTTAAAATTCACAAGCTGTCCCTGAGGGTTGTTTTTTAATCATCATCATTTTACAAAAGAAAAAACACAGAAATTTTATATAACTTGACCAAATGTGATAAAGTTGAGATTTGAAGCAGGCAGTCTGGCTCTAAAACCTATATACTATTATCTCCTGGTATAGTTTTTCTAAATCTTCCTTTATCCTAAGGATATAAAGTTATTATCCTATGTTTTCTCCTAAAAAAACAAAATTTTACTTCTCTTATTTAAGTCTTTAATGCATACAGAACTTATTTTCATGTATGTTGTAAGACAGGGCTCAGAATTATTTTCAAATCAAACTCAGATTAGCCACTGGACCAGCACCACAATGAAGACTCATCTTTCCCCACTGACTCATAACGCTACCTCTGCCATGTGGCTAATTCCATATAAGTATCAATCTGTTCTGGGCTCTGTAATCTTTTTCACTAGTCTATTTACCAACAGTAAGCCTATCTTAATTAGTACAGCTTTATAATAAGCTTTGAAATCTGGAGGGCATATCACCTCAATTTGTTACTCTTTAATGTTACTTTAACTATGTACCACCATAAAAAATTTAAATATCAGTGTATCGACTACAATGAAAAAACTTTTTGGCATTTTGATGGATTTTATAGATCAATATTGGAAAAAACTGGCATCCTACTGACTTCCCATTCATAAACACCATGTTGTTGTTTTTTATAATCACATTGTTTCGCTCCTAAGGTTTATCTTATCTTCATATTCATCCAATCTTTTTTCAGTTTAAATTTCGTAATTGTTTTAAGAGATACTACTTGCTTACTACCTCCTTAAACATTCTATATAACTGGATATTTTCCAGAATAATAGTTTAATGTCATCAGAGTGAACTGCACTTATGATTGTTGATTTTATTTCTTATTTTTCTCAGCATTAGATGACTTAGTTTGAGAATTTAGCTTTATAGGTACACTTTTTGATGGAAGTGATTTGATTTATTCAAATCAGGAGATCTGAAACAAGTCTGATGAGAGACTTGTTTTTCATACCAACATTTACCGAGAATCCATTATTTACTACTTTTTTTAACACTACTAATCAATACTATTACAATACTATTAACCTTTAAATTAACATTTTTAATATGACTGACATTTAATTTTCCCAGTTATCTCATAAATATTTTTCTTACAGTCAGTCTATTCAAATCAGATCTGTCCTGCAGGAGGGTTTTAGTTGGAAAGCTATGTTTGTGTTTATATGAGGCCAAAGCCTCATATAAACTATGGCCTCTGGCAACAGAAAGCAGCAAAACTACTCCTTCCGGTCACACAGGCTGTTCCCTGTACTATTCCAGGATATTGCATAACTCACCTATAAAGGTGAATAGGATGGCAGCCCCAGAACTAAACTCAGAAATACTGTTTTCAATAGAGGAGTCCTACCTACCCTGGACTCGTGGTTACCAACAATTAGTCCAATTCCAGTGACATTTCTGTATTATCTTGAAGAGGCCAAAACCTCAGCTGTGTTCCCTGAAAGCTCCCAGCCATAAGCCCTATTCATTGCCCTGTGTTCCACTCTCTTTCCAAGATAGAAATGTTTGCCTTATTTTGAGCTCCATTTATGTCAATTCAGTTATCTCCTTTTGTTATTTTATCAGTCACTGCTTTGTGTTAGAAAAAAGGGGTTCTCTCAAAATGTCACTCATAAATTTCCTGGTGGTCCAGAGGTTAGGACTCATGCTTTCACTGCAGAGGGCCCAGGTTCGATCCCTGGATGGAGAACTAAGATCCCGCAAGCTCTGTAGCACACTCCCCCCACAAAAGGTTTTTTAAAATATCACTCATAAATACATCTTGAGAGCAAGCCATGTGTGTTTATCAGAATCATCTGGGAAACAGTTTTAAAATATACATTTCTAGGCCTCAAAATGGTTCTGAGGTTGGAAAAACAAAGCAATTCTTTTGTTGTAGATCCAGAAAATAGCATTTGGGAAACAATGGTCTATATTTCCACTTTCCACCCCTTTACCACTCTTTCCGCATAGCAAGCTACTGCCAATGTTCTTTAAAGATGTCACCAATGACCACAAAGCTGTCAAATCCAAAGGTTTCTTCTCAAACCTCATCTTAACACACTACACTGTAGCATTTGACTAAGGTGGCCGTCCTCTCGTTCTAAAAACAGCCCTCACATTACAATTATTTTCCTTATAATCTTCCTGATAGGTTCATTTTTTTGACTCACTCTTACAGTTCCTCTTCCACTATCTCACTTTAAAGATAAAAATATTCCCCCAATTTTTGGTCTCAAACCAGTGCTCATTTGTCTCGTTGATTACATCTAACTCTCTACAATTTACACTACTACCTATTACCTATGGATGCTTTTGCACTATACTGGCAGAACTGAACAATTATGACAGAAACCATATAGTCCATAAAACCAAAAATGTTTACTATGTGTCCCTTAAAAGAAAAAGATGCCGACCCCTATTCTAGGATAACAACTAAAAAAATAAGGAAAAAACATAACTTCACAAGTAACAGAATGAAAATATGGGATGATAAAAAATAAGCTATTCAAAAGAGGGCAACAGGGACATTTAAGAACAGACAGAACAAACAGAAAGCAAACTAAATATAAGTAACTATATTAAGTGTGAATGCTCAAATTAAAACAAAAGATTGTCAGAGCAGACTTTTAAAATCTACCTATGTGCTGATTTCAATAGACACACATATATAACAGGAGGATACAGAACCTAAAGGTTTTAAAAAAAGAAGCTATACATGTAAATTCTAGCCAAAAGAAAGTTGGTATAATCAAAATAACTTCAAGCAAAATGGAAAAAGAAAGTTGAGTTAAATATCCCTTAAGCCCGTTTTAAGTTAAACAGGAAGTGACAGACTGGCAAGTAAGTAAGACTAGCAGGTGTTCTCCTATCCGCTATAGGAGAAAGGAGAAGAAGTATGAGTGAAATGTTTATTAGTTAGAGGGCTTGAGAACATAACTTTATGATTATAAATAGAATCAAACAGAGAAGCAGACACCAAAAACTTAAAACAAATGAAGGTCTAACGGGCCAAGGTTCTTTGGTAAACAAGACTAAATAAGATTTAAGCCAAAGGTGAACAGGTAACTCTTATGGAAAGAAAAAATGACTTTTTCTGGAAGAATTTAAAAACAAGAGTAAAAGGATGGGTTATGAAATAGCTTTTCAGGTTAACATGTGTTAAGAGTGCACGTTAGCTATCTTCATCACTAGATAGGCCATTAGAGCCCAATTTTAACCTTTGGTAGATCAACAGCAACTAAAAGCCAAATTTGGTGCTAAAAGAAAAAAATCTTATAGTATTTCAACTAAAGAAACGGTGATGGAAGAAATGAGTTATCGTTATGACACACTACAGCATAGGTATGTCAACATCTGTTGGTTTATCAGTAAGTACTCTGTACATTCTTCTGGTGAAAGTACTATGTTTTTCCTCAGAAGACCTCCTCCCTTGCCATTTGACACAGTTTGAATGGACTGACCTCATCCTCCAGTGAGCTGAGACGCAGGCCTGGCCAACCAGTTTATTCCATTCTCCCTACCGACAATGGCTGCTTATTGGGACAATCTATTGAAAATCTGCTGTAACTATTAGGAAAGAAGCATTTATTTTTCCTACTAGGACTGCTAACCTAAAATGTAAATCTAGAGCTACTGGCAGCCATATTCTCTGAATGAATAGAAGAAGCCTCTCTGCAGTTAAAGAAATGAACTCAACACACAGCAAGGCCTACAACACTGAGCCACTGAATCTAGCTGTGCCTCTGATAAACTCAACCACTGAATTGCCTTTTTAAGTGTGCCAATCAATTCCTTTTTATTCCCTGAGCCACTTCGAGTTGGGTTTCTGCTCTCTGTGATCAAAAGAACCCATTACAACAGGTTCAGTACAATACCCTTTGATAATATAGGTATCCCTTATTATACAAATTTCTCATATCCAAAAAATCTCACAATCTAAATTCAGGAGCCAAATATATTTGAATATATTTTTGGATACTTCCTTCACTATCATACTATTTGCTATCCACTTGGGTAATCAAATAAATTCAAATAAGGCAGTACTCTGAGACATCCAAATTCACTATCAAAACTGAAGAATTAAACAGATAGGGATGGTGAAGGATACTTGTAATACTAACCATGCAGAAACATGGCAAGGGATGAACAATACAATGTCAAGTAAAAGCATATAAAATTGTATGTAAAGGTATACATGGACCAAAATATTCGCTTTTGAAAAAAATCTTCAAATTATTTCCTTTTATAGTTTTCACCAAAGATAAATTTGACATGCATTATTTCATTCTAATTGAACAGAAATTCTATGATATAGGAAATAAACTATTATCTTATAAAACAGAGATTAAGGCTAGAAGAGCAAAATACATACATATATAATTTATGATTAATATTTCAAATCAGCAGAGAAAAAAAGATTATTAATGATGTGGGGATAAATAACAAATTGTGAAAATAAAACTATACATATTAACAATTACTGGCACTTAAAGCAATCAGACATTGCTACATTTTTCATAAAGAAAGTCATTCAATAATTTTTTATGCCCTATCCCAAAGCAGTTACTTCAAAAGTATACACTAACAGAGAAAAACAATGTGCTGAGATGGTTGCTGTGGTCAGTAGGGTGTGGTTCAGAATAGGCAAGCTTATGATGTTATTCACTGGACGGAGTCAGAAGAGACTAATTACAGAGGAAAACTATGGTGAAGGAAACAGAGTGCAGGAATACAGTTTCCTTTAAACAAAAAGTTTGGTTAAAAAAAAAAAGATCAAAAGGAATAACTAAAGATTTTTAATGCAGTGTTTTGCAGCTATGTGCTAATAAAACTTAATTTTCAAAAAAATATGCATTGTTGCTTTTACTTCTTAAGCTCTCCCAAGTTATTTTTCAACAAGAAAAAAGAAGTGGGTTTTCTCCTTATATGCGCTTTATCACAGGGATCTGTTTATGCAGTTTAGCAAGCAAGATCATACCTTATTACTCAGTAACAAAAGAACTTGAAGGACAGAATCAGGCAAATGTACATCTAAAAAATGAAAACCTAGCTTTGCTAGAGCTTCACTCAAAGCAAAAGACTCACCAGTACATTCTGAAAGAACATTCTACTATCAAGGTAGGGTCCTTTGAAAAAACATTACTGACTTGTGTACTGCTATACATTTCATGGGGAGAGAGTTATTAAACATTTTGAACTTGTTAGAAAAATGATTCTGGAAAAGTGGTATTCAAAAGCTAGTATTCGTGTTTTTTCACTTCTTAGTACTTAAATTGAAACGTTCTACAAATAAATATACTCATTACCATATTACTGTATAATCACATGCCGACATACCTTGAAGATATTACAGTTTTTGGTTTCAGACCACCAGAATAAAGGAAATATTACAATAAAGCAAGTCACAAAGATTTTTTGCTTTCCTATTACATATAAAGTTACATTTACACTATATACAGTCTACCAAGTGTGCAATAGCATTATAACTAAAAAATGTATACCTGAATCAAAAAAAACTTTATTGCTAAAAAAAAAAGTTAACTGAAAAGCTTTCAGTGAGTTGTAATCTTTTTGCTGGTGGAAGCTCTTCTCTAAATGAAGATTGTTGCTGATCATCAGGGTGGCAGTGGCTGAAGGCTGGGGTGACAACGGCAGCTTCTTAAAATAAGACAATAATGAAGTTTGCTGCATCAACCCTCTTCCTTTCATAAATGATTTCTCTGTAGCACGCAAAGCTGTTTGATAGCATTTTATCCACAGAACTTCTTTCAAAATTGGGAGTCAATGCACTCAAACCCTGCTGCTGCTTTCAACCACATTTATATAATAATCTAAATCCTCTACTGTCATTTCAGTAATCTTCACAGCATCTTCAACAGCAGTAGATTCCACCTCAGGAAACCACTTTCTTTGCTCATCCATAAGAAGCACCTACTCATCTACTCAGGCTTTAACATGAAATTGCAGCAACTCAGCCTCATTTTCGGATTCCAATTCTAATTCTCTAGCTATTTCCATCACATCTGCATCCACTTCCTCTATTGAAGTATTGAACTCCTCAAAGCTAGCAGGAGGGTTGCAATCTGCTTCTTCCAAACTCCTGTGTATTTTGATGTCTTCTCATGAATCACAAATGTTCTCAATGGCATCTAAAATAGTGAGTCCTTTCCAGAAGTTGTTCAAATGCCTTTTCCTAGAACCATCAGAAGAATCACTCTCTGACAACCATAGGCTTAAGTTTTTCTTAAAGTTTTTCTTAAATAAGAAGACCTGAAAGTAATAATTACAACCTTGATCCATGGCCTTCAGAAAGGATGTTGTGTAGGGGGCATAAAAACAGTAACATCATACATCCCTATCAGAGCTCTTGGAAAACCAGATGCATTGTCAATGAGCAGTAATATTCTGAAAGGAATCTTTTTTTTTCTGAGAAGTAGGTCTCAACAGTGGGCTTAAAATAGTCAGTAAACCATCTTGTAAACAAATATGCCAGAATCCAGGCTTGGTTTCTTCCATTTCAGACCACAGGCAGAGTAGATCTACCATAATTCTTAGGGGCCCTATGATTTTTGAAATGTTAAACAAGAATTAGGCTTCAACTCACCAGCTGCATTAACCCCTAACAAGAGACAGCCTGACCTTTGCAAACCACCACTGACTTCTCTTCTCTAGCTATTAAACTTATAGATGGTATCTTCTTCCAATAGAAGGTTGTTGCATCTACATTGAAAATCTGTTGTTTAAGCAACCTTCCTTAATTATCTTAAATTTTCTGAATGACTTGGTACAAATTCAACATCAGTACTTGCTGCTTCACCTTGCACTTATATGTTATGGAGACCGATTCTTTCCTTTAACCTCATGAACCAACCTCTGCTAGCTTCAAACTTTTCTTCAGTGGCTTCCTCACTTCTTTCAGCCTTCATAAAACTGAAGAGAGTTGGGGCCTTGCTCTGAATTGGGCTTTGAAATAAAGGAATATTTGTAACTGGTTTGATCTTCTGTCCATGCCACTAAAATGTTCTCCATGTCAGCAATAAAGTTATTTTACTTTGTTTTTCACATTGTTTACTGCAGTACCACTTTTAATTTCCTTCAAGAAGTTCTCCTTTGCAATGGCATCGTGGCTAAGTGGCACAAGAGGCTTAGCTTTCAACCTATCTCAGCTTTTGACATGTCATCCTCGCTAGGCTGAATCATTTCTAACTCTTGATTTAAAGTGAGAGACACGCAACCTTTTCTTTCACTTGAACACTGAGCAGCTACTGTAGAGCTATTAATTGCCACGACTTCAATACTTCATATCCAAGGGAATAGGGAGGGCCGAAAAGAGGGAAAGAGATAGGGGAGTGTTCAATCCCTGAAGCAGCCAGAACACATACAACATGTACTAATTAAGTTCATCGTCTTATACGGGTGTGGTTTGTGGCACCTCAGAACAATTACAATAGCAACATCAAAGATCATTGATCACGGATAATCATAATAAATATAATGAGAAAGTTTGAAATATTGAGAGAATTACCAAAATGTGACTCAGAGACATGAAGTGAGCATATCCTGTTATAACATTGGACAGGAGGTAGTGATCAAAACCATCCCCAAGAAAAGAAATGCAAAAAGGCAGAATGGTTGTCTGAGGAGGCCTTACAAATAGCTGAGAAAAGAAGAGACACTAAAGGCAAAGGAGAAAAGGAAAGATACAACCATTTGAATACAGAGTTCCATAGATTAGCAAGGAGAGATGATAAGAAAGCCTTCCTCAGTGATCAATGCAAAGAAATAGAGGAAAACAATAGAACAGAAAGACTAGAAATCTCTTCAAGAAAATTAGGGATACCAGGGGAACATTTCATGCAAAGATGGGCACATAAAGGACAGAAATGGTATGGACCTAACAGACACAGAAGATACTAATAAGAGGTGGAAAGAATACACAGAAGAATTATACAGAAAAGATCTTAATGACCCAGATAACCATGATGGTGTGATCACTCACCTAGAGCCAGACAGCCTGTAGTGTGAAGTCAAATGGGCCCTAGGAAGCATCACTACAAATAAAGTTAGTGGATGCAATGGAATTCCAGCTGAGCTATTTCAAGTCCTAAAAGATAATGCTATGAAAGTGCTGCACTCAATATGCCAGCAAAATTTCAAAATTCAGCAATGGCCACAGGACACGAAAAGGTCAGTTTTCATTCCAATCCCAAAGAAAGGCAATACCAAAGAATGTTCAAACTACTGCACAATTGCATTCATCTCACACACTAGCAAGGTAATGCTCAAAATTCTCCAAGCCAGGCTTCAACATGAAGCCTGTAGAGTTCAACAGTACATGAACCGTGAACTTACAGATGTTCAAGCTGGATTTAGAAAAGGCAGAGGAATCAGATATCAAATTGCCAGCATCCACTGGATCATAGAAAAAGCAAGAGAATTCCAGAAAAACATCTACTTCTGATTCATCGACTATGCTAAAGCTCTTGACTGTGTGGATCACAACAAACTGAAAAATTCTTAAAGAGATGGGAATACCAGACCACTGGTATTACCTGCCTCCTGAAAAACCGTAGAAACAACCAGACATGGAACAATGCACTGGGTCAAAACTGGGAAAGGGGTACATCAAAGCTGTATATTGTAATCTTGCTTAGTAAACACATGCAGAGAACATCACGTAAAATGCCAGGCTGGATGAAACACGAGCTGGAATCAAGATTGCCAGGAGAAATATCAATAAATTCAGATAGGCAGACTGCTTTCACCCTTATGGCAGAAAGCAAATAGGAACTAAAGAGGCTCTTGATGAAGGTGAAAGAGGAGAGTGAAAAAGCTAGCTTAAAATTCAACATTCAAAAAACAAAACTCATGATACCTGGTCCTATCACTTCATGGCAAACAAATGGGGAAACAATGCAAACAGTGACAGACTTTATTTTCTTGGGCTCCAGAATCACTGTAGATGGTGACTGCAGCCATGAAATTAAAAGAAGCTTGCTCCTTGGAAGAAAAGCTATGACAAACCTAGACAGTGTATTAAAAAGCAGAGACATTACTTTGCCAACAAAGGACTGTGTAGTCAAAGCTATGGTTTTTCCAGTAGTCAAATACGGATGTGAGTTGGACCATAAGGCTGAGTGCTGAAGAATTAATGCTTTTGAACTGTGGTGTTAGAGAAGACACTTGAGAGGCCCTTGGACTGCAAGGAGATCAAATCAGTCAATCCTAAAGGAAATCAGTACTGAATACGCATTGGAAGGACTGATGCTGAAGCTCCAACACTGTGGCTACCCGATGCAAAGAGCCAACACATTGGAAAAGGCCTTGATGCTGGAAAAGATCGAAGGCATGAGGAGAACCGGACAACAAAGGACAAGATGGTTGGATGGGACCACTGACTCAGTGGACAGGAGTTTGAGCAAACTTCAAGAGACGGGGATGTACAGGGAAGCCTGAAGTGCTGCAGTCTATGGGTTTGGACATGAATGAGTGACTGAATAACAATTCTTTCCCTTCCTGGGCACAAAGTTAGACTTTATTCCCCAACCTTTTCTGCAGTTAGTTACACTGCGATTAAGTCCCACACCAGTGACACGTGGGCAGGCTGAACTATTAAAAGTCGCTAAAAAAAAGATCCGCCTTTCCGTATTTGCTGAAAGAATGAAGAGGATCCAGCTGCTGCTGCTAAGTCGCTTCAGTCGTGTCCAATTCTCTGCGACCCCATAGACGGCAACCCACCAGGCTCCCCTGTCTTTGGGATTCTCCAGGCAAGAACACTGGAGTGGGTTGCCATTTCCTTCTCCAATGCATGAAAGTGGAAAGTGAAAGTGAAGACGCTCAGTCATGTCTCCTAGCGACCCCATGGACTGCAGCCTACCAGACTCTTCCGTCCGTGGGACTTTCCAGGCAAGAGTACTGGAGTGGGTTGCCACTGCCTTCTCCAGAGGATCCAGTGAACAGCTCTAAGATTATAAGGGACACACAGCCAATAGATGGAGGACCCTGAGTCCCCCATGACTACAAGGAGAAGACTACCCACCATCACCCCAACCCAACCACCTTTATTGGATTGTGAAGTAAATAAAATTTTATTGAGTAGAGCCACTGATATATGGAGGTTTTTCAGTTATAGTAAGCAATTTATCCTAATGCATTATAGTTACATTTTTCTAATCCCTCCGTTGTAAGGAATTCTGTAAGGAAACTCCTTAGATTCAATCCATCAATAATTACGTTGGTCTGCCTTTAAAATATATCCTGAATCTAACCAGTTTTCACCATTTCTATCTGTATCACTTACTTCAAAGCCCACTATTATTCTCTCATCTGAGTTACTGACAGTGTGATATCCTTCTGTCATTGCTCCGTTACAGCCTGTTTATATACAACAGAACAGGCAGTCACCCTTTTTAAAGATACATCAGACCTTGACACTCTCCTATTGAAAACCTTGAATGGCTCACTTAACACAACTAAATAAAACTGAAACTCCTTACTGTGCCCTAACCATCTTTCCCTCACTCCAATCCAGTACAGACTCACAGGTCTTTTTTCTGTTTTTAAGCTTATACCTGCTTCAGGACCTTTATGTTTGTTTCCTGCTTTCTCTGCCTGAACCTTCTTTCAGTATCACTGAGGTCTCTGCTCAAATGCCAACTCCTCAGACAGGCTTTTCTTTACAGTCCTATTTAAAATAACCCTCTTTCTCCACGCTGTTGTCCTTGCCCTGATTTTTCTTTTTTTCACCCTGATTTATTTTTAATCAGAGGACTTGATGCACTGTTTGGAATTATATTATTTACTCACATTTTTGTTTATTGTCTGACTTCCCCATTAAAAGGAAAAGACTTGCCTTTTTCATCATCAGTAAGTATCCACAGCTCAAAACTGTGTTTGTTAAAGGAATAAACAAATTCATATCAACATTAACTCAAATATTTTACCAGTCATTTTTATTGCCTAAGGTAGCTATTTTATTAAAACTTCACTGCAACTTTTTCATACTTTCTCATCTGTTTTCTGTGTTTTCAACAATTTGACAGTATGTGGCTTTAAATGTTATGGATGGTTTAAAAAAAAAAAAAACATTGCAATATTGTAAAATAATCATCCTCCAGTTAAAATAAATTAATTCCTAAAAAATTTAAAGTAAAAAAAAAATTTAAAATGAGCAAGCAATCAGTGTTCTTTCCTAAGGAGGTAATCAATGTTGCAGACACAGTAAGGATGCCCAGCAACAATATATATAGAACAGTGGCTCTTAAGAAAATATCCAGGGGACTTCCCTGGCAGTCCAGTGGTTAGGATTCTGCACTTCTTACCCATGCAGGGTGGGTGGGTAAGAAAATATCCAAATGGCCAAGAAAGATAAGGAAAGAACTCAACATCTGCAGTAAATTAGATTATCATCCAAAAACACTTCAGTGTCCAGTGGAGAAGCATACCTCCCCTTCCCTCAAATTTAGACCAAGATACATGACAATTTAGAGTGAAAAGTCAGCAGACACGATGCAAACAAGGCCTTGAAATGTGTGGTAAGCTAGGTAAGCCATCTTGCACTTTGTGCAACTACCATGAGAACATGCGTCAACTAGCCTACTGGTTCCAGGAGGAACGAAGATAGGATACTCAGAGTAAAGCTGACCCATATGACCCAAAAAATCATGACCAACAAATACTTATTGTTGTACACCACTGGCAATTTTCAGATTGTTTATTAGCCAGTCATAGTTGACTAATACAATATCATTAATCATCAGAGATATGCAAATCAAAATCACAATGGGACACACCAAATTGCTATTAAAATGGATTATGTCCATGAAAAGATTTGTACAAGAATGCTCATTGTCACTTCATTCATAAAATAGTCCCAAAATGAAAACAATCAAAATGTTCATCAACAATAAAAGTAATAAATGGAATACAAGACAGCATTAAAAAAAGAACAAATTACTGATATAACATGAACTCACAGATAATATTGAATGTGGAAAAAAAGCCAGATACAAAATGATATACTCTAAATTATCCCATTTATATAAAGTTCACAAATAGAGAAAGTCAGTCTGTGGTTATAAACTTCAGAAGTATGATTCCCTTTAGGGGAGGAGAAGTTTTGGAGGCAAGGCACAAAAGGAAGCCTTATGGCATTTTACATTCTATATCTTGACTTAGACGATACATAAGCAGAGATTAGTTATCTGAAGTTAAAATGATATTTGATGTGATAAATATCAGTCTGATATTACAACCGTTGCTGATAAGAATGCTTCAAAATTATGCTTACCAGAATCTTGAAATACCTTGAGGAAGTACAAAAATCAGCATTTAATAAACCAGCATTTAATAAATCCAAAGATTTATTTTACTGAAGTATAGTTGATTTAAAATATTAGTGTTGGGCATATAACATAGTGATTCAGTAGTTTTATAGATTAAACATACTTCATTTAAGTTACTATATAATAATGGTGATATTTCCCTGTGCTGTATAATAAATCCTTGTTGCTTCTTTATTTTATATATAGTCATTTGTATCTCTAAATCTCATACTCCTGTCTTCTCCCAGCTACCCAATGGTGATCACTAGTTTGTTCTTTGCATCTGTCAGTCTGTTTCTGTCTGGTTATATACATCAGTTTATTTTTTATATCCCACATGTAAGTGATAACATAAGAGTGTTTGTCTTTCTCTGACTTCTTTCACTAAGTGTAACACCCTCCAGGTTCATCCACACTGTTGCTGATGATAGGATTTCATTCTTTTTATGGTTAAGTAATATTCCACCATGAGTAATATTCCATTAGTGTTTTCATTTTCTTTGGATAAATACCCAGGAGTGGAATTGCTGGACCATATGGTAGTTTTTAGTTTTTTGAGAATCCTTCATACTGTTTTTCATAGTGGCTACACCAATTTACAATCCCACCACAGTGCACTAAGGTCCCCTTTTCTTCACATCCTTGCCAACATTTATTTATAGACTTTTTGAAGACAGTCATTTTGACAGACAGGAGTTGGCATCTCATTGTGATTTTTTAAAATTAATTTTTGAGTCTGTGGCTGTACAATGTTGAGTTAGTTTCTGCTATAGAGCAAAGTGAATCAGTTGTATGTGTCTCACTGTAGTTTTGATTTGTATTTCTGTAATGATTAGCAATGTTGAATATCACATGCCTCTTGGCCATCTGCATATCTCCTTTGGAAAAATGTCTATCCATGTCTTCTGCACATTTTTTAACCAAGGTTTTTTTGGTATGAGTTGTATTGCTGTTTATATATTTTGGTTATTAATCCCTGATAAGTCATATCATTTGCAAACATTTTGTCCCATTCAATAGGTTGTCTTTTCATCTTATCAATGGTTTCCTTTGCTACACAAAAGCTTTTAAGTTTAATTAGGGCTTATTTGTCTGTTTTGGCTTTTGTTTCTTTTTGCCTTAGGTGACAATCCAAAACAACACTGCTATGATTCATGTCAAAGAGTGTTCTGCTTATGTTCTCTTCTAGGAGTTTTATGGTTTCCGGACTTATATTTGGATCTTTAAACCATTTTGGGTTCATTTTTATATATGGTATAAGCAAACATTCTAATTTCATTTTTTTTATATGTAGCTGCCCTGACTTCCCAACACCACTTACTGAAGAGACTTGTCTTTTCTCCATTGTACATTCTAGTCTCCTTAGTGGTAGATTAATTGGCCATAAGTAAGTAGGTTTATTTCTGCACTCTCTGTTCTGTCCCATGATCTGTATGTCTGTTTGGATACCAATACCATGCTGTTCTTGATTTCTGTAGCTTTGTAATATAGTCTGAAGTCTGGAAGCATACCTCCAGATTTGTTCTTTTTCTCAAGATTGTTTTCAGCAATTGGGCGGTCTTTTGTGGTTACCTAAGATTTATTTTTTAAGCATTACATTACAGCTGATGCTCAACAACATGGGTTTGAACAGTGCAGATCCACTTATATGCAGATTTTTTTTTCAACAGTGAATACCACAGTACTATATGGCCTAGCACTCCAGTACTCTTGCTTGGAAAATCTCATGGATGGAGTAGCCTGGTAGGCTGCAGTCCATGGGGTCGCTAAGAGTCAGACACGACTGAGCGACTTCACTTTCACTTTTCACTTTCATGCATTGGAGAAGGAAACGGCAACCCATTCCAGTGTTCTTGCCTGGAGAATCCCAGGGGTGGGGGAGCCTGGTGGGCTGCCGTCTATGGGGTCGCACAGAGTCGGACACAACTGACGTGACTTAGCAGCAGCATATGACCTACAGTTGGTTGAATCCACAGAAGTGGAACCATGGATATGGAGGAACCACAGATATGGAGTGTGAACTATACCCTAAGACACAAGTCAGCACCCCCCCAGCCCCATGTTGTTCAACGGTCAATTGTATTTCAAGAGTTTCAAAATCAATGAACTTTTTGCATTCTACAGGGATATCGCATGAAGACTAGACTATAATCAAAATACAAATCTTAACTTAAAACCTCTCCTTCTACAAGACAAATTTCCATTCTTTCTATAGTTTCATTTTTTTCTTAATAAACAAGCATAATATAGATGGAGTACTTATGAAGCTTCTGGGCTTTAATTTTTAAAATTTCAGAAATTTCTAAATGTTTATTCATGCCAACAAAAATCTTTTATTAAGGTTGGAAAAAAGAATATATTTAACTCAGCAAATTTTCTACTCTGTAGAAACTCCCTCAAATTTACTCATAGTTACAAAATAGTGCATAGCTTGACAGAATAACTAAGAATATTACAATTCTTTAAAATTCCTAGTGAAACTATAAAAATCCGACTCACATATAGAAAAGATTATTTTAAGTGACTTTTTCTAGGTCCTTTATGCTCATGTTTCCTTCTACTGGTCAATGAAACTCACCTCAAGACTATTATATCATCCTTTCATGGTCCTCATGGAAAGAAAATTGTAAACAACTTTCTCCCCAGGTTCCCATTCTCTACTTAATGTTTTTTAAGTGAACATGCATTTAGTGAATCCTAAGAGTTCAGGAATGTGTCATACATCTCAGCAGTACTTCACTGCTCTAAAGTGGAATTCTATAACATTTCCTTTACTTCATTCACAGTTTCAAGAAAATATCTCTTTACTGAAAATATATAGTTACTGTGCTATATGTTCTACATATATTGTCTTCTTTACTAAGAAATATATGCTATTATCCTCATTTACAGACGAAAAAACCAATTCCAGAAAGGTTATGTAATTCCCAAGATAATATAACCAGTACAAGAATGATTTGGAACAAGAATTCAGGTTCAAATTTCTCAGTCAATTTGTTACACTCAGCACAAATAAGAAACATGATCATTAATAATAATACCAATAAACACTCAATATAGCATTTACTATGTGCTTAATCACGTAATCCTCATAACAATCCTAATTAAATGTGCTATCATTATCCGTTTTACAAATCAAGAAACTGAAGCACACAGAAGTTGCCACTAGTCTAAGGTTTTGCTGCTGTTCAGTTACTCAGTCGCATTCAATTCTCTGCAACCCCATGGACTGCAGCACACCAGGCTTCACTGTCCTTCACTATTTCCCAGAGCTCACATCTACTGAGTGGGCGATGCCATCCAACCATCTCGTCCTCTGTCATCCCCTTCTCCTCCAGCCCTCTATCTTTCCCAGCATTAGGGTCTGTTCTAATGAGCTGGCTCATCGCACTAGGAGGCTAAAGTACTGGAGCTTCAGCATCAGTTGTTCCAAAGAATATTCAGGACTGATCTGCTTTAGGATTGACTGGTTTGATCTCCTTGCAGTCCAAGGGACTCTCAAGAGCCTTTTTCAACACCACAGTTCAAAAGCATCAGCTGTTCAGCGCTCGGTGCTTCTTTGTGGTCCAACTCTCACATCCATACATGACTACAGGAAAAACCATAGCTTTGACTTTACCAACTTTACTTTGGTTCGCAAAGTAATGTCTCTGCTTTTTAATACGCTGTCTAGGTTTGTCATGGCTTTTCTTCCAAGGAGCAAGAGTCTTTTAATTTCATGGCTGCACAGGCTACTAAAAGGCAGAGCCAAGATATAGACCTCAGGGGTCTAGCCCTAGAATTTAGGTTCTTAACTATTATGCTACTTTGCCAGTCATAAACTACTTTATATTACAGTCGATAAGGAATGTATCATATTTCCTCTATGAAATCATAAGCTCCTAGAAAGCAGAAGTCTCAGCATTAGGTTTTCTCTGGTATGAGGATTGGTAAATAATGAGGGGAAACTAGGCAATGCACTGGGGTCCTAAGGAAGGCACCTCTGCAATAGTGGTGTTTGAGCTTAGTCTTGTCATTGAACTCTAAATGGTACATCTAATCGCTTAGTTCACCTGTGGTAGTCTCTGTCTATAACCTTGTTAAGAGCACAGTGTTTCTCTGTATCTGCTACACATGTCTAGTACCTAGTAGGGTCTTCCCTGGTGGCTCAGATGGTAAAGGATCTATCTGCCTGCAATGCAGGAGACCTGGGTTCAACACCTAGGTCAGGAAAACCCACTGGAGAAGGGAATGGCAACCCATTCCAGTGTTCTTGCTTGTGGAGTCCCATGAACAGAGAAGCCTGGCGGGCTACAGTCCATAAGGACAGAACCGAGTGACTAACACTTCACTTAGAAACTCAAAATATGTCTGCTCTATAAATACATGAAAAAAACGGCTATAACTCATGCTCCCCACTATCAACAGATCAATAAAAGAATAGAGATTCATAAGCATTTATATACCTTTAAACGACTATCCTGCTGTTGAAGTAGACAGAAGAGTAGGAAAAGAATGTGATAAAGAGTAGAAACATATTACCTATATCCAGTAGTAAATCCAGTAGTATCCAGTAGTAAATATGGGAATAAGCAAAATAAAGACAGTCTTCTACTTCTTAATTTAGATATTCATAAATTTTTATGCCTCCCCCTTTCTTCAAGATATCCTTCATTTAGGCACCTCTCCCTCTGACTTTCAACAAGAATTAGATACCAGGGAAATTGATCTATAAGTTTATCCACTTAGGAGGCCCATACATGCCTGCATATTTTGGAGATCTTGTTGACAAGATATACTCAATTACTATAAAATGCACATCAAAATAATAAAACTCAGCATCACTTTCCACATGCTTAAGCTTGTGCAGCCAGAAATCAGCACTTATTTTGGCCTCAGAATCTTTCAAGTTACATCTTCCAGGCACTTCGTGGCCTTTCAGATGTGCATACTCTCAAGCACGTGAATAGTTATACATGTATATTTCTAAACTCAGATTTGAGTTCTCCATATTCTGAGGAGCTTTCAGAAGCAGAAGATCCTTTGAACAGACTCTCTCTTCTTGTCCACTTTGAAAGAAGACCTAGTCTCTTTAGACTTTGTTCCTACTACATTTTTTATCTGTCCTCTTTCCTATCCTTTTAACAATGATTCTAATGTTCCTTTTATTAACTACTGTTGCTCCATTCCTTCATTCTAGACAACATAACCAATGTTCCAAAACTCTTCAACAATTAAGCATTCTAACAACAAAAAAATTACCAAGGAACATAGTAATTTTTTATAGCTATAAATTCTTTTTCTGTGAAGGGACAGATAGTATCTTATGCTTTGTAGATCACATATAGCCACTGTCACATATTTAGGTTTTTTCTGGGTTTCCTTTTACTCTTTTAAAAAGGTTCAAAATGTAAAAACCATTTTTAGCTTTCAGACAATACAAAAACAGGCTACCTGCCGGATTTGGCCTGTGGGCAGTAGTTTGTCTATCATTATACTAGAGGGCTTGGGTGTGCTATTTTAGTTATCTGTAGCACTCAGGGAGATTCTGCGAGTGCTAAGCAGCCTATAGGACAATGAAGGAATCAACTGTGCTAACAACATGGGAGAAATACCCCAAGAAAAAAGAAATAGTGCAAAATCAGAAACAAACTTGGCACAGTTGAGGAACACAAAAGAGCTTAGTTGGCTGAAGCACAGTATTCAAAGAGCAGAATGATGAGTGATAAAGTCAGAGATAAGAAGGGACTAGACTGTGTAGTACCTTGCAGTCTGGAATTTTAATCTAATGGAACAGAAAGTCTAAGGTACTGTATCATTCCCTTTTGTCTTTATTATATAGAGGAAATGATACAACCTGATTTATGTTTTTAAAAGACTATTCCACTTGCTTGAAATAAAATGCATTAGAGGAGACAGGGAGGAAGGGGCAGAAGCAGGGAGCCCAGTTAGGAGGTTGTCACTGTAGTCCACGCAAAAGATAATGGTTAATTACTTTACAATACTGTAGTGGTTTCTGCCATACATTGACATGAATCAGCCATGGGTGTACATGTGTCCCTCATCCTGAACCGATCCCTCGCCTCCCTCCCCATCCCATCCCTCAGGGTGTCCCAGTGCACTGGCTTTGAGTGTCCTGTTTCATGCATCAAACTTGGACTGGTGATCTATTTCACATATGGTAATATACATGTTTCAATGCTATTCTCTCAAGTTATCCCACCCTCGCCTTCTCCCAGAGTCTGAAAATCTGTTCTTTATATCTGTGTCTCTTTTGCTGTCTCGCACATAGGGTCATCATTACCATCTTTCTAAATTCCACACATATGCATAAAAAATAATAATAATGGTTGATGGCAGAAGTAGTAACAATGGAGACAGAAAGACGTGGAGGGACCAGGTATGGACTCTGGGCTCACTGAAGGATGAGACGGGAGACCAAACACAACACCCTGGTTTACCTGACTGAAAACAACCAAGGAAACAGTGTTTCCATCTACTAAAACAAGGAGAAAGGACAAGAGGCTTGTTTATATTTTTTGTCACAATTGTTTTTGTTGTTGTTTGGGAGGGAGGGGAAAATATGGCTTAGATCGTCTTTGGCCATATTAAATCAGAGGATTAGGACTTCTCTGATCCTAGTAACTTTTCTGGTCCAGCGGCTGAGCCCAAGCTCCCAAAGCAGGGGCCCAGGTTCGATCCCTGGTCAGGGAACTAGATTCCACATGCCACAACTAAGAACCAGCACAGTCAAATAAATAAATAAGTATTTTTAGATAATAATAAAACACCTAGAGGATAGGGAAGTGAAATATCAAGTAAGCAACTGGATATATATGTCTGTAAAAGGAATGAGAAAAGAACTAGAGATCTGGTATTCATCCGGTATGCCATCTGGATGCCATCTGAAACAATCAGACTAAACGAACTCATACACACTGACTGCAGATAGAGAGAAAGAACTATGACCAAGCCCTTTGGTCACGAATGTTTAGTGGTCCAGCAGAGAAAAAATGAGAGTCAAAAATAGAGCAGCTAATGACTTAAAAACACACAGCAGTAACAGTAGAGTAATAACAGTAATAATGCTTAACCCTTAGGATACTTATTATGTGTCAAACTATCCATTTGAGCCATTACATCTCAGAACAACTTTGTGGAGGTAAGCACTATCATCTCCACTGTCAAATGAGGAAACTGAAGAACAGAGGATAAACAGCCTACTCCAGATGACACACCTAAGTAGCGGAAAACCACCAGACAAATGAAGGGTCACTGAAAAATATTTCAAGAAGCAGCAAATGAAGTCAGATTAAGATAGAGAAAATGACCTATGTATCTGAAACCATGGAAATCATTTGTGACCATTTCTGTGTTTGATTCATGATTTCAGTTGGTTTAGGTTGGGAATATACCTCAAATCCTCAAAGGGTTAGTGTGACAGATACATAAAAGTTAACATATGAAAACAATATCTGCCACACAATAACAACATATTAGCTTTGATAAGTATTATTACTGAGTATTCCACTATGTACCTAACGCAGGCATCTTATTTTTTATATAATGTATTTTATAGTATCATCCTCTAATAATATGAATATTTAAGACCTTGTAGATATGCAAGAAACCACCAGAAGTTAAAGATATCCACTGCTAACCACTTGTCAACTGTGACCATCCAGTTAGGCAGGTAAATTAACATTTACCTCTAAAGATCACAGATATACTACAGATTAATAACTTGCAACATTTCCCTCAGATACTTTAAAGTCATTTAAGTGGCTCCTGTAACTAGGATAAATCAGAGTGTACCTTACTCAACCACTGCAATGATCAGGGCCTAAGGAATAGCAAAAAATCATAACCATGTAACGCAGATGGCAACAGCCATGAGATCTAGGCATACTCCTTGCTCTAGTAAATTTATTCCACAGAGCCAACATAGTGTTTTGAGATACACATCTCAAGGGAATCTAAATTAAAAAATCAATGACAATCTCGTAAGAACTGAAAGAAAAATTTAGATAAGCAAGAGTCACATTTTGCAAAAAACAAAAAACTACATAAACTGTAGCTGGAATTAACTGTCTAGTAATGGTTCATCATGGCAATGATTTTATAAGAAAAGCCCCCTGGAGAGTTAAGGACAGCTAACACAAAGCAGCTGTGTGAACTGGAACAAGCTATTTAATGTGCAGTATTCAGTTCAGTCACTCAATTGTGTCCAAATCTTTGTGACACTATGGACTGCAGTACGCCAGGTCCCCCTGTCCATCACCAATTCCCAGAGCTTACTCAAACTTATGTCCATTGAGTCAGTGATGCCATCCAACCATCTCATCCTCTGTTGTCCCCTTCTCCTCCTGCCCTCAATCTTTTGCAGCATCAGGATCTTTTCCGATGAGTCAGTTCTTCACATCAGGTGGCCAAAGTATTGGAGTTTCAGCTTCAACATCAGTCCTTCCAATGAATATTCAGGACTGATTTCCTTTAGGATGGACTGATTTGATCTCCTTGCAGTCTAAGGGACTCTTAAGAGTATCCTCCAACACCACCAAAGCATCAATTCTTCAGTGCTTAGCTTTCTTTATAGTCCACATCCATACACATGACTACTGGAAAAAACCGTAACTTTGACTAGGCAGACCTTTGTTGGCAAAGTAATGTCTCTGCTTCTTAATACGCTGTCTAGGTTTGTCATAGCTTCTCTTCCAAGGAGCAAGTATCTTTTCATTTCAAGGCTGCAGTCATCATCTGCAGTGATTCCAGAGCCCAAGAAAATAAAGTCTCAAACTGTTTCCATTGTTTCCCTATCTGTTTGCCATAAAGTGAAGGGACCAGATGCCATGCTCTTCCTTTTATGAATGTTGAGATTTAAGTCAGCTTTTTCACTCTTCCTCTTTCACTTTCATCAAGAGGCTCTTCAGTTCCTCTTCACTTTCATCCATAAGGGTGCTTCATCTGCATATCCAAGATTGTTGATATTTCTCCCAAAAACTTTGATTCCAGCTTCTGCTTCATCCAGCCCGGCTTTTTGCATGATGTACTATGCATATAAGTTAAAAAAGCAGAGGGACAATATACAGCCTTGACGTACTCCTTTCCCAATTTGGAACCAGTCTGTTGTTCTATGTCCGGTTTTAACTGTTGCTTCTTGACCTGCATACAGATTTCTCAGGAGGCAGGTAAGGCAGTCTGGTATGCCCATCTCTTTAAGAATTTTCCACAGTTTGTTGTGATCCACACAGTCAAAGGCTTTGGCAGAGTCAATAAAGCAGAAGTAGATGTTTTTCTGGAACTCCCTTGCTTTTTCAACGATCCAGTGGATGCTGGCAATTTGATCTCTGGTTCCTCTGCCTTTTCTAAATTCAGATTGAACTTTTGGAAGTTCTCTGTTCACGGACTGCTGAAGCCTGGCTTGGAAAATTTTGAGCATTACTTTGCTAGTGTGTGAGATAAGTGCAATTGTGTGGCAGTTTGAACATTCGTTGGCATTGCCTTTCTTTGGGATTGGAATGAAAAATTTCCAGTCCTGTGGCCACTGCTGAGTTTGCTGGCATATTAAGTGCAGCACTTCCACAGCATCATCTTTAAGGACTTGAAATAGCTCAGCTGGAATTCCATCACCTCCACTAGATTTGTTCACAGTGATGCTTCCTAAGGCCCACTTGACTTCACACTCCAGGCTGTCTGGCTCGAGGTGAGTGATCATACCACTGTGGTTATCTGGGTCCTTAAGATCTTTTTTGTATAGCTCTTCTGTGTATTCCTGACACTTTTTCTTAATATCTTCTGCTTCTGTTAGGTTCACACCATTCCTGTCCTTTATTGTGCTCATCTTTGCAAGAAATGTTCCCTTGGTATCTCTAATTTTCTTGAAGAGATTTCTATTCTTTCCCATTCTATTCTTTTCCTCTATTTCTTTGCATTGATCACTGAGGAAGGCTTTCTTATCATCTCTCCTTGCTAATCTATGGAACTCTGTATTCAAATGGTTGTATCTTTCCTTTTCTCCTTTGCCTTTAGTGTCTCTTCTTTTCTCAGCTATTTTTAAGGCCTCCTCAACCATTTTGCCTTTTCGCATTTCTTTCTCATGGGGATGGTCTTTATCACTGCCTCCTGTACAATGTCACTAACCTCCATCTATAGTGCTTCAGGCACTCTATCAGATCTAATCCCTTGAATCTATTTGTCACTTCCACTATATAATCACAAGGGATTTGAGTTAGGTCATCTGTGAATGATCCAGTGGTTTTCCCTACTTTCTTCAATTTAAGCCTGGATTTTGCAATCAGGAGTTCATGATCTGAGCCACAGTCAGCTCCTGGTCTTGTCTTTGCTGACTGTACACAGCTTCTCCATCTTCGGTTGCAAAGAATATAATCAATCTGATTTCAGTATTGACCATCTGGTAAGGTCCATGTGTAGAGTCTTTTCTTGTGTTGTTGTTGCTATGACTGGCGTGTTCTCTTGGCAAAACTCACTGTTAGCCTTCACCCTGCTTCATTTTGTACTCCAAAGCCAAACTTGCCTGTTACTCCAGGTATCTCTTGACTTCCTGCTTTTGCATTACAGTCCCCTATGATGAAAAGGACATCTTTTTTTGGTGTTAGCTCTAGAAGGTCTTGTATGTCTTCACAGAATTGTTCAGCTTCTTCGGAATTAGTGGTTGGAACACAGACTTGGATTACTGTGATACTGAATGGTTTGCCTTGAACACGAACAGAGATCATTCTGTAATTTTTGAGATTGCACCCAAATACTGTATTTCAAACTCTCGTATTGACTACTCCATCTCGTCTAAGGGATTCTTGCCCACAGTAGTAGATATAATGGTCATCTGAATTCAATTCGCCCATTCATGTCCATTTTAGTTCACTGATTCCTAAAATGTCAATGTTCACTTTTGCCATCTCGTATGTGACCACTTCCAATTTGCCAATTTCCAAAAGCAAAAGAGTTCCAGAAAAAAAATCTACTTCTGTTTTATTGACTATGCCAAAGCCTTTGACTGCCTGGATCACAATGAACTATGGAAAATTCTTAATGATATGGGAATACCAGACCACCTGACCTGCCTCCTGAGAAATATGTATGCAGGTGAGGAAGCAAGAGTTAGAACTGGACATGGAACAACACTGGTTTCAAATCAGGAAAGGAATACATCAAGGCTGTATATTGTCACCCTGCTTATTTAACTTATATGCAGAGTATATCATGAGACATGCTGGGCTGGATGAAGCAGAAGCTGGAATCAAGACTGCCAGGAGAAATATCAATAAACTCAGATATGCAGATGACACCACCTTTATGGCAGAAAGCAGAGAAGAACTAAAAAGCCTCTTGAAGAAAATGAAAGAGAAGAGTGAAAAAGTTGGCTTAAATTTCAATATTCATAAAATGAAGAGCATGGGATCTGGTCACATCACTTCACAGCAAATAGATGGGGAAACAATGGAAACAGTGACAGACTTTATTTTCTTGGGCTCCAAAATCACTGCACACGGTGATTGCAGCCATGAAATTAAAAGACATTTGCTCCCTGGAAGACAAGTTATGACCAATCTATACAGCATATTAAAAAGCAGAGACATTACTTTGCCAACAAAGGTCTATCTAGTCAAAGCTATGGTTTTTCCAGTAGTCATGTATGGATGTGAGAGTTGGACTAAAAAGAAAGCTGAGCACTGAAGAATTGATGCTTTTGAACTGTGGTGTTGAAGAAGACTCTTGAGAGTCCCTTGGACTGCAAGGAGATCCAACCAGTCCATCCTAAAGGAAATCAGTCCTTAATAGTCATTGGAAGGACTGATACTGAAGCTGAAACTCCAATACTTTGGCCACCTGATGTGAAGAACTGACTCACTGAAAAAGACCCTGAAGCTGGGAAAGGTTCAAGGCGGGAGGAGACGGGGATGACAGAGGATGATGGTTGGATGGCCATCACTTGATGGACATGAGTTTGAATAAGCTCCGGGAGTTGGTGATGGACAGGGAGGCCTGGCGTGCTGCAGTCCATGGGGTCGCAAAGAGTCAGACATGACTGAGCAACTAAACTGAACTGAATTTGCCTTGACTCATGGACCTAACATTCCAGGTTCCTATGCAATATTGCTCTTTACAGCATCGGACTTTACTTTCATCACTTCCATCACCACAACTGGGTGTTTTTGCTTTGGCTCCATCTCTTCATTCTTTCTGGAGTTACTTCTCCACAGATCTCCAGTAGCATACTGGGCAGCTACTGACCTAGGGAGTTCATCTTTCAGTGTCCTATCTTTTTGCCTTTTCATGCTGTTCATAGGGTTCTCAAGGCAAGAATACTTAAGTGGTTCACCATTCCCTTCTCCAGTGGACCACATTTTGTCAGAACTCTCCACCATGACCCGTCTGTCTGGGTAGCCCTACACAGCATGGCTCATAATTTCACTGAGTTAGACAAGGCTGTGGTCCATGCAATCAGTTTGGTCAGTTTCCAGTGATTGTGGCTTTCATTCTATCTGCCCTCTGATGAATAAGGATAAGAGGCTTATGGAAGCTTCCTGATGGGAGAGACTGTAGAGGAAACTGGGTCATATTCTGATGGGTGGGTCCATGCTCAGGAAAACTTTAATCCAATTTTCTGTAGATGGGCAGGACTGTGTTCCCTCCCTGTTGTAATGTGCAGTATTATTTACTGCCATTTAATCACGGTTTCACCAAGGGGCTCCCAAACTTTTTCCATAAAGGTATAGATAGTAAAGATGTTAAACTTGGCAGGTCATAATGTCTCTTTCCCAAACACTCAACTCTGCCCTTGTAGCACAAAAACACCAATACACAAACATTTATCTTCACATAACCTGCCTTTTACTCATGAAAGCTGAAATCCAGAGAAAAAATAAAATTAACTGATGGAAAGTTAAGAATTTATTAGGCATTCCAATCATATGATAATAAAAAATTAAACATGCTCCATATATCATCTTCAGTGGAAACAGAAAAGCTTAAATCACCTGGACATTCCAACAAATTTGCTGATACTATTAAGGAATTAATAGAATACCACTTTATCAAACGGGCTTCCCTGTTGGCTCAGCTGGTAAAGAATCTGCTGGCAATGCAGGAGACCTGGGTTCAATCCTGGGGTTGGGAAGATCCTCTGGAGAAGGGAACAGCTACCCACTCTAGTATTCTGGCCTGGAGAATTCCATGGACAGAGGAATCTGGCAGGCTATAGTCCACGGGGCCACAAAGCGTCAGACACAACTGAGCAACTTACACTTCACTTATTAAACTGTGCAAATGAAGAAACTAATATAATTTCTAAACAATTTTTAATTTAACTAATAATGTAATGTCATGCTGAGGCTTCTTCCTCTAGTTAAAATACATAAGGTCATAAGAGAAAGTCACCTTGACCATAAATAAAAGAAGAAAGTCTGGACGAACTATTAAAAGTTGTAAAAAAGTAATTTTTTTAAAACCCATCAGAGAGCTGAGAACACAAAGAAATCTAAATAAACTCAAATCCATAGAGGGAGGGGCAAGCCATCATTAGGTAGAGAGACAAATGAGCAGTTTCAACTCTAATACCATAGTGAGCAAAGGGGAAAACAACACTATTGACCAATATGATGGTCTGCAAGCAGAGCTAATCATTACAACCTAAAAATTCTTCCCCGAGGAGCTATCAGAGAATAGGCAGCAGCAGGCATAAACCTAGGGGTAAACCAGAAGTCAGAGTGAGATCTTCTGGAGAGCAGTAAGCCAAGTGCAGGGCTATAAAAAGACATCTAGAATCTAGCTGTACTTAAATTCCAAGCTCTGCTGTAGGGTGGAGACAGAACCCATCCTCAAAATACTGGAAACCAAAATTAACTATAGCTATAGCCCAGCCCAGTTTTAATTCAATTCTATGTCAGAATGAAGACATTAGCCCCTAAGGCTTTTGCTCTGTCTAAGGAGTTAACATGCTTTTTACCAGGAAGAAGCAGTAATAAACTTCATTCTAACTGTTCTATTCATATATAATATTCACATGCAATAAAAATTATAGGTTATTCAAAGAATCATGAAAATGTGACCCAAAGGCAAGAGAAGAAATTCATAACAAACCCACACACGACCCAGATGTGGGAGTTAGAAAAGACTTTAAAATAAATTCTATAAATATATGCTTGAGAAAAATATGGATTTAATATATTTTGGCAGAGAAATGAAAATGCTGGGGAGAAAAAAGAGCCAAATAGAAATCCTCAAACTAAAAAACTACAATATCTCAAACAAAAAGTTTACTGAATAGGCCAAACTATAAACAGGATATAGAAAAGATCACTGAATGCAAGACTCAATAGAAATTATCCAAACTAAAGCACAGAAAAAAAGAATTAAGGGAAGTTCAAGATTAGACTCATATATCTGTGAACATATGAAAATAGTCTGAAGAGAGTTCCATATACTCCATATATGGAAATATATATGGACTAGTCTGGAAAGAGATGAAAAAGAGAATGGAATAGAAGAAATATTTGAAGAGAAAAATGGCAAAATTTTTTCAAAATTGATGCAAAAATAAGTCTACAGGTCAAAAAAACTCAGCAAACCACAAACAAAATAAATACAAAGAAAGCTGCACATAGGTGCAACACAGTAAAACTGCTTAAAACTAAAACTAAAGAGAAAATTTTAAAGTATCAAAAGAAAAAGGGCAAGTTATATTCAGGTTAACAATGACAAATTACTTTTCATCAAAAACACTAAAAACTAGAAGATAACTGATAGTGTATTTTAATAGCTGAAAGAAAAAAAATCCACCTAGAATTCTAAATCTTACAAGAAATATCCTTTAAAGATGAAGGTTAAAATAAATTTTTTTTCCAACAAAAGCTGAAAGAATTTATCACTAGCAGCCATATAAGAAATACTAAAGGAAACAGAACTGGACATGGAACAACAGACTGGTTTCAAATAGGGAAAGGAGTACACCAAGGCTATATATTGTCACCCTGCTTATTTAACTTATATGCAGAGTACATCATGCAAAATGCCAGGCGGGATGAAGCACAAGCTGGAATCAAGATTGCCAGGAAAAATACCAATAACCTCAGATATGCAGATGACACCACCCTTATGGCAGAAAGCGAAGAAGAACTAAAAAGCCTCTTGATGAAAGTGAAAGAGGAGAGTGAAAAAGTTGGCTTAAAACTCAACATTCAAAACCAGGATCATGGCATCTGGTCCTATCACTTCATAGCAAACAGATAGGGAAACAATGAAAATAGTGACAGACTTTATTTTCTTGGGCTCCAAAATCACTGCAGACGGTGACTACAGCCATTAAATTAAAAGACACTTGCTCCTTGGAAGAAAAGCTATGACCAATCTATACAGCATATTAAAAAGCAGAGACATTACTTTGCCAACAAAGGTCTGTCTAGTCAAAGCTATGGTTTTTCCAGTAGTCATGTATGGATGTGAAAGTAGGACTATAAAGAAAGCTAAGCACTGAAGAATTGATGCTTTTGAACTGTGGTGTTGGAGAAGACTCTTGAGAGCCTTTGGACTGCAAGAAGATCAAACCAGTCCATCCTAAAGGAAATCAGTCCTGAATATTCATTGGAAGGACTGATGCTGAAGCTGAAACTCCAACACTTTGGCCACCTGATGAGAAGAACTGACTCACTGGAAAAGACCCTGAAGCTGGGAAAGGTTCAAGGCTGGAGGAGAAGGGGACAACAGAGGATGAGATGGTTGGATGGCATCACTGACTCAATGTACATGGGTTTGAGTAAGCTCCGGGAGTTGGTGATGGACAGGGAAGCCTGGCGTGCTGCAGTCCTTGGGGTCACAAAGAGTCAGACACGACTGAGCGATTGAACTAAACTGAACTGAAACCAAATAATCTCAAATGGAAGTCTGAACCTGCAGGAGAAAATGAAGTGTACCAGAAAATACTGGGAACAAGAAAGGTATGTCTACCCTCACCACTTCTGTTCAATGTGTACTGGAGGCAGCAGCCAGGGCCATGAAGCAAAAAAAGGAACTGAAGGAATAAAGACTGAAAAGGAAGTAAAACTATCTTTATTCTCAGATAACATGACTATACACAAAGAATTCAATTTAATTTACCAAGTCCAAATGACACAAAGTCAATATATACAAATCAAGTAAATTTAAACTATTAGTAGTTTGACACAACATAATTGGAAAATCTAAATTAAAAGTACTATTTGTAACAGAATTAAAAATAACAAACACTTAGCAATGAAGTTAGCAAAAATATGTGAAAGACCTCTAAAATGAAAACTATGAAACTCTGCTGAAATAAAGACAACCTCAATAAACACAGAGCTATACCATGTTCAAGAATAGGAAGTCTTAATATTGTTTTTTAAAAAGAAAACTTTACCCAAATTAATCCACAGATTCAACAGAATCCCAGCCAAAATCCCAGCAAACTGCTCTGTGGACACTGACACACTGATAAAGTTTGACTGGAAAGTAAAAGGCCCAGCAGAGCCAACGTCACACTGAAAGGGAAAAACAAGGCTGGACAATCAACTTCAGAACTTCAGACTCCTTATAAAGTTACAGTAACAAAGACAGTTGGAATTGCTAAAAGAATGGACAAAGAGATCAATGAAACACAAAAGAAAGCACAGAAACAGACAAATATAGTCAACAGATCTTTGATAAAGAAACAGACGCAATCCAATGCAAAAAGGATAGTCTTTTCAACAAATGGTGCTGGAATATACTATTTATAATAGTCAGGACATGGAAGCAACCTAAATGTCCATCAGAAGAAGAATGGATAAAAAAGATTGGTACATATATATAATCGCATGCTGCTGCTAAGTCGCTTCAGTCATGTACGACTCTCTGCGACCCCATAGTCGACAGCTCACCAGGCTACCCCGTTTCTGGGATTCTCCAGGCAAGAACACTGGAGTGGGTTTCCATTTCGTTCTCCAATGCATGAAAGTGAAAAATGAAAGTGAAGTCGCTCAGTCGTGTCCTACTCTTAGCGACCCCATGGACTGCAGCCTACCAGGCTCCTCCGTCCACAGGATTTTCAAGGCAAGAGTACAGGAGTGGGGTGCCATTGCCTTCTCCATAATGGCATACTACTCAGTCATAAAAAGAATGAAATAATGCCATCTGCAGCAACATGGATGGACCCAGAGACTGTCTGTCCTACTGAGTGAAGTCAAAGAGAGAAAGATAAACATCATATGACAGCATTTATACATGAAATCTAAAAAAAAATGGTACAAATGAACTTACTTACAAAACAGAACCACAGATGTAGAAAACAAACTTATGATTACCAAGGGGCAAAAGGCAGGGAGGGATGAATTGTGAGACTGGGATTGATATACACACTATTACTTATAAAACTGATAACTGGTAAGAACTCACTGTACAGCACAGGGAACTCTACCCAGTACTCTGCAATGACTTATACGGGAAAAGAATCTGAGAGTGGATACATGGTTTATGTACGTAACTGATTCACTCTGCTGCACAGTAGAACCTAACACAACATTGTAAATTAACTATAATAAAAACTAATTTTTATAAAATGGTGCTGGAATAAATGGACAATTACATGCAAAAAAAAAAAAACCCCAAAATGGACCACAGACATAACTGTAAAACAAAAACTATAAAATTCTAGAAGACAATATCAGAGAAATCTAAATAAAGCTGAGTTTGGTAATGACTTTTTAAATACAGAATCAAGTCATGAAAAGAAGAAAAAAAAAAGACAACTGTACTTCATTAAAATCAAAAGACACTGTTAAGAAAATGAAAAGACAAGCCTCAAACTGGGAAAATTTTTGCAAAACACATATCTGATTAAATGACTGGTATTCAACTGCATAAAGAACCCTTTAAAACCTAACAACATGGAAACAATCCAATTAAGATGGCAAAACAGGCGAAAGAACCACTCACCAAAGAAGATATACAGATGACAAACAGGCATTTAAAAAGATGCTCAACATCCTGTTGTTAGAGAATTGAAAATCAAAACAATGAGATAGTACTACACATCTATTAGACTGGAAAAAAAAAGTCAAATGCTAGTGAGGATACAGAACAACAAGAATTCTCATTCACTGATAGTGGGGATGCAAAACCTTACAGCTGCTTTCAAAGACAATTTGGCAGTCTCTAACAAACTAAACATACTCTTACCATACAATCTGGCAATCATACACCTTTGTATTTATCCAAATGAGTTAAAAACTTTTGGCCACACAAAAAACTGCATGCCAATGTGCATAGCAGCTTTATTCAAAACTGCCAAAATTTGGAAGCAATCAAGATGTTCTTCAAAAGGTGAATGGGAAGACAAACTATGGTACCTACACAACGTGCTACTAGTGAGCAATGAAAAGAAATGAGCTATCGAGCCACGAAATTACAGAGAGGAACCTTAAATGCACATTACTATGTGAAAGAATCCAATCTGAAAAAACCTCCTACTGTATGATTTCAATTATATGACATTATAGAAAAGGCAAAAATATAAAGACGGTAAAAATATCAGCGGTTGCGAGAAGAGGGATCAGAGGAGGAATGGAGAAATGATGAATGAAGTGCAGGAGATTTTAGGACACTGAAACAACTCAGTATGATATAATGGTGGAGAAAACCCACAGAGTATACTACAAAAAGAATGAAATTTAATGAAAACTATGGACTCCAATTAATAATAATATGCCAATATTGGTTTATCATTTGTAACAAACAGACCACACTAATGCAAGATGATAATAATAGAGGAAACTGGAGGGATCGGGTGAAAAGGTCTATGAGAATTGTTTACTTCATGTTTTAATTTTTCTATAAACCTAAAAACTGTTTTTTAAAGTCTATGAATTAAAAATAAATTTGCAACAAGTTTTTATGAAGTACTCAACCTGTACACTCTAAGAATTAGTCATTTTAATCCAGGTAAATTATACGTTAATTTTCAAAAATGAAATAAATGGTTCTTTTAGAAATTTTATTTGAAAATGGATATAGAACAAAGGACATTTATATTCTTTCTAAAGCCTTTATCAACCACAGTAGAAAAGCTTTTGTAAACATATATAAATAGTAGATATAATATATATATTTTAGAAAACAAATTTTTGTCTACCTAAAAAATTTAAGACATTTTGATTACACTTGTTTGCCTCAGCATGAATAGAATGCTAGATTTCGAATTTAAAAAAATAGATGTGCAACAAAGCAACAAAGATTTACTGTATAGCACACAGAACTATAGTCAGTATCTTGTAATAACCTATAATGGAAAAACCTCAAAAATAATATATGTTGTATATGTATAACTGAATCACTGTGCTATGTACCTGAAACATTAAGTCAACTATACTTCAACAAAATATATATATATATAAAGAAAAAAAAGAAAATGGATATAGCACAAAGGATATATGATACATTTATGTTCTTTGCAATAATATATGTTCTACAGGTGCATATAGACATATTAGTAAATGCACAAATAAATAGCTAAAAAAAAATGTATCAAACTGGAAAGAGCTAATAGTATGGGAAAACAGCACTTCTGTGAAGGTAACAGGATGGAAAGATGGTGGAGGCGGGGTGCACCTAATCTGTGTGTCTTAACCTCTGTTAGGAAAGTCTACATTAATTCTTAAATTGTGTATTTCTAGGTTTTAAATCCAGGCTTCAGAATTTGAAGAAAGTTTCAAAATGTTTTCTAAATCTGAAACAGCCTTGGAGTAAATTAACACTGGATACAGATCTTTATTTGTAAATATTTCCACAACTTTAGGGAATTCCCTCAATTGTTACTGATCATGCTAGGAGCAAGTACTACTTGCTGATTCCTAGTTTATCAATAATTCCACCTCTGAAACAATTATGGTATTTCCATTGCACCCTCCTCATTCACTACTTCTGACTCCTAGATCCCTTCCTCTTCTCGCCCTAAAAAAAACACAAAAAGCCTGATGTACTGTTTGACACCCTGAAGGACGTTAGTGAAGTTCTAAAACAACATTCAATAGCATCCATTATTTCAGAATGTAAAGGATTGATTTGAGATATGGATTTATAGCACTGATAAACTAACAATGTATCAATCCCTCAAAACTACCCCATGTTTGCCTTTCTTTATTTTTTTCCACTGCACCTTTCTCTACACAAAATTTAGTTCTATTCTGTTCTGTGTTCTGGGCACTGCTGCTGTCAGGGACTAAACTGTGTTCCCCAAAACTCACATGTTGAAACCCTAACCCCTAATGCAACTATATTTGGAGATGAAACCCCTAAAGAGGTAGTTATGGCTAAACTAGGTCATCAGGGTGGGACCCTAATCCAATAGGGCTAGTGCCCTTATAGAAAGAGGAAATGACAGCAGGGATGCACATACAGAGAATAAGCCTTGTGAGGACACAGAAAAAAGATGGCCATCTATAAACGAAGGAGAGCCCTGGGGAAACCAAACATGGCAAAACTTTGCCCTTGGATTTTCAAGCTAGGGAGCCTAGAAAATAAATTTTTTGCTGGAAAAAAAAAAAATCACAGAAATACTGTTTGTGGTATTTCATTTGTGTTATTTTGTTATGGCAGCCCTAACAAAATAATACAACTATATAGCATACTAATAAATCTTAACTTGACACAGTATTATAATAAATTCTACAAGATACTAAACTCAAGGGGGTTTTTTTTTCCCATTGCCTAGTAAGTACAATGTCCTCTGTGCCTTGTGTCACATATGTATGGCTTTCTTTTTCCAACAGAGCTTCAAATATTATACTCAAGATCCTTTCAGTTCCATCCCCTCAGTTATGATCTCTCTGATCCCTACTCTTAGTATCTACCATTGCCAGAGGTCTATTTGCCAACACTATCAAATTTGTACCTAACATATTTGCCACCTGCCACTCTTGACACCTTCCCTCATACCCCCAACTCAATCCTTTACCTTCATGTATACTTCTCGGCCTTGGTACTATGGACATAAGGCATGTATAAGCATCACCAACCAATGAGAGTACTTCCGGTCACTGAATAAAACAATAACATGCTGGTTTCTGTCAATTATTTATCTTATTGCTCACACCAGTAGGTTATTTTTTTCTGATCACTGCAACTATCCTTGAGTTGAGAAAATTCTAATGTTAACTCTATGTAGCTTATCATAGCAAAAATCACTGCTCTTCACATACTATCTAAGGAGAGTCCAACTTCGTTGGTTCCAATTAACAAGACATGTGCTAAGAGATTTTTCTACTTACACTGATATGTCTGTGCTCACTTATCCACGGTCATCCAGCCTCCCTTCTCTGATCAATGATGTGCATTTTTGCAAAAGTAGTCTTCCAAAGGTAGCAGTATGATCAGAGAACAGAGTATCCCTTTACTCAATAAACTTACTCAATAAAACCTAGAATTTTGTATTCATTAAAATGGTACACTGAACAACTAAGTCAACACTTCCAAATACTAATCAAATATTGCCTTAAAAATCAAAATATTGAAAAATTTATCATTTTTATTCCTTCAGGACCTTGAAATTATCAACAGCAACGTTGCCAGACCATTTACAAAAAACTTCAATCTTAAAAGTTGTCTTAGGTTTTGATACTCTTAAAAAGGTGCCATCATTCACCATGTGTCAAAATCTATATTATGTGAATGACTTCAAGTGGGATTCTAAACAAGCTTATCTCTCTTCTGTAAAGCTAAGAGATATCAATGCTAAATTACATACTTACGAAAACTGAGTATTTACGAAAAGAAGTTACTAGTTTCACGAAAAAGTGCAAGTTAATCATTATTTTACTGTATAGTATTAGAATCAGGTAGCAAATACAAATTACTTTCCAGCATACCAGACAATTTTCAACTATTCTGAACTTTTAGAAAAGTCATTCTAGAAATCCAAGTTACCCAACAAACAGGAATTTCAGCTCCTTAAGTGTTAGAAGCTACTGCTTGCAAATTCTCTGGAAAAAATTATTTCGACAACATCATTTCTAACTTTATTATCCTTTTAAGCAGAGAACAGTCGGCCCTCAGTATCCACACATGCACAACCTACAGATACAGAAGACCAACTGTTAAGGAACTCGAGCATCCTCAGATTTTGGTATCCACAGTCGAGTGTTCTGGAACCAATACCCCAAGGACACCAAGGGACAACTGCAAAATGAATATACTTTATGTGTTTCTTAAGAATTTGGGCTCCTGTAATAAATGTCCATTTTTATGACAGTGATAGTCATAGAAACTACTGACACATAAAAGTAAGGTTGCCTGTCTTTAATGCTCAGTATCACCAGATTGATGTACTTTCAATTTACAGAAAAAATTTCATCCTGCCAGCATAAAAGCCTACAAATGCTCCTCTATTCTCATTGCTGCTTCTAATTCATGTGACCTTAGAAACCAAATACTACTTATTTGAATTGTCTAAAATAAGACTAACCTCTAAATGAATGCCTGAGGGATTCTCATGTAAGTATAGCAATGTTAACCACATATTTTCATAAAATGTCCATTAACCATTTAGAGATTTTTTTTCACAATATAATTCTATGGAAAAAACCTGGGCTTTATAGTCACAGAGGGGTTCAGATCCTATTTTTATTTTTATTTATTTTTTTTTCAGATCCTATTTTTAAAAAGCCTCTTGATGAAAGTGAAAGAGGAGAGTGAAAAAGTTGGCTTAAAGCTCAACATTCAGAAAACTAAGATCATGACACCTGGTCCCATCACCTCATGGGAAATAGATGGGGAAACAGTAGAAACAGTGTCAGACTTTATTTTGGGGGGCTCCAAAATCACTGCAGATGGTGACTGCAGCCATGAAATTAAAAGACGCTTACTCCTTGGAAGGAAAGTTATCACCAACCTAGATAGCATATTAAAAAGCAGAGACATTACTTTGCCAACAAAGGTCCGTCTAGTCAAGGCTATAGTTTTTCCAGTGGTCATATATGGATGTGAGAGTTGGACTGTGAAGAAAGCTGAGCGCTGAAAAATTGATGCTTTTGAACTATGGTGTTGGAGAAGACTCTTGAGAGTTCCTTGGACTGCAAGGAGATCAGTCCTGGGTGTTCACTGGAAGGACTGATGCTGAAGCTGAAACTCCAATACTTTGGCCACCTCATTGGAAGAGTTGACTCGTTGGAAAAGACCCTGATGCTGGGAGGGATTGGGAGCAGGACGAGAAGGGGACGACAGAGGATGAGATGGCTGGATGGCATCACCGACTCAACGGGCATGAGTGTGAGTAAACTCCAGGAGTTGGTGATGGATAGGGAGGCCTGGCGTGCCGCGATTCATGGGGTCACAAAGAGTCGGACACGACTGAGCGATTGAACTGAACTAAAATGAACTGAATGCGTGAGCCTTGGTAAATAAATAATAAATCACCTTCCCTAAATGTTTGCATACTTGTTAAATCAACATTATCGCCTAACTCACAGTTGCTATTAAGTTAAATGTGATACTATATATAAAAAACAATGATTGCTGTTTACAAAGTAAGTACAAAATTAAACAGCCTATTTTCATCATTAATTCATATAGTTAACCTGGCAGATGTACTAAATTTCACTTTCTTTCATAATCAGTTTTTTTTTTTTCATTTCCTTCTCAACATCTTTTTATTTCTCCATTTTCTACATACGGTATTTGTTTCCCCTGCCAAAGACTTTATGAGTAATTTATGCCTTTCTTGTCTTCTGTAGCTAAGACACTTCTCCTACATGGCCCAAGTAGCAGAAATCCTACAGACTGTATTGGGAACATGGAAAGCAATGTACAATCCTAACTTCTCACTCCTAGATAGTAAGTAAGCTTCCTAAAGTCAAAGTTTCTGTTAGCTATCTACCAGTAGTACAGCTTTTGAGCTAACAACTCTATTTCTGAGTGTTAAACTTTTTTCATATTCAGAAACAAATAATAATCTCCAATAATGTGGCCAATTATTTAGAAAAAAACACCCCTCTGAAATTTTTTAAATTAATAAAATAGAAAAATATATTTAAAAAAAAAAGAAAATATGTAATTTAAAAAGTAGGAATTATAAGACCAAAACATTCAGAGGTAAGCAGAAGGATGAAGCCAAATTAGCCCCTGATGGAAGCCAAGGCTGGGCTTTGGTTTTCAGTCTTACAAAGACAGAAGCCAAACCCAGGGCCCATCCTAGGAAGTAAATCTGATAGGAGATGCTATACAATACAACTAGAACTCATAAAATAAACCAAAGTAAACCTGTCCCACTCTACCCTATCCCCCAAGAACTGCGAAGAAAAGTTGTGCTGGCACTGAATTGTAAAGGAGAGTTCCTGACAAGTTATAATTTTTTCTGTAAAAGGCCAGATATAAATACTTTAGGCTTTGGAGGCCACACTGACCTCTGTGGCAAACACTCGATTTGGTGGCTGCAGCACGCAAACAGCCACAGACAATACAGAAACAAATGAGCACAGCTGTGTTCCAACAGAACTTCAGTTATGCACACAGAGATCTGAGTTTCATATAATCTTCACACACTGCAAAATATTATTTTTCTTCATACATTTGAAAATGTAAAAACCATTCTTAGCTTGCAACCTTAAAAAAAACAGGTGACATAGGCCACAGGATGCTTTGAATTATAACCAAAGGACACACCACCACCTCAGCTTATTACCACCCTAACACATGCATACACAAAACACTCAGATGTACATTTTTGTCACCTTAATTCTATTACCTTATTGATACACACACACACATACACAGATACAAAAAAAAAAAAAAAAAACAGGTTATAGGCATCCAGAAGATGCACGTGCAAATATCACAAATAATGTCCCAAGAAAAGGCATTATTTAGGCCAAGCAAGAAGGAAGCAAAGCACCATGAATGAGAATAAGCAAAGAGTAGAAGCTACTAAAATGTAGATTGTAGTAGAATCAACAAAAATTTCAGATACTGCAAATGATCACACAGAAAAAAAAAATGCTTACTAATGTATCAAGTGATAAAGAAGACTGAAAAATATCTGAAAGGGACAAGAACCATAAAAAATGACTTTGAAGATTTTATAAAGAACTAAAAAGGACTTCTAAAATTATAAAACACAACTGAAATGTAAATGGAATAGTTGAAGTGAGTGAACTAAAAGACACTTCTGAAGAAACTGCCCACAGTGAAAGATAAACAGAGTAAATTAAGAAACATGTGAGAAAGAAAATCCAATATATGTAAATTTGAGATCCAGAAAAAGAAAAGAAACAGCACTCAGATCATAACACCATATTCTTTAAAACAAATAGAAATCAGTAACAAAAAAATGACAAGGAACAAATATCAATAGTATCTTCCATACAAATATCTATCCCATCCTACACACCCTTCTACAATGTGATGTTTACACTTTCCCTGTTTTCTGCCCCGTGAACTTGGATGGACCTTTGTAACTGTCCTGCCCAGCAGAATTCAGTGAAGTGAAGCTAAGTGACTTCTGAGACTAGGTCACAAACAGCAACATGCTTCTACCTAGCACTTTCTCCCTCAGGAATTCTAGCAGTCATACCTTAACAACACTTTTAAAAAGCTCCATGGAAAAATCCACATGGAAAGGAAATCAGGCAAAACTACCAAGCTGAAACACTCTTGAATTCCTGACCCACAAATACTATAAACAATAATAAGTCACTAAGATTTGGGCTTAACTTGTTATATTGCAACAGACAACTAATATAGTAGGAAATCCTAACATAGGTGCAAACTTAAAAATATAATTTTAAATAATCCATGTGACCATTAAGTAAACAGAAAGTATTTTGAATAAACCATAACATAAATATTTATATTTCAAAACTTATGAGATGCAGCTAAAGCAATATAGGGAAATTTATAGGGAAATTATAATTCTAAATGGGTGTAACAGAAAAAAGCAAAAATTAGGGAACTGTCTTCTCAAGAAGACAGAAAAAAAAAAAAAGGAAAGTAAAACTAGGACAAGTAAAAAGAAATAACAACAAAAAAAAGAAATTAAATATATATATATAAAATTAAAGGACCAACAAAGCCAGAAGTGGGTCTTTGAAAAAACTATAAATTGGCAAACCTCAAACCAAGACTAATAAGGCAACAAAAGAGAAAGGGATCAGGAATGGAAAAAAGGGCAAAACTATCAATGTTGTAAATGTTACAATGGTAATGTTTTAATTTAGATGAAACTGAATGAAACTTAGATGAAATCTTATATTAGGATATTTCCAACATATATATATATATATATATATATATATGTCTTAGCACAACTTATGCAGAAAAATGGACTGGTCCCATTAAAAAAAAAATCTTAATGACCCTAGTAAAAACTTTTCCCAACAAAGAAAACTCCAAAGAAATCTCCACAGCCACACCACTTTACCAGCAAATTCTCCCAAAAATTCAAGGAGTAAATAATACAATCTTAAAAAAATTCTTCCAGATTCTTTTAATGAGGTTAGTATAACATCAAAACCAAAAAATTCTGGCAAAGACCAGACAACAAAATCATAAGTCAACTGTACTCCAGAACTTGCACACAAAAATCTCTAACAAATATTAGCAAACAACATCCAGTAATGTAAGTACAGTATACTATAATCAAGTTACATATCCCAGGAAAGCAAAGATAAATCTTATATTCATATCAGAAAGCCAATTAATATAATCAACCATATTTTAAGATCCATAAAAATCCAATTATTTATTTACATCTCAAAAGGGGTCTTAGCAAACTAGGAATAGAACAAAATTTCTTCAGTTGATAAAAGGTACCTACAAAAGCCTGCAGCACACTTAATGGGGAAAGGCTGCTGAACATTTTTCCTTTGAGATCAGAAACAAGAAAATGATGGCCATCTACTTCTATCAACATTATTCTGGAGATAGCTGTATACTCTAGGTGGCATAGGAAAGCAAGAAAAATATAAAACGAAAGGTATAAGGGACTCCCTGGTGGTAGAGTGGATAAGAATTTGCCCACCAATGCAGAGGACAAGGGTTTAATCCCTGGTCCAGGAAGAGTCCACATGCCATGTGGAGCATCTCAGCCATGTGGGCACCACTACTGAACCCCTGCTCTAGAGCCCCCAAACTGCAGCTACTGAGGCCCATGCACCTAGAGCCTGTGCTCCACAAGAAAAGCCGCCACACTGAGAAGTGCGTGCGCCACAAGTAAAAACTAGCCCCCACTCCACAACAGGAGAAAGCCTGCGGGCAGCAATGAAGACCTCATGCAACCAGAAATAAAAAATAAATTAATTACTTTTATAAACAGGCATAAGGACTAGAAGAAACAAGAAACAAACTATGATTTGCACATGACATAATTGTGTATATATATATATATATATAAAGAAAATTTTAAAGAATCTACAGATATTTGCTTTATTGACTACGCCAAAGGCTTTGACTGTGTGGATCAAAACTATAGAAAATTCTTAGAAGGAGATGGGAATACCAGACCACCTGATCTGCCTCCTGAGAAATTTATATGCAGGTCAAGAAGCAACAGTTAGAACTGAACATGGAACAACAAACTGGTTCCAAATCGAGAAAGGAGTACATGAAGGCTGTATATTGTCACCCTGCTTATTTAATTTATATGCAGAGTACATCATGCAAAATGCCGGGTTGGATGAAGCAGAAGCTAGAATCAAGATTGCTAGGAGACTTATCAATATCAATACCAACCTCAGATATGCAGATGACACCACCCTTATGGCAGAAAGCAAAGAACTATAAAAAGCCTCTTGATGAAAGTGAAAGAGGAGAGTGAAAAAGTTGGCTTAAAACTCAACATTCAGAAAACTAAGATCATGGCATCTGGTCCCATCACGTCAAGGCAAATAAATGGGGAAAGAATGGAAACAATGGCAGACTTTATTTTCCTGAGCTCTAAAATCACTGCAGATGGTGAACTGCAGCCATGAAACTAAAAGACGCTTGCTCCTGGGAAGGAAAGCTATGACCAACCTAGAGAGCATATTAAAAAGCAAAGACATTACTTTGCCAACAAAGGTCCGTCTAGTCAAAGCTGATTTTTCCAGTAGTCATGTATGGATGTCAGAGTTGGACTACAAAGAAAGCCAAGCGCCGAAGAATTGATGCTTTTAGCTGAGCGCTGAAGAATTGATGCTTTTGAACTGTGGTGTTAGAGAAGACTCTTGAGAACCTTTGGACTGCAAGATGAAACCAGTCAGTCTTAAACGAAATCAGTCCTGAATATTCATTGGAAGGACTGATGCTGAAGCGGAAACTCCAATACTTTGGCCACCTGATGCAAAGACCTGACTCAATGGAAGATACCCTGATGCTGGAAAAGACTGAAGGCGGGAGGAGTAGGGGATGACAGAGGATGAGATGGTTGGATGGCATCACCGACTCGATGGACATGAGTCTGAGATAGCTCCAGGAATAGGTGATGGACAGGGAATCCTGGCGTGCTGTAGTCCATGGGGTCGCAGAATCGGACATGACTGAGAGAATGAACTGAACTGAACTGATAATCTCTTATTAATTCTCTAATTTAACATACACAAGTTGATTATTAGTTTTATAGCTCTGTATGCCAACAACAATTAGAAAATAATCTTTTTTTTTTTCAAACTTTGAACTTATTTTGCAGTGTGTGTGTTAGTCACTCAGTTGTGTCTGATTCTTTTGTGACCCCATGGATTGTAACCCTCCAGGCTCCTCTGTCCACGGGATTCCCAGGCAAGAATACTGGAGTGGGTTGCCATTTCCTTTGCCAGGGGACCTTCTTGACGCAGGGATCAAACCTGGCTCTCCTGCACGGCAGGCAGGTTCTTTACTATCTGACCCATCATTGGGGTAGAGCCCATTAACAACGCTGTGCTAACTTCAGGTGAACGGCGCAAGGCCTCAGCCATACATCCGTGTGTGTCCCTTCTCCCACCAACTCCCCGCCCACCCAGACTGGCATATGACACTGAGTACAGCTACACGTGCTACACAGTAGGTCCTTGTTGGTTACCCATTTTGCATACAGCAGTGTGTCAGAGTACACAGAAAATAATCTTTTGAAGATATCACTACTTATAATGACATCAGAAACTATGAAGTACTCGGGAACAAATCTAACAAATATTGTACAAGACCTCTACTAAAAAGACTTTATCATAAATCATTACATAAATGGAAGGATATCCACTGTGTGTCATAGTCTGGAAAACTCAATGTTGGAAAATGTCAGTTCTCCCCAAATTAATCTACAGAATCAGTTCGTTTTCAATAAAAATCTCGCATGCTGTTTTTATGTTGAATTATTTTGTTGGGCTTGTGTGTGTGTGTGTGTGTGTGTGTGTGTGTGTGTGTGTGTAATGTGACACAGTGATTCTAAAATATATATAAAAGTCGAGACTTTTCTGGCAGTCCAGTGGTTAAGACTCTGAGATTCCAATGCAGCAGGCACTGGTTTGATCCCTGGTCAGGGAACTAAGACCCCACATGCCACATGACCAAAAAGATTATTTTTAATTTAAAAAATAAAATATATATGAAAGTGTAATGGGCTAAAAACAGCCAATAGTTTCCTGAAAAACAATAGCAAAGTGTGAAAACTTGCCTTCGTCACTCAGCCCCTCGGTCGGGTCCGACTCTTTGCAACCCCATAACTGCAGTACACCAGGCTTCCCTGTCCTTCACCATCTCCCAGAGTTTACTCAAACTCCTTTCCATCGAGTCAGTGATGCCACCCAATCATCTCATCCTATGTCATCCCCTTCTCCCTCCTGCCTTCAATCTTTTCCAGCATCAAGGTCTTTTCCAATGACTTGGCTCTTCGTATCAGATAGCCAAAGTATTGGAGCTTCAGCATCAGTCCTTCCAATGAATACTCAGGACTGATTTCCTTTAGGATTGACTGGTTTGTTCTCCTTGCTGTCCAAGGAATTCTCGAGAGTCTTCTCCAATACCACAGCTCGAAGGCATCAAATTTTCGGTGTTCAGCCTTTTTTATTGTCCAGCTCTCACATCCGTACATGATTACTAGGAAAACCACAGCTTTGACTATACGGACCTTTGCAGGCAAAGTAGTGTCTCTGCTTTTTAATATGCTGTCTAGGTTTGTCATTGCTTTTCTTCCAAGGAGCCATGGCTGCAGTCACCATCCATGGTGATTTTGCCTTACCAGGTATCAAAACTTCTAAAGTAATAAGTAGCATCTGAAACACATATAGGGAAGTCCCTGGAGGTCTGGTGGTTAAGACTCCATGCTTTCATTGCTATGGGCCTGGGTTCAATCCCTGGTAGGGGAACTAAGATCCTTCAAGCCACACAGTGCAGCCTACACACACACGCACACACACACACACACACACACACACACACACACACACACACAGAATTCCTAAAAATCAGTAATAAAACCACAGATCACCTAACAGAAAAAAAACTGAGCAAACAACTTAGATAGGTATATAAGAAGAAAATTCAAATGACTATGAAAAGATGCTCAACTTCATGAGTAATCATGAAAATGCAAATTAAAACCATGAGACACCAATATGTTTTTCAAATTGGCAAAAATTAGAGTTTAAAAATACTAAGTGTTTAGAATGTAAACAAAGGGAACTCTCACACATTGTGTTGGAATTACAAATGAAAATAATTTCGAAAAACAGTTTGCCACTATCAAAGTTGAATGTGTACATACCTTGCAACCCAGCAATTCCATCCTCAGGAATTCTTAGAAATATTTGTGCACTTGAAAACATGAAACAGGTACAAGAGCACTCACCACCTACCTAATTATTTACATAACAGCAAGAAACTGAAATCTACTCAAATGTCGATCACAACTAAAATGAAAAAAGGTGTAGTACCTTGTGACCATACGTTGGAATATATTACCACAATGAAATCTTATGAACAACAGCTAACAACCTGGCGTTAAATTGACAAATTCTGGACTAAATTTTTTAAATCACGTAAAATACTCATATGAAGTTCAAAAACAAGGAAAAATAAACTACATTGTTTAAGGATATATGACCTGGGATTTAAAAATTATGAAGCCAAGCAGGAAAATGACAGTCACAAAAGGTCAAGATAATAGACACTTTCACAGATTGGGATATGTTGACAGGGTAAGCTGAGGGTGAGGTAATGGGGAGGCAATTCTTGTTTGTTGGCCTGGGCAATAACAACACAGATGTTTACTTCATAATTTTCTTAAAACTGCATACGTTTTATTCACTCTCCTGCATATGTGCATAAAAAGGAAAAGTGACAACTGTATATGACTGCTATAGTAATCTCTTTTTTTTTTTTTTTTTTGGGCCGAGTCACACAGCACGCGAGATCTTAGTTCCCTGACCAGGGATGGAACCTGTGCCCCCTGCAGTGGAAGCATGGAGTCTTAACCACTGTACCCTTTACAGCAGGAAAGTTCCTACTGCAGTAACTCAATATGATAAAGCAATTTACCCAAGCCCCAGAGACCGAATTCCTAGCATCCTAGCAGGTCCCTTCCCCCTCTCTTTAGTGTTCCTATCTTTTACTCTTTACATTTAAACTATACATTTTATCTGCCTTACTAGACTCTAAGAATCTGCCCACTGAATGCTTGGAGATAATCTGAAAGAGTTAAGGCAAAAAGAGAAGAAAAGGTGAAGTTAAGGAGTGGGGAAGTTGTGGGAAAAAACAGTAAGGAAAGAACTTGACTTATGCTTACATGAAAACACCCAGGACATCAGATTTTTATTTCAATGCTTCAAGGAACCAGGAAGCAAAGGGAGAAAGAAGTAAGTAAATCATCCCTTGTCCCTTCTGACTCAGGTACAATAAAACAAAGAAGACTAATATTAGTGATATCAATCACCTAATATTCAGATGCAAGAAAGTGTACTTATGTCCCAAAATATCTACTTTTCCGGAAATCTTAACAACAACAACAAAACACATAACAAAGTCCCCCCACACCGGGCTATAAGCCTCTCTGAAACAAATCAACTCCTTCCTAATTATTTGAGGAAGAAACTTTATTGTTCAATTAATCTATTCAATATGCAATATTTATTCATAGCTCAAAAGCCTAAACACAAATATCTAATCAGATATAGACTCATTAAAAAAATTATGGTATATCAACACAACAGAATATTGTGCCTCCACAAAAAAGAATAAGATCTGTATATACCAATATGTTGTATTCTCCCAAATATATTGAGAAATGGGGGATAAAAAACAATAGGTAGAGATACAGAACATGGTAAATATGTATATTACCTTTGGTGTATGAAAGGAGAATACACACATACACCTAACTTTGAAAGAAAAAAAAAACTGGAATGATTCATCAGAAACTTACAAAAATGGTTATCTATAGGGAAGCAAGGAGGAAACAGAAGGGATGAGGATGAAAATAAGATTTCCACATATACCATCACATTTGGCTTCTCCTTTTGAGCTATGTATCGTATATATTCAAAGGGTAAGAGTAAATTTAAAAAAAAAAAAAAAAAGAGGAAGCAAACTCTAAAATGATAAACAAATGGACCTAAATACATACCAAACTTAATAATCACACTGAGAAAATAATGATTTCAAGTGACTTTTAAACACAGTACTAACAGTCAGTATAACCTTGGTGAGATACATTCTAAGGACAAAATGGGATGCAAAGAAATCTTAAAGTTCACTGAGTAACTTTATTTTTAAATTATTTTAGCTATACTTAGGAAAAAATTCAATGTTAATAAAAACTAAGATTTTCAATATAAAAGAGATTAAAACTAAAGTGTTTTTTTAAAAAAAAAGATGAAGAAAGACACATGCAATGTTAAATTTGAATTGGAATTATCAATATGACCTCATTTCTTTTTTTTTCCTCCTGACAAGGCCTAGAAGTGATGACAGTTCCATAAAAAGGAGCATATTTAGCATCCAGATGTTTTCTAAACATCATCCTCTTCTATAAAGAGACATATCTCCTTGGAGAAACTGCTGATTCCAGTCTAAAGCAGGAGAAATCCTTGATAAGCCAAGGTATCTTATATCCAAAAGTAAGGAATCACTCAAAGACTAATTACAGATTTATACAAAAGAACTCAGGTGCCTGCTTGAAGGAACTCCCAACAGCCTTACTTGAGACAATCGAAGCATCAAAAAAGAACAAAGGGAGAGAAGGAATGGGAATTTGGGATTGACACAGGTGAACTATCATATACAGGATGGATAAACAACAAGGTCCTATTGTGTAGCACAGGGAACCATATGCAATATCCCATGACAAACCATAATGGAAAAGAATACATATAACTGAGTCACTTTGCTGTACAGAAGAAAGGAACACAACTCTGTAAATCTACTATACTTCAATAAAATCTAAAAATAAAAGAACAGATGTAAGTAACTGTAATACAACAAATAAAAAACAGAGATCATTAACAAACTCATTTGTCACTACTGTAGATGACTATTAGACCAACTCCTCACTCTGAAAATTCGACAAGAAAGATTTAAGCATTTACTTACTCTGCCCTTTTAGGAAGAACTGCAGTTCACTCCTAGGTGATGAAAGTTATAAATCATTTGTTTATAGAAAAATGACAGCTAACAAACATAAAAAATTACCACATTAGAAAAATCACCATTTTCAACCTTCAGTTAAAAACTGATTTGCCCAAGGCTCACAAAAGATTCTAAAATCACCAGGTAAAGAATATTATTAAGAATGGAATATTTATAAGATATCAAAGTATCACCCCCACAGACTATTGTATTTGATGATCATAAAAGAAAAAAATACACTTTTACAATGGAAAGATACAGCAAACATCACTTTAAACTTCATAAAACTTAGATCACTAATAGTGACAATATATAGCTTCCCTGGTGGCTCAGTGGTTAAGAACTCGTCTGTCAATGCAGGAGATGTGGGTTTGATCCCTGGGTTGGGAAGATCCCTTGGAAGAGAAAATAGCAACTCACTCCGGTACTCTTGCCTGAGAAATCCCACAGATAGAGGAGCCTGATGGTTACAGTCCATGGGGTTGCAAAGAGTTGGACACGACTGAGCACCTGAAATAACACCACCTCCCATGTTGCCTATGACGTACTCTTGTCAAAATCTTTTAACATGCATAACCAAGCCTTTAAACTGTAACTTCCAGTGTACAAGACATAGAGGGGACAGAGAAACAGTTAAGCAAAAGCACAAAGAAATAATTAGACAACTAGAAAACAGGCCATTCTATAAGATAATGATCTAGTCTTGTCAAAGAAATTTCAATATCATAAGAAAAAGGAATGGGATAAGAAACTTTCCTACATTAAAAAAAGACTAAAAAGATAAATCAAATGCAATGCAAAAATCTTGACCCAATTCCAGTCTGAAAAACTGGTTAGAGTTAAATGTAGTCTGAATACTAAATGTTATCAGGAAATTACTCTTATTTTTCTTATGTGTTGGTAATGGCACTGTGGTGACACGGACAATACTTTCTTAGGAGATACATACTCAAGTATTTTGAGATAGAAGTCAAAATAGCAACAACTTTCAAAAGACTCAGTTTAAGTATACACAGACACCTACACACAAATAACAATAAAGCAAATATGGGTGGCATATTGTTAATTTTTGAACCTATGTGGTGGACTTATAATGTTCTTTATTCTATTCTTTCAACTTCTCAATTTTTTTTTTGGCCACACCATACAGCATGCAGGTTTTTAGTTCCCCAACCAGGTATCAAACCTGTGGGAGGGTAAAGTCTTTATTGCTAGACCACCAGGGAAGTCCCCCAACACTTCCTAAGGAGTTTTATTATTTTAAAAAAAAAAAAAAAAGGTAGGGAGAAAGCGGGAAGAAAACTAGAGAAAGGTAGAGTTGCAAAAGAAAGTAAGGAAAACACATTATCTCAAGATCATTTATAAACTCATATTCACACAGTTATCTGAAAAATTTTCTACCTTACATTAAAAAAAAAAAAACAAACACACCTCAGGAATTAATTCCCTGGCAGTCCAGTGGTTAGGATGCCATGCTTCCACTACTGGGGGCGCAGATTCAACCCCTGTTTGGAGACCTAAGATCCAGCAACCCAGGGAATAAACTAAATAAACTAAAGTTACTATTCTTAAAAAAAAAAAAAAAAAAATTCAGAGACTACTCAGCCCACTATCATCTAATCAATATAAGTAAACAGATATCAAACATACTACACACAGCAATAGTACTACAATCTGTCAATGATTTAAGGAATGTTTGTCACTGGCAAACAGAACATGTTATGATACTTCACACTGAATCAAAAGACATTCTAACATCCATTAATCTGATATACTAAGATATTAAGAAAAGCTTCTCTTTAGAGATTTTTTTGAATTGAAAAATATGGTCACACTTCAAAGACAGCCAGCAGACTATCCAAAGATTTACTTCTACTAGCAACAAACTTTGATGGCCACTTATTTACACAACACTTTAAATTCTTGATCTCATATTTAAACATAATAAGAAATAGACATATTCAAGAAGGAAAAAGTAGACTTGTTGAGTATCAACCACGTGCTTGGTACTTTACGTAACTGTTTAATGATAATCTTAGAAATGTTAAGTGATTTGTCTACAAATAACAGCTCATTAGTGATAAGGCTGGAAACTGAATCAAAAAAGCTGGAAATCCAGGTTTTAAAAGTCTATACAGTAAGTCCTCTACATACGAAGGATTTCTGTTCCAAGAGTGCCTTTGTAAGTCCAATTTGTTCATTAGCCCAAAAAAGTTAGCCTATGTACCCAACTAACACAACTGGCTATATGGTACTGTAACAGGTTTATAATACTTTTCACAAAAATCATTTCTAAAAAACAAAAAATAAAAATTTTAATCTTACAGTACAATACCTTGAGGAGTACCGTAGTACAAGGCTGGCATACATGGGCTGGCATTGAGTGAACATGCAAGAAGAGTTACTGACTATAGGAGGGAGAGGAGTGTAACTATCCCCTAGTTACTGACTATGGGATATGGTAAAACTGAAGGACGCTCAGCAACAGGAGCCAGAGAACAAGCTGCAATTTCACTCATGCCTGACACTAGTGGAAGGCATGGTTGCATCTTTCCCAGTTCACAACTTCAAGGCTCATATATAGAGTACTTACTGTATTCTTTCTACTTAACTGGTCTTAACAAATGTAATATTTACTGACAGAAAAGTCCACCTATGGAAAAGGACTGCTTAAATGAATTCCTTCATATTCAAAGAGACACATAATCTTAAAGTTGAAGAAAAATCAAAACAGTGAAAAAGTACTCTGTAAAATTATTGTTAGTTGCACATACACACAAAAAAAAACCCAATTCTTGGCAAACCAGCTGTCTATGACACAGGACAGCTAGTCCTTTCCTCACTGTACATGTAAAATTATACTCCAGTTGCCCGTTGGATGACCCCACTGCCAAAATATGCTAGCAACATAATTCACATTAAAACCCAGAGGCCAAACAGCATTTGGAAAGTGCTTTACATGTTTACTATACCCATCTCAAGCACGTTCCTCACTCAAAACAGGCTATTTTAAGCAAATATTCTTTGGTCTATTAATTCTTTTCTGCTGTTCTAAAATATTAAACTTACAAACAAGAAAATCTACCTAAATACAAACACCCCATAACTGATTCTTAAAATGTTATGTGACTTTAAATTTATCTACTGCACAAAAATAAGCCAAAATTACATTGTGTAATATAAACTCTATGTATGTGCTTTCTATAGGGTCAAAATTTTAATGTCTATGTCTTTTGTACATCTAAAGAAACACACAAAATATGTAGAGAAATCTATGTTGAAGAGTTTTCCTATTTAAAAGTAAATCTTTGAACTGGACTAGTGACCAGAAGAGGGCATAAGGTGCCTTGTAGGCTGCAGTAATATCCTATATTATCCTAGATATGGGTGTTGGTTACATTTGTGTGTTCACTCAGTGAAAATATACTGAGCTGTACATCTATGATCTGTGTACTTTTCTGTATACATTATAATTTATAATAAGAATATTCTTTTTTACAAATCCTCAATCTAAAAACCTGCCTAACTATATTGCACCCATACCAAAGAAGCTGCAGGCCAGTGAAGAAAACAGAGAAGCTATTAGGAATTTCATCAGAGAGCTGAGAAAGCAAGCATTACATACCAGGAGCACACAGGAGCAATACCCAACTTAACCTGGAGGGAGGAAAGCTTCCTGAAGACACACCTGAACTGAGACTTGCAGATCAGACAGCGGATTGCCAAGCAAAGAAAGACGGAAGGGAAATACAGGAAAGGGAACAGAGCGAAGAAGACCTGAGTTCAATGAGTGCATCAAAGCATTTAAGACAGCGAAGGAGGAGAGCCTAAAGAAGTAAGACTGAGAGCACAGAGGGTCTCACATACACGCGACGCCACAGGCTAAGCTTTAACCTCAAAGTGCTTCCCTGGTGGCTCAGAGGGTAAAGCGTCTGCCTGCAATGCAGAACTCCCGGGTGCGATCCCTGGGTCCCGGAAGATCCCCTGCAGAAGGAAATGGCAACCCACTCCAGTACTCTTGCCTGGAAAATTCCATGGACGGAGGAGCCTGGAGGCTACAGTGCATGGGGTTGCAAAGAGTTGGACACGACTGAGCAACTTCAATAAAGCACTGAAGATCTTTCAACAGAAAAGGACATTAGATGTTTATTTGCACCATGTCAATCATGGTGCCCTCCATGTTTACAACCCCATTTTGTGAGAAGTTTCCCTGCACACTGCCCCATGTTTTTCACTGTGATGTTCCTGCCTCACATCCACATGCACAAATAAACACAGTCAACACTAAATGGCTAGGAGTGGTCACATGACCCAGTACACAGACCTGCTAGCAGCCCAGGATTAAAGATTAAACAATCCAAAGATGGTTTCTTGAGAATTCAAACCAGAAAACCCTAGGAAGAAGTTAGCAACAGCAGCTTAAGCTAAAGAGACAGTAGCCAGGAGGCAAGATATTGGCATGGGAGTGACGGCAGTTATAAGGAGGCAAAAATTAAGAATAAATGAAATCTGTGAGACTGGGGGGTGGGGGGGTGATTAGAGTAGAGAGAAAAAAATAATACAAAATGAAACAGAAAAAGTAGCTAAGACAAGTTAACAGTAGAGCACCAGAGTGAAATACCTGGGTTCGGAAGATCCCCTGGAGAAGGGAAAGGCCACCCACTCCAGTATTCTGGCCTGGAGAATTCCATAGACTGTATAGTCCATGGGGTCACAAAGAGATGGACACAATTGAGCAACTTTCACTCACTCACTCAGAGTGAAATGTCTTTTCCGGCTTCCAGTTTTATTTTTAAGATCACGTTCTTTCTAAGACCAAGTTGTTTAACTTTTCCTGCGTTCCCTTGTGCATGTTTTCTCTCAGGAAGCACTCCTCTATTTAAGGTAACTTGAGTCTCTTCCTTGCATATGAAAGAGCCTAACTAAAAGAGCAGTTTAGAACACTTACTCTGGCAGCAGTGCAGAAAATGAACTAGAGGGTATGGCAAAACAAGAAGCAGATGAGAGGACAAGACCAACAGACATCTGGGGTTAAATAGAGACAACAAAAATAGCGGTAACAGTGATTTGAAATATCATGAGGGAGAATGTGCTTGATTTAGTGATGTTGGTAGTATGGTAGAGAATGGAGTGGAGGATGATTTCCAGCTTCCTGAAGGCTTCATGAAGAGAGAGTGGTACCATTCATCAAGACAGGAAACCGAAAGAAAAGATTTTGTTGCCTTTGTCTCTTTCCACCCCCACAGCTTTTTGGAGGGAAGGGAGGCAGAGATGAGTTTTATTTTGTACATATGTGAAGTGCTTGTTGAAATGTGAATCCAAGACTAAATGTCCATTAGCAGTGATTTACAGGGGTCCAGAGTAAAGGCAAGAGCTCTACAAGGCAGCTCGAGACTTATAAATACATTAAGGCAAATGTTATGTCACAGTGGTAAAGAAGCTGCCTGTCAATGCAGGAGACACAAGGACACAGGTTCGAGCCCTAGCTTGGGAAGATCCCCTGGAGGAGGAAATGGCAACCCACTTCAGTATTCTTGCCTGGAAAACTCCATGGACAGAGGAGCCTGGCAGTCTACAGTCCTAGGGTCGAAAAGAGTTGAACGTGACTGAGCATGCATTTAATCACATGGTTTAAAAACACGACTGAAAAATCTGACTAAACTCTATTATTAATATAACAAACTAAAACACTTTAATATTTTTGGCAAACAACATTTTCCAAGCTCCTATACTTCTCTGTAAACAATGAAGACTGAACAACTTTTACAATACTATAATCTAAACTTAGAAAAAATGGGCTTATAGTGCTAACATCTACTGAGGTTTTGCCTTTCTAAAAATCTAAGTTTACTTCCATTTCCCTCAGGACTATATATCACTCAAGGGAAAACAATGTTGAAAAGTCTTGTCAGACAGTGAACCTACTGATGTTTAAACTATAACAAGATTCTTTACAGAACTGAACCACATAATTTACTATTAGTAGCTTAAACATTCAATTCTGTGTGTATTGTAAACGCTGAATTTCTATCCTACAATCTTTTCTCCTCTCACCTAAACCTACTATCAACCCAGAACTTAATAACGAGCTTAAGCCACAAATCCAGTTGCCTACTGGCCATCTACATCTGCTGGAAGAATAATCACCGGTCACCCAAACTCAAAATATCACAAATTGAATTCCTCTTTCTTGGTAAAAACAAAAATTCCACTCCTCCCTCATACAGATCCCCACCTCAGTGAAAGGCATAAGCTAGAAACCTAGATCTTATCCTCTATGAACACTCAGTCTAATACCAAATCCAGTGAAATCACCAAATCCTATCTGTTCTCAAAACCCAAATGAAGAAGCTGCACCATTACCATTTACCTCCCCAACACCTTTAGCCTGCCTTTCAATCCACCATCCTCAAAGTAGATTGAGTGATCTTTTAAAAATCCCCTCCTTTAAATCCTTCAATAACTATCAAGTAAGTTATAAATAAACATAAACATCTATGTACATGTATGCTAAGTAGACTCTATGAACTACAGCCTGCCAGGCCCCTTTGTCCATGGAATTCTCCCAGGCAAGAAGACTGGAGTGGGCTGCCATGTCCTCCTCCAGATCTTCCTGACCCAGGGACTGAACCTGCATCTTCTGTGGCTCCTGCATTACAGGCAGATTCTTTTACCACTGAGCCACCAGGGAAGACCAACAAAACATTATAAAAATTCCGATACAACATTATAAACTCTATCAAAGCTAGTAACTCCATGAAAGCCCAGTGAGCGGTTCAACGAGAAATTTACTTTAACTATATCCTTTTTTGTAGGTTCATAAAAGAATCATCAGGAAATTTTTTGAATCCTGAAAATTACTTAAAACATACATATAACAGCTGATATATTTAAGAGAAAAGCACATAGCATTGTCTGTAAAAACAAAGACTGAAAATAACCTCAAGATCACCAGAATGGACTACTATCTAGCCAGTAAACGAGGCAATTCCAAATGTACTATTGTTGAATGATATCTAGGATCTATTATTAAAGGGAGAGGGGGGAGCTATAGCCATAATATACAGTATGCAAGCATTTGTCTGTGGAATGTTTTAAAAATATAAATGTATAGACTTGTACGCTAGAAATATCACAAGAAGGACACACACCAAGATGGAAATAATGGTTGCGTCTAAGGAGGGAAAATAGGTGGCTGGCGAATAAATGGGGAAGAGAAACTTTTTACTGCATTATCTTTTGAACCTTTTGACTTTGATACTATGTCTAGTTATGACCTATAGTTTTCATATGATTTTCTCCCTCCTCAGTTCCACACACACAAAATAAAAAAATTTAAAGTACTGACTACAAAAACCCCTCTATACTTCATCCCTCTACCAACGTTAAAATTATGCACTGATCATTCGGTGTAAGATTACATTTCCTTCTTGACAGCTCAGGAGTTCAATAAACTATTTTATTCAATATTTTATTACTGCTGAGAAGGCTGCTGGTAATGACATCGGTGAACACTGCATGGTAACCGTACTTGTTCCTTGGAAAAGCAAGACAGCAGCACCAAGTAGCAGAATTTTATTATCGAACTGGCATTAGAACCTTCAGGGATTAAGGAAAACTACAAATCTTACTTTTCCAGCAAACTGAAAAACAATAAAATAATTTTAAAAAACACCCTAGTATCCTTCCAAAAGTGCCAAAGATATATTAAAATTTAAGAGAATGTAAAGCAAATAACAACACATGGAGACACAGTTTTATTCATTAGTGATATGTGATTTAATCCTTACAAAAGTCCCCAAACTGTCAGGATCTGGATTACCTCACACATTCTAGAAAAGAGACAAGATGAGAAGCAGGCTGTGTGATCTTACAATAGCACACACCCCCTGCCCTGGGTTTCCATGCTCTTCCCTCTCAATCTCTATAGCCACCAGACTAAACCCTCCAAACCTGGGTATCAATCGGATCCTTTAATCCCCACCTAGGGAATATACTAGGGTAACACCCCTTCAGGATTTCATGGCAAAGTCTTTCCAATCAAAGAAAGGATCACGAGCGCGGAGAAAGATACTAAGGTCTGCCTAAGGAGAAGAGGTCTGTGGGAGAGGCTACAGCAGGAGTCGGGGGAAGAGGCGGCAGTTGACGGTGGCTATCAAGGGACTGATACCGGATCTCTTGGGAGGTAAGAGCATCACGAAATAGACTATGGGAAAGCCGAGTTGGGTAGGGGAAGGGCTAGTCGTCTGGGCGGTAAACGAGCCGGGGGTGGGAGGCAGGAGGTCTACTGAGAAGGGTGGCCACGACGGATCTGCCCTAGACCAGGGGGTCGCAATGGGTTAGGGGGTAGCCCTAAGTGGGTCTGAGAAACTGTGATCCGGTCAGCTCACGGGAGGATGTAACAGAGGCTTGAGGCCCCATTAAGCGTCTAAGAGTCCGAAGGGGGTTCCAATAGGGTGTACTGGCGTGGCGGGTGGGGGCATGATAGAACCCCAGGAGAGGTTGGAGGGCCAGGAGGGTGTCTGGCCAATGGAAGATACCATGGGTGGGGTCTACTGGGGACCCTGGGCAGCGATCGGGTGTCTGGGAGGCTGCGGGGCAGACCCGCTCGCGGGGCGTCTCCGCTGGGGCGGGGCGGAGCGGCCCCGCAGGAGCCAAAGAGAGAGACTGAGACGTGGGCCGGGCCGGACGGCAGGGCCGCTGGGCGGCTTGGGCGGGTCTTACCTCGGGCTCCGCCGCGGTGGCCACCGCAGCCCCCTCCTCTTCGGCGGAAGCCGCCTCCCAGCCTCGGCCCCAGGGTCAGGCCGGAGGAGACAGCAGAGGCCGAGACCACCGAGGGTCGGACGGTTCCGGGAAGGTGGGCCCAGTTGCTTTAGGGTCCGGGCGAGCGGCCGCCGCGCATCCCCCGCCCTGTCAGAGAGACTCCGCCCGGCCTGGGCAGGCACATCCCCCGCCGCACCCGCCCAGCACGCGTTGCACCGCCGCCTCAACCGGTGTCGCCGCCTCTGCTGGTGCCACAGGGTGCCTTCGCAGCCGCGTCTCAGCGTCCTGGCTGGACTCTCAGCAGGCACAGCCAACCGCCGCCGCGTCCCAGTCAGCTCCGGCCCGCGCGCCCCCGACCCCGCGCACGCGGCCCCGCCCCGCGCGACTCCTAGGCTGCAGACGAGCAGGCGCGCGCGCACTTACCTCCCACGCCCCCTACAGCCTGCGGGATCCTGCCCGGCCCCGCCCCCGCACGTGACACTGCCCGCGAGTACAACGTGCGCTTGCGCGGACACGCCCCATTTCAATTGCCTCAGGCGGACACGCCCCGTCTTATTGGCCTCAGGCGGCCCCGCCCAAACTTTTCTTCCTCACTTTACGGCAGAGCTGGGAACTTCTGCCTTAGAAGACTAGGGAGGAATGTCGCAATGTTGGGGGTAGAAAAACTCTGGATTTGCGACTATAGCGCTGCTTTTCCGGCCAGTACAGAGCTGCTTGGAGGCTGGTAGGGGTGGTGAGGCCCGAAGCAGGTAAGAAGCCTGCTCCCTACTTTGGTTTGTTGGTCTGTGGGTCCGGGCAGGGGACCGCTTTGCGGTCCACGGAGATCTAGTGTGTCTGTGCCCCATTTCCAATTCTGGCAAGAATTCTCTGCGACACTCCTGTTAGCCCCCTCTCCTGGTTTCCACACACACACGCCTTGTATTTCCCCGCCTCCGACCTCCGTTTCCTAGTTCTACTTTTCATTCATCCCTCAGACTTTTCACTGAATGGTTTCTGTGCGTTGGACTCCAGAAAGTCAGAAGCAAATGAAATAGTTTCAGCTTTCTGAAGCGCTCTGTCAGAGACGAGATAATTCGCAGTGATAGTAAAGTAAAATTTAAAATAGGGAGAAAAAACGTACAGGATACTCTTGAGCATGATTGTGTAGAAAGACATAAGGAACCCCTTCCAAGGTGACCTTTGAGTCACTCTTAATTTTTGTTAAAAGGCTAGTGAGCAGTAGGTGGTCAAAGAAATAGAAAGCAGAGAGTACAAAAGCCGAAAGAGTAAAAAGTTAAAGAATATAGCTGGTGAAAACCATGAGAGTGTAGGCTACCCTTTAAAAAACATCGTTGTAAAGTAGTTAGGGGCAAGCGTATGGGCCACAAGAAGGTGTTCAAGATGGGAGACTCTTACGCATAAAAGAGAACCGAGAAGACGATTTATTGGTGCGAGTAGTTAACTTACAAAACCAAGAATACTCGTGGCTTTCAATCTTGTATGCACATTAGAGTCACCTGGGAAGCTTTTTAAATATAAAACCAATACAGTTGCTCCACCTGAGGCCAGTTAAACCCAGGTATCGGGTTTTTTTTTTTAACTTCTGAGATGACTAATGCTGTGGGTTAAAAACCACTCAACTAGAACAAAGGAAAGCAATGAGAAGTAGGGGAGGGCAGAAGGTTGATAAAAGTGGCTCTGTAACATTCAGATGGGAGTCATTTGATGAGAAAGAGCTGGAGATGGAATGGGAGCTTGGTCAGAGTAATGAAGTTTTGAGTAATAGCTCTGGAAAATGGGAGAAGGAGTCACTCCTGCCTTTCCCTTTGGCACAATTCCATCCTTCAGTCTTAATGAGGTCTACCTCAGTTACTGCTCTCTTTTCCCTTCCATCCAGGGTTTATCAGCTGGGGATCCAGTCTTCCAGCTCCAGGCCATCCTCATTTCTTTCCCCCAAAAGAACAAAGGCTAATTTATGAGATTCAAGAGCAAACTTCAGACCCCTAGAGATTAGTACAATACACAGTGCCTTGCCAGTTTAGAATTTGTCTTTTATAATCCATTTCATCAATCATTTAAGTAAGGAATGAGAAAGATTTAAGACTCAGCCCTATTAGGACCTCATAGTATTAGGAAAAACAAACCTTTAAAAGAATTCTTTTGGCAGACAGAGAATGTCTGTGTAAGGCAAAACCCAAGCCATTGAAGGGCTAGTGTGTTTTAACTAGGGTTAATTCGAAAACTTATCAGCCACCAGATAAGAGTGAGTCACCATTGTCTGGTGTGATTAGAATTTAGTATGAAAAGTAGGGGTGGAACTGAAAAAGTGGGTGTGAACAGATAATGAAGAGCATTGAATTCCATGCTAAAGTGTTTAGGTTATATTCTACAAGCAATTAATATGTATAAATAATAAAGATGTATAAAATACATAGAAACAAATGAAGTTATTTTTATTGAAAGTTGTAAAAATATAAAAACATGTGTGATGTAGTTACATATGCGATTCCTTATACATTAAATAACATCAGGCAGCAGGTCTGTTGTTCAGTCATGTTTCACTCTTTGCAACCCCATGGACAACAGCATGCCAGGCCTCCCTGTCCATCAGCAACTCCCAGAGCTGACTCAGACTCATGTCCATTGATGTGGTGATGCCATCCAACCATCTCATCCTCTGTCATCCCCTTCTCCTGCTTTCAGTCTTTTGCAGCATCAGGGTCTTTTCTAATGAGTCAGCTCTTCCCATCAGGTGTCCAAAATATTGGAGCTTCAGCATCGGTCCTTCCAATGAATATTCAGGATTGATTTTCCTTTAGGATTGACTGGTTGGATCTCCTTGCTGTCCAAGGGACTCTCAGGAGTCTTCTCCAACATCACAGTTCAAAAGCATCAGTCCCTCAGCCGCGTTTATGGTAGCAGGTCTAATTATGTAACTTCAAAATAGTGATGAGTATAAATTTTGAGACACCTGTAACAACTTTAATATGATTTGGAAGTATATTCCTATTGGTGACAAAGACACCAGTAATATTACTGAGGATTATTGCCTATACTTATTGAAGATGTTAAATTTCAGCTAGAGGTTATTGAAAAGATGTGATTTTTTTTTTTCCCTAATCCAAGTTCATGGAACCATTAATTCTAGCCACCTTCTGGTCCAAGGATCCTAGATTTATAAATAGCTCACTGTAATGGTTTTAAACAAGATCGCAACAGATCAAGTAAGTGTTTTGGAAAAGTACTTGAGCAGTATTCACTTTTCAGCCTTTCTGTTGGAATCGGCGTGGGGAGCTGGTGATTTCTCTTTTCCTATAATTTAGTTGCAGTAACTGCTACTAATCTACCATTGCCTAATAATTTGAGAACTAAGCTTGTGGCTGTCTATATAGGATAAGTACAAGGAAGTAAATTGGGAAAGATAGATTAGAGCTGTTTTTGTTGAAATTATTTAATGCCATGCTGTAGCTTGTATTTAATTTTGGTAGGCAATGGAGAAATGTTAAAAACTTGGAGCAGGATAATGAAACGAGTTCTATTTGAAAAATAATTAGCAGTAATGTACAGGTTACATTCTATCAAAAGAGAAGATAGGAATGAAGAGGCTAGACCAGCAGTTAATTAAATTTTTTAAACAACTAAATTTTATCATAAAGCAATCTCTAAAGAGTCTACTAAGTTCCTTTATTTCCCCAATGTGACCAACCTAAAGAAAAAGATTGGACTAAATTACATGCCTTTCAACAAAGAGGTGCACACTTGTATAGAGATCTGCTAGCATTTTTCCAGGTCAAGAGGCTAGCCCTTTCTTTTGTATTATAATGATAATGTTAGAATGTCTAATAAGCAGTGACTTTACCATGTATCTAGGTTCCTAGATGTTGCCAAGACCTGTTTTGGTTATATTTCCATCTACACCTGTGATTCCTACAGTTCTGAATTTTTAAGGTCAAGACTTGTCTCCTTGCCAATTCCTTACACCTTCTTTGCTGGGTAAATGCGTTAGTAAACAAAAAGGAAGTCCTCAAGGCCTAGGGAACCCATCTTTTTGGAAACTGACCATTGCCAGACTATACAAAACTTACTGCTCACATCCTAGCTACTCCCCAAATGATGTGCCTTTTTAATCGTATTATTAAAAACATTAAATTTGAGGCTCAGGTATTACTAAACCAAGTAAGTAAAGTTAGTTTTCTGAACCAGATTCTACTTTCTTCAGCATGACTAGTTTATATTCACTTGTCTGTCTACCTATTGGTATGGTTCAAGTTTCCTTTTCTTAGGGAATGGGGGAACAGGTCTATTTTAAAGCAGAGAGAATTCTTGAAATTTCTGAGGGATTTTCATTACTTACAGAAAATCTCTGAAAGTTCCTTTCTCTGGCTTCCAATTAGATGACTACACCTTTGAACATTCATCCATTATAAAAGCACTAGAACACAGTTGTGATACTGAAACAATTGTCCTGGTTACAGTTATTATTTTTGAGCATCTATATTGTAGATTTAAAAAATCTTAAATTGGCCTGCCTTCCCTCATGGCCAAAAAAATAAGTATTTACTGTCTCAAAGTAGTATGATAGGTTAAATTCCTTCAAAACAGTAACTTGTGGATTTCTGGCTATAATTTTCCCATTACTATTTATTGTAGCAACTTGGCACTTTACATTAACAGCTAAAATATATAGATGCTGGAAATGTTTAGTCCTATTTAATAATATGTAATTCAAACCTCATCAGGTAACTCAGCAAGGATTTGTGTTAATTAACATGTAAAGATAAATTCTGTACTTCACAATTGGGTCCCATCAGACCCTGTTTTCCTGTCAGCACAGTAAAACAAATTCGTTATTTTATTTGTTCATTAAATATTTATTGAGCACCTGCTATTTGCCAAGCACATTTTTGAGACTTATTAAAGAGGAGTTTGTAATAACAATTTACCTTTTAACTATGGAAAAAAATAATTTACCAGACGTTGAAATCTACATGACAAATAAGAATTTTAAAATGACGCCTTTTTCATTCTCTCTTAAACCAGATGTTTGCATATAGCTACTGTATGTACAGTGATTATTTATGAAACCAGGCAGGTTATAACTTTAGCTTGACCACATCTTATGACCTAAGGTATAATGTTAGCTATATACTAAATAAAATTCTGTTTACTCCTTTGTAAAATATATCTTACTCAAACCTCTCATTAAAAGTGTCCTCCCTATCCACTATATTTACGGTCCCAGTCATTTCAAATTTTGCAATTAAGTCATTTCTCAGAAAATTTAAAATCATTTGTAGAAAAGGCTGGTATTTACACCAACTATATAGGAAAGGGGAAAAAAAATTGTGACACGATTATAAGTGGAACGTTTGAAGTGGAATGGTAGACTAAGAAGTTTTTTTTCTGATCCGTGACCTCTTAACCATGCCAAATAAGTAACAGAACCATAGACAGAGAGCCTCAGTGCTGGAAGAAATCCTAAAAGGTTACTTAGTCTATCTCCCTGGCTCAAGGGAGGGCCAAATGGAATTTATGGCTGATGAGTTACCAGGCATCATCATCATCATACCAAATGGTTTTTCTGCTTTGAGAGCTGAATTCCTCTGTTGGTAAAAGATTCACGTGAGAGGTATAATTTTCAAACTTATGAATAATTTGGGGCTTCCCATGTGGCACTAGTGGTAAAGAACCTACCTGCCAGTGCAGGAGATGTAAGATACCTGAGGGTTCAGTCCCTGGGTTGGGAAGATCCCCTGGGGGAAGGCACGGCAACCAGCTCTAGTGTTCTTGCCTGGAGAATCCCATGTACAGAGGAGCCTGGCAGGCTATGGTCCATGGGGTCGCAGAGTCGGACCCCAACTGAAGCGACTTAGCACACACACATAAATAATTTATAAAATTGAGAAATCTTATGTTTTTAACAATCTTGTGTTTTCAGGCACTGAAGATAGTAGGCATGAGTGAAAACTAATCTCTGTCTTCAAGAGAGATATAAAATCTTGATGGTAATTTTTACATGCCACTTGATACAAATCTCTGGATGGGTTAGGCTAGCATTAAAAGGAAATGTTTAATTAGGGGAAATTGAAACCAAAAAATAAGGCTTCAACTTCCTTCCTGAAAATTTTTCTGCTTATGCTGACATGAAAAGCACATTTGGTCTTGAATGTGATTCATTTTGTGAAAATACAAATGGAATCGTACATGAAAAGTTGGATGTAATCTAATTTTAATGAACATCAGATTATATTTAAATATTTGTGTTTTAAACTTTGTGCAAGAGAGATTAGACTTACTGTTTTTTCCCTAGAGGACATAAGTGAGACCAGCAAGTCGAAGAAACATATATTTTGCGTGTGTGTGTGTTAGTAACTTAGTCGTGTGGACTGTAACCTGCCAGGCTCCTCTGTCCATGAAATTCTCCAGGCAAGAGTACTGGAGTGAGTTGCCATTCACTTCCCCAGGAGATCTTCCTGACCCTAGGGATCAAACCCAGGTCTCCCGCATTGCAGGCAAGTTCTTTACCATCTGAGCCACCAAGGAAGCCCCAGATAGATTTTAGGTGACTGTAAAAGTGAGAGGTGCTCCATTTCTTTCTTGAATGAATGAAAGTAGCTGTATTTCCTGGCTATATACTCATTAGAAAAGGGGGAGGGGAATAAAGCAATATCAAAAGTTAGAAGAAAAAAGTTAAAATATTAAAATCCTATTCTTAAAACTCTATGACTATAGATAGCTATCCTTGACTAATTTTGTACAAATTTTTATATAATCTTTCTTTTCATAGCATATTATGAGCGTCTTTCTATGTCAATAAATTTATTTTTTAATGGCTGAAAAGTATTCCATTAAATGGAAACCCTGATATTTTACCAGTCCTCTTTTAAACTTTGGGATTATTTCCAGTTTTTCTTTTACAAATATTACTGTGGTAAACATCCTTGTTAAATTTTTGCATGTATCCTAAACTTTCTCTTAAGATGAATTTCTGAAAGTGTAATACCTACATATAGACATTTCCAAAATATTAAAATATAATGGCAAATTATCCTTCAAAAAACTCACATTAGTTTACACTCCTGTTTACAGTGAGACTGCATTTTCCTGTAGTTACTCAGCAATGCCGGTTGTTATCAAAGCTCTATTTTCTTTTAATATTTTTGTTTCACTTTTTAGCATTTAAATTTCACTCGATCTGAAATAGAATTCAGTATGAGGTCTGAAGTAGGGATCTAGCTTCATTTTTTTTTTAATCAAATGATTAACAAGTTGTGCCAGTGTCATTTATTAAATTTCCCAGTTAGCATATCCCAAACATCACTGCACAGTTAATGAGGTATTAATAGATACTATACCAAAACAGAAAACAAAAAGTGTTTCATTGGTCAAAGGAGCTGGAAAAGAATCAGACCGAGAGAAGTTAAGTTTCTGTATTGCAGAACCTCTCCTACCCTGTAATATGCTTGTGTGCATCGTGAGTCAACAATAAGGAGTTTGGGGATGTAGCATTTCCCTAACTTACTTAACCATGTAATCTTTTTCTTTCCTGAAATGCCTATAAAATTCTATGAAACTGTGCTGTCCAAAATAGTAGCCATGGGACTTCCTAAGTAGTCCAGGGCTTAAGATTCCGTGCTTCCAGGGGGCTCAATCCCTGGTTGGAGAACTAAGATCCCATATGCCAGGAGGTGCAGCTGAAAAAAACAAAAGAGTAACCACTGCCCACATGTAGCTATTTGAGTTAAAATTAAATAAAATCAGTCCTTCAGTCTCTCTAGCCCTTTACAAGTACTCAAGCTAGTGTGGCTAGTGGCTACTATATTGGACATTGCAGATGAAGAGCATTTCCATTGTTACTGAAAGTCCTACTGGACTGCACTGCTATAAGACATAGTGATCATTGAAAACATGGAATAATCCCTAAATTTCTCCCACTGATTTGTAACATCTTCATCATCATATTTAAAATTTCTAACTGCATGGATTTGTTTTTTTACAGTTGTATTGACTTAGCTATTTCTGCTCTAATATTACACAGCTAGTTGTAAGTCAAACTCCTGCATGTTTTTCCCTGAGAGTAGAAATGAAAAATTCCTTCATGAGGTAGGAAGTTAGACTAAAAGGAATTAAAGTCCTTTATACGTCTAAGGGGCTTTTCTGGTGGCTCAGCTGGTAAAGAATCTGCCTGCAGTGCAGGAGACCTGGGTTTGATCCCTGGGTTGGGAAAATTCCCTGGAGAAGGGAGCAGTTACCCACTCCAGTATTCTGGCCTGGAGAATTCCATGGACTGTCCCATGGGGTTGCAAAGAGTCGGACACAACTGAGCGACTTTCACTTACACTTCTAAGACTCAGTAAAGGTAAAAGTGTCTTTGCAGAACATGATTTATATCAGGTGAGTATCCATACTCCATTTATTCTACAATTATTATTTATTGAGTATCTGCCCAACAAGTTTTGTTGTAGGTCCAGGGGACCAGAATGGTAAAGCAAGTTTAGGCAGAGAAGGTCCTTTATTCTCTTAGGATCGTGGAGCTTATGTTTTTGGCCTCGGGGAGAGGGGGAAAATATTAATGAAGAAACAGTGAAAAAGAAAACTGTCAGATAACCACAAGTGCTGTCTATTTCAGTTCCACGAAGAATTGAAATTAGAGGACAAGAGAGTGGTGGCCTCTTGTTTTGGCTGAACATGGGAGAGCTCAGTGAATAAGTGGCATTTAAACTGAAATTACCCAGTACATGGTGCCAACCACTAGAAGGTTCAGGTACAGCTAGTAGCCCAGCCCTCAGGAGGAAAAAAAAATGGCATGTTTGAGGAAAGCTGGTGTGGCTGGAGCTTGGTGGGCAAGGGGGAAGAGTAATGGAAATGAGATTGGAGAAGTACCTAGGGCCATGTAAACATTGGGGGGTGGGAGGTGGGAGGAGGGGTTTTAAGCAGCTAGGGTGGGAAGTTCACATTTTTTTCCTGAGTGTGATAGTGTATTGCCAGAGGACAGGACAGATGTGAGCTCACTTAAATGTTTAAACAATTACTCTTGACAGCTGTATGGTGAATTTACTGGAGGGGTCAATAGTAGAAATAAGGAGACGTGTTAGGCTATATCAAGATAAGAAATAATGATGGAGTTGACTAAGGTGGTGGTAGTAAAGATGGAAAGTGTTGGACAGATCCAGAACATTTTGGCTGTAGAATCAGCAGGACTTATCAATTGGTCATTAGGGAATCTGGTTCCTAAGAATTAGTAATTTATGTTACAGGCCTATCAAGTATGAAAGTATTAGTCACTCAGTCATGTCTGATTCTTTATGACCCCCTGGGTTATACCTCTGTCCATGGGATTCTCCAGGCAAGAATACTGGAGTGGGTTGCCATTTCCTTCTCCAGGGGATCTTCCCGACCCAGGGATTGAACCTAGGTCTCTTGCATTGCAGGCAGTGCAGGAGACCCTGGAGACGTGGGTTCAATCCCTGAGCCAGGAATATTCCCTGGAGAAGAAATGGCAGCCCACTCCAGTATTCTTGCCTGGAGAATCCCACAGACAGAGGTGCCTGTGGTTACAAAGAGTCAGACATGACTGACCACTGACCTCCACCACCACCTCTAACTATCAAGTATGGAGACTGACTAAACTGTTCCACTGAAGTGTCCAAGCCAGCAGAGTAGGGTGAATGAAGCAGAGATAATTGCTTTCCTCTGGTGCAAAAGTGCTCTGCTAATCTCTTATTTTAAAAATCTGTGCTGATGTTGCATTTTATGCTATATGTTATATCCATGTTTATGTTAATAAGGTATTGTGTAAGTCACTGATTAAGATATTTTTAGTATTTAAGATATTAAAAAATATTTAAATTGCTTAGCTGTTTTCTCCCAGTACTAGTGAAATTGAAGCTCTTGTAAGATGCATTGGAGTTAGCCTGTGTTTGATTTGGGGTGGGGGGGCTGGTGTTGAATCTTGCTAGCAGCTAGCCATGTATGTATAGGAGCGCTGACCACATTTGTGAGCAGTTGCAGTTTGATACAATTTAATACAAAAACTGAAGTGAGTGAGTAGGGGGAACAGGAATTGCATTTAGAAACTACTGACAGAATCTTCACTTAAAATGAGTAAACAGCTGCACTTTGCACTTTATAATGTTTAAAAACATAACTGAATGAATCTGTTCCTTCTTTTTTTAAGGAACTCTTACTGAATAATTCGGGGGGAAAATGAGTAAAGGTCACAATTCTGGGATAGTAGGTTTTCTTTGGGGCTTTATAGTAAAGATTATCTGGATCACTACTGTTATTTCAACCACGACAGGCATATTATCCTAAAAGTTGCTACATACTTTAAAAATGCTTATTAATTAAACTCTTCATGCATATTTTTGATCTTATAAAATGCATATTTACTCATGCATCTGTAAAGGAGACAATTCTTGTATCTACTAATTAAGTATTTTAAGCATTTTCTCATCAAAAATTCCAATTGAATCAGCAGTAATACCTCTAATTACAGGTTAATCTCTACCTTTAAGATATTTTAACAAATAGCCTCAATACTTTATTAGACTCCTAAAAGCTCTTAAAATTAATTCAACCTAGGCATTTATGACAGATTACATTATAGTGTTCTAGAACAGAGACTGGCAGTTTATGTCTAAGAGGCCAAACAGTAAATATGTTAGACTTCACAGGCTACTCAGCTCTTAAAGCTGAAAAGCAGCCATAAAAGACTTCCCTGGTGGTTCAGTGGTAAGACTCCTCGCTCCCGTTGCAGAGGGCCCAGGTTCAGTCCCTGGTGGGAAAACTAGATCCTGCCTGCTTCAAGGAAGAGTTCGCCACCACCTGTAAGACCTGTCACAGCCAAATAAATAAATAAACATTTTTTAAAGCAGCCATAAAGAATATGTGAACAAATGAGCATGATTTTGTTCCAGTAAAACTTTAGAGAGAAAGGTAAGATTTTAAAGACAAGAGCTTAGAATTGTAGAACCCTATAGCTAGAGGTGGTGGTGGTGGTGTGGAGGTCAGTGGCTTCAGTCATGTCTGACTCCTTGTAACCCCAGGCATCTCTGTCCGTGGAATTCTCCAGGCAAGAATACTGGAATGGGTTGCCATTTCCTTCTCCAGGGGATATTCCTGTGGCCCAGGGATTGAAGCCACGTCTCCAGTCTCCTGCACTGCAGGCAGATTCTTTACCACTGAGCCACCAGGGGAGCCCAGAGCTAGAGAAATCATAGAATCACTTGGAAACATCTTAAAAATACAGGTGCCCAGACCCTCCCCCCAGAGATAGATCATGTGTTTAAAATCTCCATAGATGATTCTGACGTACCTCCCTGAGTAGAAGTACTATTTATCTGGTCCAAACCTCTCTTTACAGGTGAGAAAACTGAGACCCAGGGGTTTTAAATGTCTTCTCCAGAGTCAAACAACTGGTTGATTGCAGATCTTAATCGAATCCCAAGTCTGCTGACTCCCAACCTAGTGTTTTTCCTACCGAACCTGCAGCTTCTTGCCTTACTTATATCAGCAGGAAATCAGAATGGTTCTTGTTGAATTATAATTTTCCCTTCAATTTTTATTTAATTGCCCGGTTTTTATAACAGGAATATTCAAGTAGTATGCACTTTAAGGATTTTAAGATAAATATAAAAAAATAGTCGCTTGTTAAAATTAAATATTTTGGGAAATGTTCTATACTTTGAATTCAGTATTCACTTAGCTACAGAAGTTGGAAGATATAATACAGTAAACCCCATAACCACAAGGTTTGAGTATGCTGACAACACACTAACAGCATTGCTTCACTCAGGTTGAGAGACTACTTTTCTGTGGTGTTAGCATTCACCTCTGCTTATGTCAAAGGTAAAGTTCAAATGCACAGTCATGCCCTGGCTGGATCTATCTTTTTGGCTTTGTATAAAGAGAGAAACAGACGCTTTATTTTCAAGAAATCTTTAAGGTCCATTATTACCACCCAAAATATATAGGGAATGGGGAAGGAAACAAGTTTTCCTTGAGAGCTTGCTGTCTACCAGAGAATGTGCTAAGTCTTTTCAGTCGTGTTTTTAATTCACAAAACAGCTCTGAGAGACAGGTTTTATTATTACCTCATTTTACTCATTAGGAAGATGAGGCCCAGAAAGAGGATGAATAGCTTGCCCAGCCAGGGTCACACAGTTAGCAAGTAGAAGTCAGAGCCCAAACTCAAAGCCTCCTGGCTCCAAAACATAGAACTATACTGTATTTTGTTGAGTTTTACACACAGAACTATGAGAAAGTCATTGTCTCCCCAGTATTCCTATACCATCCACCAAGACCAAAAACACAGATCTTTTAATTCTAAAGGAATTTACTACTAATCAACAGAAGAAAACATGCAAAACACAAAACTAAAGCAAAAACAGGGATATTACAATATAAAAATTGTAAATGCCTCATTTCCCTTAATTTGTATTTCCTGACTCCCTTTAAAAGTGTTTTGTTCATCTGACAAACATTAATTGTACCTCAGATATGCTAAGTACAGTACTCACTATATAGAAAGGAAATATCCCTAGGATGGTTCTAAATGGCTTCTGGTTCTTGTGCTAGGCCTGCTTCCATCTCTTTTTCCCATTACCCCATTAATGGTGGGATCATTGCCCATCACTCCAACAAAATCCTCCAAACTGTTTCTTAATTCTCTCTTATCTACCCTCCTCTGATCCCTTACTGATTCTGTCTATAATCTTTTCCTCCTCGCCTCTCCTACTACTATTTCCCCTGGTTTAGGTCATATCCTCCTCCTACCTTTACTTTCATTAAAAATCTAATTGATCTCTACCTGCAATGTCTCTCCCTACCAATTAATCCTATATACTGTGCCTGAATCATCAGTCTTTCTAAAGCATTGACGTAGCCATTAATGGCTCCGCATTTCCTCCAGTGTAAGTTCTAGACTTTACACCTGGAAATCAGTTTATCAGCATCTAACTTCTAATAATCTTCCTCCAGCTTTGATCTGCATCCCTGTTCCCACTCACTCCAGCCATAGTGGACTAAACTTAAGGCGCTTTCCTTGCCTTTTGAGTATAAGCCACCTTAAACATCTTTATATTTCCCATGACACCTGCATTAGATGTGTGTGTGTTAGTCACTCTGTTCTGTCCGACTCTTTGTTACCCCGTGGACTGTAGCCCACCAGGCTCCTCTGTCCATGATATTCTCCAGGCAAGAGTACTGGAGTGGGTTGCCATTTCCTTCTGCATCTGCATTAGGTACTTGATAGGTATTTATTGAGTAAAAGAGATATATATATTCATTATGTGTCCATTATAACATAATAGGGTTAAGCTCAGTGAGGGTAGAAACTATGACTTTTATTCTCATTTTGATTTTCTAGCCCCTAGCACATAGGAAACATTCAATAAACATTTGTTCAGTGTGATACACTACAGTTATCAGTTGCTGGGATGTAAATTTCCTGATGACCCAGTAGATATCCAGAAATACTTCCTTATGTTATATTTTTTAAAATGTTACCTATGTTTCTTCATTTAATATTGACCCATACCCTATGGTAAAGGTCATGTATTAATATTCTCACTTTACAGAAAAGGAAACTGGCTTAAAGAAATGAAATAGTTTTTTATGACGACATAGCCAGTGAGTAACAGAATGGAGCCTAAAATTAAAATCTTAAGATGTGAAGTTTAAAAAAAAAAAAAAAAAAGATGTGAAGTTTAGCGTCCATTTTCTTGGCCAAGGTCATTTGACCAGTTTGGTTTCATTTGCTTTAGAATTGTTATGGCTAACCTAGTGCAGTCATGCTTTATGGAATAGAATTAAGTCCTTGATTGACACATTATCTATATGTTGGATGTTTTCAAAATCAGCCAAACAAACCACAAAAACTATTTTCTAGAGAAAATCTTGACCCTGCCTGGGACGCACTCTCCACGGTGAGATGCATGTCTATTCAGACAGACACCCTTCTTGTTGTGAGCTGCTATCCCTAGTTGGATTTGCTCTTAATGGATGGCTCTGATTTCAGCTGGCAGCTTAGAGAGCAGGTCTCCAGGTATTTAGCAAGCATTGCAGTCTGGCCCTTGCCACTCCTAGTAGTCACTGAGGACATCAAGGAGAGTCAAGAAGCCTTGCTCAATGCACATGCAGTCATTCCTTTTTCATACTCATATATTCTTAAATCCAGTCCCATCAGCAACCAGCTGAGCACCTAGCCTCTCCACAACCACTTTTACTAGATTGCTGTTTGCTCTTTTCCCATCAGACTGAATATTAAAGATCATTATTAGAAACAGTAACTGTGAAATTATTTCATCTTTTACAAGAATATTATGTACCCCATATATGTTATATATATTAATGTCCCATAATATAAAGATATTATGGGCATTCATTATGATACTCCATGTTTTTTATGAAAATTTCTTGAGAGAAATCTGTCTGACCTTAACACAAAGAATTCTTTTACCTCTCCTGAGCAGTTGCTTTGTTTTTCCCTTATGGACATTGTGAATGTTTAACTTAACACTCTGTAGTTAGCTGCCAAAAGCTAAGAGCCAAATTTGTGGCCCACCCATAACAAATGTGCTCTATGCCTCGTTAATTTTGTTCCTGGCTCCAGTTTAGGCCTCTGCTCAAGTTATTCTTTCTTCTTAAGAAAAATCTTAATTCATGCCATCTTATTTTATATAGATATATACACTCATTAACAGCCTTGTATTCATTTTGAAATAGCTCATATTATGATATTCTGTATGCACAGAAAAACCATCTTTTGTGCTTCCTGATTACATCATTACTTTAGCTTTCTTTTCTTCAGGGGTACGTTTTATTTCACTCTGTGGTTTTTTTGGCAGGGTTTTGATTATTTGAAAATGACTGTGTCAAAAAATTTTATTGTTTTAATACTATAACCAAGTGGTAAAATAACTGATCTAATGGCCAGAATTGATTAAATTGATGTCGCTATTCTAGCCCAGTCTTTCACAGCAGTATTATTTTCTTATAATATGCTTTGCTTTGTACTTTCAACCTGCATGGGGCAATTTATTGCTTTGTAATTTCTAGAAATATTGTTATGTTGCCAAGTGAGTGCATAAGCAGTTTAAATGTCATATCAATATTACCACACTTATCAGACTTCTTGTCTCTGTCAACACCTTGCTTAAGATGATCATGAGCATATAAATCTTACTGTATGACTTGTCTTGCTCCCACTGTTAATTTAGTCATGGCTTCATTTGAACAAGATGTATAAATGGATATTTGTTTCCAAACCTTATTTGCTTTGATTGGTTTGGAGCTCTATCCAAAATGTCTTATCATCTTACTAATGTTATCCAATTAATAGCATAAATACTATTTGAAAACATTTTATTTTATACTCTTTTTAATATCTTCAAGTAAAATTATTTGGCCTTTTCTACAACTCTCTGGGGCCTTTTTACAGATAACCAAAACAAGGACAAAAATCAGATGATACCAGCAAATCAGTGGTAGAACTAGGGCTAGACCCAGATCCCCTGATTCCTATGCCACACTTCACAGTTTACTGCCAAAAGAATTTCTTAGTTACATTGTAAACACTGTATAATCTTTATCTTACCCCTTGAGGTTAAAGACTTTCGGGAAAGACTGTCATTTTGTTACTCACTGGGAAGAATCAGGAATGAACTTCATTTGTATTTCTCCCATTGTTTTCTGTTCTTGAAATTACAGTTCCTTTTAACTACAACTCTAATCACTATCACTTTCCATCACGCAATGAGAAGCAATATTTTATCTTATCTCTTGAAAATTAATGTTGAAAAGGAAACTGTTTTCCTTAGTAATTAGTAACATTTAAATTGGACTCTGAAAATTCATCTTTAATATAATTTGCCATTCTTATAATGCATATTCATTAAAGGGGCAAATATATGGTTAATGATGTAGAGTTTGATAGAACATTAGTTATAATTTTAACTGATCTCAGCATTTAAAGAGATTTTAAGTCCGTGCTTACTGTTTCATATGGAGAATTTCCAAAATTTTCATTCTGGTGGTTAAACTAGAGGTTTTTGGGGTTTTTTGAATGTTTACCCTTAACCATGCATGGTTGGTAAACACTTTACAATTACATTTAATCTTTACCCCAAACCTTGTAAGAGCAACTGCTATTTATGATCACCATTTTACAGTCAGGTGTCATATTCAACAGTAAATATTGTTTTCTGCCTCTCCTTCAGCTTCTGGAATTTCTGAGCAGCCCTGGTCAGACAAGATGGACCCAGTGGTCTTGAGTTACATGGACAGTCTGCTGCGGCAGTCGGACGTCTCACTGCTGGACCCCCCGAGCTGGCTCAATGACCATGTTATCGGGTTTGCCTTTGAGTACTTTGCCAACAGTCAGTTTCATGACTGCTCTGACCACGTCTGCTTCATCAGCCCCGAAGTCACTCAATTCATCAAGTGCACGGGCAGCCCAACAGAGATCGCCATGTTCCTTGAACCCTTGGACCTCCCCAGTAAGAGAGTGATATTCTTAGCCATCAATGATAATTCCAACCACGCAGCTGGGGGAACCCACTGGAGCTTGTTGGTTTATCTGCAAGATAAAAATGGCTTTTTTCATTATGATTCTTATGGTAGTAGTAACACATTCCATGCAAAACAGGTAGCAGAGAAACTAGAGGCTTTCTTAGGCGGAAAAGGAAACAAACTGGCCTTTGTGGAAGAGAAAGCCCCTGCTCAACAAAACAGCTATGACTGTGGGATGTACGTGATATGTAACACTGAGGCCTTGTGTCAGAACTTCTTTAGACAACAGCCAGAATCACTACTGCAGCTACTCACTCCTACATACATCACAAAGAAGAGAGAAGAATGGAAAGATCTCATTGCCAGACTTGCTAAAAATTAGCTGTTGAAATATATTTGACTTTTGAAGTCTCTTTCTGCCTGTCCCCATGTATTGGATGGCTGAAGTCTCAGTGCCTGAGGGAAGATGCCTGGGAGAGGAAAGCTTAGAATGCTTACTTTCTCCTGAGAGAATGTTGTCCTCCACATTATCCTAATGGAAAGTGTCACTTTAACCCTAACTTCAGAGCAATATGTTCTGTGAAGATGTCTTCAAAATATGCACCAAAACTGATTAATTCCCTTTTGGGCTCCCTTATCCACATTGGTTTTGTCCAAAGAAAAAAGATTGATCTGTAAAACAAATTAAGAATATATGAAATTTACAAGCAAGAAGAAAATCATAGAGCAACCAAAAACTTAGTGCACAGCCCACATATTTCAAGAGATCAACTAGCTGGAAGCAGATCAAGACCTAACCTAATTCAAGATTGAAGTTTTATCAGTTACTCAGTTCTGTGATACCTCTTCTATTCAACAAGCAAAGGCTTTCCCAGCTATAACCTTTGCCAATACTTGATAAAGATGGTGTTAGCCCATAGTCACCCATCTAATTCCTGGAGCACTTTAAGAAAGGGGGAATCTTGAATAACTTTGTTAAAATTAATGTCTGTGGTGGACCTCTTGTTTTGCATCTGAAACTTAAAGTTCCTTTATTTTTGAGATACAAAGGAAAGAAAGTGACCTTTCTCAACTCTTTCACTTAATTCAAAATGCAAACAATGTAATTTTTGAAATGTGGAACCAAGAGTAAAATGAAATGCTATTCCTTCTAAATTATGGATGTGTTTTTACAGTTATTTCAAAGAACAATTTAAATGATATGTTATATACACATATTCTGTTCTTAATGAGAAGTAGACTGCAATGTATATGAGACTTGAAAGCCAAAGATTAGCTTCAGCTGTGAAACTTATAATTTCAGCTACCTTCCTAGCCTAACCCTGCCCCCAGCCCTCATGGCTCAAAATAACCTCCCCACTCAGTGACCACAGAGGCAATAACCCAGTTCCTTTTAGTCAGGAAGGGAAAACCCAGTAAGTGTAAATAAGTACAGGTCACACAGCAGGCATAAGTTGAAACTAAAAGTCAAAGAGAAAGCTACCAAAAAAGTTTTCAAGTCAGTATATTTGAAATAAATAATACTTAATGGAAGCTGGAAGCAGGAAAAAAAAATTAGGGACAGGCAATCAGGCTTACAGGTGGAATAGGGAGGGAGGAATAGCAAAAGGACCAAATTGCTGAAGCCAGGAGTGTAGACAATGATAAGGCAATATTGGTTCAATAACTGTTGGCTTAGTCTAGACTGAAAAGCTCAGATTCTTCTCTGGGAAGAGTTGTCTTTCTGATAATGATGGTGTAAAGTATATCTAGATGTCAGACTGTCTCCCTCTTAAAACAGTACCTATGGGAGCAGCCTTTCCTGTCTCTGTAAGATTGATCCCAGAAAGAAATTTTTTGACCTAAACTAGTACAGTCTTAAAAATTAAAACCAAAGGTCTCCTTTTCCAGATACATAGCATGATTGAATTGTACCAGAGTTTAGTCTACTGTAAAAGTTTGAATATATCATTTGTGTTAACATTAATGACAGGAGAACTTAAGAGTCTACTTGTAATATTTTACTCGATAGCAGCCTGTAAGTTACACACCTGCATGACCATATACCGTTGATGTTACATGGTACATAATAGGAAAAAGATCTTTTGTTGGTATTGTGTTCCCTTGTTTTAGAGTCAGAAAGATTCAGTGTGCAAAGTTCAGCTTCAAGATATTCAGTAGTTAAGTAGGTTATTCAAAATAGGATTGAGCAGTTACCACACTGAACCATGCTGCTTTCAGATATCCTGTTATTTTTATCTTTAGTTTTTGCTGTATCCATATTGACTATATGGTTTAATAAGTATTCCATTGAAGTGGCAAAGTCGAATTTCTCAGTCATGTGACTATTTACTGATACTAAATTTTTTCTGCCAGCACTTAGAAAAGAAAATGTTTAAAGAAATTTACATCCCATTGTGTGGGAAAGAGCATGAATGTTCTAATCAGTCCAAGCAGTATCAGTTATAAACTTACAGTCTCAGGCAGGTTTGAGATTCAGTAGCCTCATCTGCAAAATGAAATTGTAATTGATTTTACCAATTTGGGTCCTCTCCCTTTTTTTTTCTTGATAAGTCTGGCTAAAGATTCATCAATTTTGTTTATCTTTCAAAGAACCAGCTTTTCGTTTCATTGATCTTTTCTGTAGTTAAGTCCATCTGATCTAATGTGTTATTTAAGGTTTATGTGTCTTTTTCTGTCTGGATGATCTGTCCATTAATGTAAGTACGGGCTTACTGTTGATTTCACCATTTATTTCTGTTAATATTTACCATATATGTTGAGGTGCTCCTTCTGTTGGGTGCATGTATATTTGCAAGTGTTATATCTCCTTGGATTGATCCCTTGATCATATGTTGTATCCTTCTTTGTCTCTCGTAACAGTCTTTTATTTTCAGGTCTATTTTGTCTGATAAAAGTATTGGTACTCTGGCTTTCTTTTGATTTCTATTTGTGTGAAATACCCTTTTCCACCCCCTCAGTTTCTAGATCTGTGAGTCTTTTGTAGGCAGCATATATACAGGTCTTGTTTTTGTATCCATTTGGTCAGTCTGTGTTTTTTGGTTGGAGCATTTAGTCTGCTTATATTTAAGATAATTATCGGCCTGTATGTCCTTATTGCCATTTTCTTCATTGTTTTGAATTTGTTTTTGTAGGTCATTCCCCTCCCCCTTCTTTTGTTCTTGTCTCTTGTGACTTGGTGACGATCGTTAGTGTTATATTTGGATTCCTTTTTCTTTTTTTGTGTGTATATCTAGTATAGATCTTCGGTTTGCTCTTACCATGAGGTTTTTGTGTAGCAGTCTGTTACATATGTGATTGTTTTAAGTTGCTGATCTCTTAATTTCAGATGCGTTTAAAATACCCTGCATTTGTACTCTTCTCCTCTTATTACTGTTTTTGATATCATACTGTACATCTAATTGTTTTGTTTATCCCTTAAATGCTTATTGTGAATATAGATGATTTTATTACTTTTATCTTTGAACCTCCCTACTAGCTTTGTGTGTGGATGATTTCTTACCTTTCCTCTATGTTTGCCTTTACCAGTGAGCTTTTTCATTCCCTAATTTTTTTATTCTAGATGTAGGCTTTTTTGCCTAGAGAAACTCTTTTTATATGTGTTGTAAAGCTGGTTTGTTGGTGCTAAATTCTTTTAGCTTTTGCTTATCTGTAATGCTTTTCATTTCTCCAGCAAATCTGAGTAAGAGCCTTTCTGGGTATTTTTGGTTGTAGGTTTTCCTTCTCAGCACTTAAATATATCATGCCACTCCTTTCTTGCCTGCAGAATTGCTGCTAAAAATTAGCTTATAGCCTTATGGGAGTTCCCTGGTATGTTGTTTGTTGCTCTTCCCTTGATGCTTTTAGTATTCTCTGTTTCTTTCATTTTTGTCATTTTGATTACAGTGCATCTTGGTATGTTCCCCTTTGGATTAATCCTTTATGGGACTCTGCTTCCTGGACTTGGGTGACTGTTTTCTTTCCTAGGTTAGGGAGGTTTTCTGCTATTATCTCTTCAAATATTTTCTCAGGCCGCTTCTCTCTCCTCCTTCTAGGACCCTTATAATACAAGTGTTAGTGTGCCTGATGTTGTCCAGAGGTCTCTTAAACTGTCCTCATTTCTTTTCATTCTCTTTTTCGTTTTTCTGTTTAACAACAGTGATTTCCACTACTCTCTCTTCCAGCCCACCAGTCTGTCCTTCTGAATCATTTCGTCTACTATTGATTGCCTCTAGTGTATTCTTCATCTCAATTATTGTATTGTTCATCTTTGGTTGTTCTTTTATATTTTCTAACTCTTTGTTAAAAACTTCTAATTTTTCTGTGCATCTCTTCTCCTCCATAGTTTTTGAGCATCTTTACAATTATTACTCCGAACTCTTTCTGTGCCTCTCCCCACTTCCCTTATTATTTCTGTAGTTTTATCTTGTTGCTTCACCTGGACCATTTTATTCTACTGCCTCTTTTTGTCTGACTAAGCTGCTGTTTGTATTTGTGTGTGTGTTTAAACTTTATTTTGTATTGGGGTATAGCCGATTAACAATGTCATGATAGTTTTAGGTGAACAGTGAAGGAACTCAGCCATACATATGTTTTTATATATGTGGTAGGTTACTTACTTTTCTTGACCTTGGAGAAGCATCCCTCTGTAGGAGGCATCGTGTGTATCCCGGTAGTGCACTCCCCTCTCGTAACCCAAACTAGGTGCTCTCGAGGTTCCTCCTGAGAGGTCTGCAGGGGCCTTTCTGTCGTGGCAGGCTGACTATACGGGTTGTCCGCTAAGCTTGGTAAGCCCCTAGTCTGTTTGGTTGCCAGGCCCTGCCTTATGCAAATTCTGCTGCCTGTTGTTTCACAGGCCTGGTCCCAAGGTAGCTAGTTACGGAATCCTAAGGTGACCTACGGAGAAGGCAATGGCACCCCACTCCAGTACTCTTGCCTGGAAAATCCCATGGACGTAGGGGCCTGGTAGGCTGCAGTCCATGGGGTCGCTGGGGACACAACTGAGCAACTTCACTTTCACTTTTCACTTTCATGCATTGGAGAAGGAAATGGCAACCCACTCCAGTGTTCTTGCCTGGAGAATCCCAGGGACGGGGGAGCCTGGTGGGCTGCCATCTATGGGGTTGCACAGAGTCGGGCACAACTGAAGTGACTTAGCAAGGTGACCTGGGGCAGAGTCGGGGTCCTGAAGACTCTGGGATTGTTGCCCACCTACTGGCAGGTGAAGCCAGATGCTGGGGTTGGTGCCAGACTCCTGGCAAGCAGAACTGGTTCCTGAAGTCTGTCTTCAGGGCCCAAGGTTCCCAGAGCTCCTTTCAGATCACTGGTAGGACAACGCCAGTTTCTGACAGTGGGTATGGAGTCTGGAGTGTCCTGAGGGTTGTGTTGCCCTGCTCGTGGGCAGGGGCAGAGCCCAGCTGGTCCCAGGGTCGAGTCTGGCCTGCGTTGCGGTATTGTAATTCTCTTGCTTACACCCTGGTGGATGAAACTAGTCTAGAGGCTTATGCAGCTTCCCTGGTGCTAGGGGCTGGTGCCTGTCCCCCAGTTTGTGGAGCTGGGTCTTGGCCCTCTGGTTGGCTGGGCCATGTCTAGGGCCATGTCTAGATGGCTATGAACTCTTTAGTCTTTAAGTCTGCTGATGGGTGGGACTGTGTCCCCACCCAGTTGTTTGGCCTGAGTCATCCCAGCACTAGAGCCTACAGGCTGTTGGGTGGGTCCAGGTCTTGGCACTGAGGAGCCAATATGGCAGCTGCCAGGAGTGTTCTTGTGGTTGAATGTTCCCCAGTATTACTGCCACCAGTATCTATACCCCTTGAGTGAGCCACAGCCACCCTCACACCTCTCTAGGAGACTCTCCAAGATCAGCAGGTAGGTCTGGCTTAGGCTTCTATCAAATTTTTGCTTTTGCTTTGGGTCCCAGTAAGCATGAGATTTTGTGTACTTTCTTTAAGATTGAAGTCTCTCTTTCCCCCAGTCCTGTAGGGCTTCCATAATTAAGCCCCACTGGCCCTCAAAGCCAAATGCTCTTGGGGCTCGTTTTCCAGTGCCAGATCCCCAGGCTGGGGAGACTGACATGAGGCTCAGAACTCTCATCCTGTAGAAGAACCTCTGCAATATAATTATTCTCCAGTTTGTGGGTCACCTACCCAGCGCGTATGGGATTTAACTGTGTCATGAGTCCACCCCTACTACCCAACTTGTTATGGTTCCTTTATGTCTTTAGTTGTAGAAGATCTTTGCTGGTAGTTTCCATTATTTTTTCAGCCATGGTTGTTGTGCAGATAGTGATTTGGGTGTGCTTATGAGAGGAGGTGAGCTCAGGGTCTTTCTACTTCACCACCTTGGTCGCTCTCCTTATTATTCTGATTTTATAGAAAAGGAACAAACTTAGAGGAGCTCAGTCACATGGTTGCAAGTGACAGGGCCGAGGTTCTGGGCAGGGCCTCCATCTCCTCACACTGTGTACACCTGTACCGTTCTCTCTCTCCCAGGAAATGAAAGCAGATCTCATTGCCTGAACATTTTAAATATAATTTTGCATCACTTTATGAATTTCCTAAATTCAGCAGGTATATTATAGAAATCAATAATGAGAAACTTTCTCAATTAACTGCTACATAGCAGAACCTATATAATAACTGGCTTTGTTTTATATATTAGGTCATATTTGGATCAGCTGCTGACATCGAAGTACTGATCTAAAGCATTTTAAAAGCCCTACATTGTACTTTCAGATTTCGTGAATCTGAAAGATGGGAAGAGCAGCAGCCTAGGCAATCGAAGTTTTCTTATGTGAGGAAAACTAACATGTCAGAGTGTCACAGGAAGTGGTAGCCAACTAAAGTGTCAGTGATAGGCAAGAGTTACCATTGCACTCAGGTACAAATTAACCTTGGATCTTCCCGCAGTTTGGGCTAAAGGACAAGAGAAGAATTACTGCCTGCCTCGTTTTTCCTCCATGTACCAAAACAGAGCAGCCTGTATTTAGAAGAAAACCTTTCCCACACAATGCAAGCTAAGACAAGTTTCTTTGCACCAGGCCGTGCTTTCCTCACCAGCTCACACTCGAGCTAGCTCTCCGCAGCTGCTACCTCAGTCTTCATTCCTCAAAGCTGCAAAGCCCTCACCTCCTCCCACACTCCCCAGCTTCAGAGAGAAAATAGGCACGGTCATGAACTTCAGATTTCCTGACACCAAATCTACAAGTCTTTCTATCCCCACCTTTGAGCCTTCCTCATTCCTATTGCAGTGACCCTGAAGCTGTGGCTAGTGCCTTCACCTGTGCTCAGGGATTGTGCCCAGACAGCTCCTTCCCATGCAGCAGGAGTCTCTACTGGCTCCTTTGCATCAGCATTTAGATGTATAGATGTATTAAATCTTCTGTCTTTAAATAAAGCAAAACCTCATGTCCCCCTGTAGATACTGACCTTTTACTTTCTTCCTCTTAACAGCCAGATCTAAAAGTGTCAAAAGTTTCTCACCTCCTGCCCACCTCTCAACCCACTTTAATCTAGACTATGTTTCCATCACTCTATAAAAATTCTCAGTAGGATTACTAATTGTTCTCATTTTACTAGTCCTCCTAGCAACATTAAACCCTCCTTTTCAAACAACTCTTCCATTAATTGATGTGATATCTAGGTTTTTCTAGTACTTCCTTGACCACTCTTTAATTGCCAGTTTCTTGTCTACTTGCTGTAGATTCTCAGGTTTTGATTTCCAAATCCCTTTTCTCTTTCTGTACATAATTCCTAGACTCTCTCATCTTTTCCCCAGGCCAATGATAGCTATGGGCACATCTCTACTCTATCCTTCTCTCCTGAACTCTCCCAAACGTCTACCTGAATATCCACTTAGAGCCAACTAGACATTTTCCCTTGCATATTTCACAGGCAACTCAAACCCACCAAATCCCAAAGCTCAACTCCTCTTTCTCCATCAAATCTGCTCTATCAGTATTTCCTACTTCAGGAAATGGTACCAGTGCACCACCCAATTCTAGCCAGAAATCTAGGCGTCATCCTTGACTTGTCCATCCCTCACACACTTCACACCTACCAGTCTCCTTGTCATGTCTATTCTGTATCTTAAATATGCTTTAAATCCATGTATTTCACAATGCCACCACTCTCATCCAGACAGCCATCATCTGTCTCTTCTGGACTGCCACAATAGTTTGTTAAGTAGTCTTCTGGTATTCACACATCCCCGTGTTCATCCCCCAGTCCATTTCATATGCTGGCAATATATTTAATAAAGCTTCACGGTCTGACCCCTTCCTAGACCCCTCTTCCCCTAGAGTGAGTGAGTGAGTGTGTGTGTGTGTCAGTCATGGCAGAGTCTTTGCTAGAGTGTGTGTGTGTGTGAATCACTCAGTCATGGCAGATTCTTTGCAACGCCGTGGACTGTAGCCTACCCGTGGACTGTGCCCCCAACTCTGCAGACCTTTTTGTTCCCCCAGCACAACACATTCTTTTCTCCCCTTAAAACCTTTCTACTTGCTGTTCTCTCCCCCTGTAACTCCCATACTCTTCAGCATGAAAGTGAAAGTGAAGTCGCTCAGTCATGTCCGGCTCTTTGCGACCCCATGGACTGTAGCCCACCAGGCTCCTCCATCCATGGAATTTTCCAGGCAAGAGTACTGGAGTGGGTTGCCATTTCCTTCTCCAGGGGATCTTCCCGACCCAGGGATCGAACTCGGATCCTCCCGCATTGCAGACAGACTCTTTACCATCTGTGCCACTAGGCAAGCCCCTCAGCAGGAAAACGCCTATGTGATCTCTTAATCAGGAAGATCATCCCTGGTGTGCCAGACTAGTTTGCCTCCCTTGTTTGACAATACCCTGGAATCATGAACCATTTTAGTGTGCTCAAACCACATGTAATTTTGGGCGGTATATCTCTTGCCACTAAACTGGAAGTCCTGGAGGCCAGGGACCATGTGCACTCACCATTGAATATCTGCTGCTTGGTGTAGTGCCTGGCACGTGGACAGTGGTGGTTACTTGTTGAATAAGTAAGTACAAATATATTGAATAGAGGCAATTTATCAGAAAACACATCATCCTTCCATGGTATTGCTGAAATCAAAATGCCTTGTTAATCAACATAACTTTTCATGCTTGCATAAGACCAAGCTATTGTAGGGGACAGTTTGACAAACTTAAGCAACTTGACAGAAAACAAGGAACTCAGCATGTAAATCTAACTCTCTGATGCATCTGCTTATTTTTTTTGCAGAGATTTTCACATTTTGCATAGTTGTAATTCATGCATAAGCAGTATTTTAATTCTGCTTTTTACAAATTTCCTCCCTTGGTCAGTGTCTACTCATGTTTAATGGTAACCTGGAATTAACATCAAGTTAGTAGATCTTAATTTTCTTAGCCATTTCCTCACTGTTAAGTTTTTTGGTTAGTTCCAGTGTTGTTATGAATAACAGGGCTGCACTCTTCATAAGTAACTTTTTCATTCCAGATTATCTCTTTGAGGAATACAAAAGTGGACCTGAGACATCAAAGTATATGAGCAATTTATAATCCCTTCATAGTGATACCCAAAGAGTTCTCAAAGGAGAATCTGTGCAGTACCATTAAAAATGTATCAGAAAAACCTATGTCTAATTCTGTATAGCTGTACCAACATCGGGTTTTATACTTATTTAAGTTTACTTCTTGAAGTTTAATAGATAATAGCTAAAATTCATTAAGCTCTTTGTATGTGTCAAGGACTTACAAGGATTTGATGTAAATATTCCATTTTAATAACAACCGTAAGCTCAGTTATTATTAAAATGAACATTTACATCAGTGATAACCGTAAAGCTCTAAACAGCTTCCATGATGGCTCAGACAGGAGAGAATCCGCCTGCAATGCAGAAGACCCAGGTTTGATCCCTGGGTCGGGGAGATCCCCAGGAGGAGGAAATGGCAACCCACTCCAGAATTCTTGCCTGGAGAATTCCATGGACAGAGGAACCTGGGGGCTAAATCCATGGGGTCGCAGAGTTGGATACAACTGAGCAACTAACACATACAGCTCTAAGGTAGATACTACTGTTAGCCTCCTTTTAGAGATGAGAAAACTAAAGCCTAACAGTTGCCCAGGTGAACTTAACAAGGTTTAAATGTGGATGTGCTGATGCCAGAACCTCTGCTCTTAACCATCGTGGTACACTGCTGTGTGGTTAGTGGTAATGTTGTTTTCTGTTTTATTTACCCAAAAGGGAAAACTGCTATTAAAAACTGAATACAGCCTCTCTGACTTCAGGAGTGTCACCTAATTTATTGCTAGAGAGTGTTGTTTCGTTTGAGGTAAATGCCTAGATGGACCTCTTTGATTGAGAAAGGTCAGCTCCCTGGGTTTAGCCTAAGTGGGCCAGGAGGATACAAAGAGAGATCAGTTACTGCAAATAATAAGATGAAAGAAATCTGAATTTTCATTGGATGCCCTAGAAAAAGAATGAGGCCTAGGAAAGAAGTGGAGGGAGGGTGATGAAAAGAACTGAGATGGGATACATGCCAGAAACATGGCAGGAGACAGGGGCCTGCTGGAGGACATGGCTGGTGAGAAGTTTCCTGAGATAGAGCATAGCTGTCAAATTTTATAAGCAGTCACATGTGCACTGAATTTGAAGTTGTTTTTGGCTTTGTGCCATAGCCTTCCATTAACACTAAATCTTTCATGCAGGTTGGGTACATTGGATTTTCTTGATGGTAGATCATTTGGAGGAGTGAAGGATGAGAGTCACATCATGGGCAAAAGCTAAAGGAACAGGACACATCAGTCAATCAGACTGCATCGTGGAAACTCCTGCAGAAATTGAGTCTCAGGACTGACCACAACGGTTGGAAATGGGGCTAGGGCCATTTTTGTACTGAAAGAAAACTGCTTGGAGTTGTCCAGGTTGGAAATTTCTGGGCTACATTCCAGTGAAAAAGAACTTTCACTGAGCCACGGGAAAAGAAAATTTTGGTTTATTAACAGCACTTGTCAGTCCCCTGCTTGCCATATGGTAATTGGCTTCCAGAACAACAAACTCTTCTGGGTTTCCTCCTGCTTTTTCAGGCACTCATCAGTTTCCTTTACTAGTTCCTCCTTTTCTTCCTGGTCTCTCGACAGCGTGCCACAGGGCTCAGTCATCCATGCTTTCCTCTATACACAGACACAGTCCCTTGGTGATCTCATCCAGCCTCCTGCAATTAAATACCATCCATATGGTGACAGTTCCCAAACTTATATCTCCTAGACCTCTCTTCTGAACTCCAGACCCATATTATCTATTACCCACCTGACCTTCCTACTTTGATGCCTAAAACTCATCTCAAACTTTACATGTTAAATAGTACATTTCTGATCTTCCAAAAACTGCACCAGTAATGGCTTTCTCCATCTCAGTTGATGGCAGTTCTGTCCATAATCTCAAGCGATAAAACATGAGTATCCTTTATGACTTTTTCTGTTACTCTCCATCTCTAGTTTGATAGGAGAAGCTATTGTTTTTACCATCAGAATCTGCCTGTTTGCACCTTCTCTGCTCTGCCACCTGAGTCAGCGCCACTGTCCTCGCTAAATGAGACGGCCTAAAGTCTCCTAACTGACCTCCCTGTTCTCACTGTTCCCTCCCTCACAGCCAGTGGTGATCCTTTTAAGGCCCCTATAATAAAAGCTTATTATTCACTTCTTTGCCTCTTATCTCATTCAGAGTAAAAGCCAAAGTTCTTACAATGGTCTTAGTTGATCTTCACTGATTCCTTCTTTAGACAGAGATACATCTTAGTAAATCATAGCTCTTCATTGCAGGCCAGGCTCTATCCATCCACTCTACCAATAGGCAGAGTAAAAAATGTTAAAAAGGTGAATGCAAGCCTAGCAAAATATAGATCAGTAGCTTCTCTGCCTGTGGACAGATTGTGCACTCAGTCGTGTGACTCTTTGTGACCCCATGGACTGTAGCCCGTCAGGCTTCTCGGCTCATGGAATGTTCCAGGCAAGAATACTGGAGTGGGTTGCCATTTCTTACTCCAGGGAATCTTCCCAACCCGGGGATGAAACCCACATCTCTTGCTTCTCCTGCAGAGTGGGCATTCCTTATTCAAAGTGGAGTTGAGTAAGATGTGACTGAAGGGTGAGGGGTAGACAGAAATCCTGAGATCAGCCACTTTCTCGCTAATGAATTTAGAGCACATTATGTGTAGTTTTGGTGTATCCTCTAGAGGTTTCTAAGATGCAGAATGATTTACTTCTGAAGCTTCCTTAGGCCATTAAGTCCTTTGGCATTGATGATGAATTTCCTGTGGCAAGGAAATCATTTTACTTTGTCAGCTATTCTAAATGTCAATAGATTGATGCAGTTGGTTATGAAAATACCTATCAACATTCTGAGGTTCAGGCCCTCACCACGTGCCTTCTAGACTAATGACTCTCAATCAGGGGCCGCTTTGCCCCCCAAGGGACATTTGGCAATGTCTAGAGATGTTTTTGATTGTCACAACTAGGGGCAGGAAGTGCTACTGGCATCAGGTGGGCCAAGGGTGTGGCCAAACACCCTTACAATGGGCACAGGATTACCCCCACTACCACTATCAAAAGACTGTGCGGCCCGAAAAGGCAGCAGTGCTGAGGTTGGGAAACCATGGTCTGGACTATTCTGACAGACTTTTCACTATTCTGACCTTGTGCTCCATTTCCCAACCAGCATTCCCAAACCGTCATATTTATCCATCACTCCTAAGCTCCTGCAGCCCCAGTAAGCTCTTCATTGCCTACAAAATCAAGTCCTTCCTTCTCATCCTGGCATTTAGATCCTGAGAGGTTCTGCACACTCACACATCCACTCCCCAGCAGAAGTCTCTCCCGAAGCTGTCATCGGCAGCACCCTCCGCACCACCATCTTTGAACTGCTGTTACCCAGCCCCGCCCCCAAACACACGGCCTGTGAGGATTCTCCCCACAGCTCTCTGATCAGACCTTGCTCATCCTCTGAATCCCACACAGGCAGCACACCCCTTGCCGCTGAGTCAGTCTATACCACTCCCTTTTGTACTTATCAGAGCTCACATGTCTCACACTGTCACACAGCCATCCTCAGTAAACTCTTCGAAGGGGTCCATACGTATTTCTGTCCTATTAAGCTCCATTTCTACAGCATAAGTTGTGAAAATTATATTGTTGTATTGAGAGGTTCTTATGAGAGTCAAATGAGCGTAAAAAAGCACCCAGTGTGGAGCCTGTTACCCATTTTGTTGCTCAGAAAATTATAGAATCATAGTATCTATAGAAGCATACATCCAGGGGTCCATAGAATGTGTTTAATACATCTTTTAAACCTAACTTCAGCCTGGAAAGAGCACACATTCAGACGAGCCTGGTATTTGGAACTAACAGCAAAGAAAAACTTCCATCAGAAATCCTATACCAATTAACACGCCTTCACGCCACAGTGAATCCAGGAGCAGTGGGTGTCACGTTCTCCCAAAGCGAAGCCTAAGCAAACCTTTCTGCATTTAACAAGTTAATGAACAGCTTGTGAGTAACACTTTGCCCACTCTGGCCCAATTTAGAAGGCTGCCAAAAGGATAAGATGTCACTGTGCCACTCTCTGCTTTGCGGGGTGCCAGCTGCCTTCTGCCTGAGTGCTTCTGCCCTCGACCGTTGCAGAGGCCGATGCCCCGAGACAAGGCAGCACCAGGAGGATGAGGCTGTGGCCAGGGCCTGGCCTCTCCCCAAGCGGAAAAGGGCCTTGTCTCAGATCCTGCGAGAGAAGTGAGTGGGGCACAGTCTTCTGAGCAGCCCCGGTTTGGCTTGAGGCCAAGCACCGAGTGGCAAACAAGAAGGAACACATTCCGGGAAGGCGAGGAGCCCTGCCAAGGCGCAGGCGGGCCAGCCGCAGGGCCTGCTGGGCGCCAGGTGCGCCTCGGCTCCGGAGGTCAGGCACACAGAGGATGAACTCGGGTTTCTCTCGATGATCATTTCAGAGGCTTAAACGCCTCCCTCCGCCTCACTTTCAGAGGGCAGAGCCTGTGGAGCCATGTAACCGTTAAATTCGAATCCGCTCTGCTCTGGGGTCCAGCCCCTTGTCTAAATGAAGGCGGGAGGAGGAGGGAAATCTCACCCAGTTTCTGTAATTCTCTGCCCTGAGCAGGAGAAGACACTACTGACAAGGGAAGAGAGGAGGAAGCCGGGGGTTTCTGTGCCCCCCTGCCCCCGGGCCCGCCCACCACACGCACACACACACCCCTACGCTTGTTCTTCAGCCCGGCCACTTCTGCCTTCTGCCTGACCTGACCTCAGATCTGCAGAGCCGGCGGGAATGCTTTCCTCTCAGTCACCTCCGGCCTTTCCCCCAGGGATGAGAGAAGGGGGGAGAGGAGAGAAAGGACTGGAGGGCGCCAGGGAGACGAGGCCACAGGAGGCTGCCCAGCTTCCCTGCTGCCACTGCCAGGGCCTGGGGACGGCGGGGGGCCTTTGAGAGAGAAGTCTGTCCCTCGCGCCTCGGTTCCAGCTCCTGCTGGACTTTGCTGCCACCTAGTGGCCCAGTGGCCTCAGCGCCCTCAGGGCGAGATCCACCTAGGGAACTGAGCTGTCCCAGCCTGTGGCTGGCAGGCGAGCTTCGGTCCTCTAGGATGCCCTGAGTCTGTGGTCCAGCTCCTAGGAGAGGGGAGCAGCACGGGGCCACGACTTCACCTAGCTCGACAGGAGTCCTGATGTCACAGCCACCAGATGAGAGGGCCAGGGCTGGCTGGATGGGCACTTGGGAGTGGGAGGGCACTTCCTTAGTCCCAGGACATCTCTGGTGGGATGCAGTTGTCCCAGAGCCCTCCTCACTCCTGAATGCCTTTTTCACAAGAACTCCTGCCTACTCCCATGATTCTCCCTGATCTGACTAAAGCCCAGGATGCAAACTGAGGTTCCCACATAAAATTATATATATACATATATCTCCCTCCATTTGTCCAAGTTTAAGGCAGTTGTTTCTCCCTTATAAACTTAGCTCAGCTGAAAAAATATAAGATGATATGCCCCCAACTGTGAAGATTCTATGAACTACTCCCCGGAAATAGTGAAAAGGAGGTGTATGATCACATACAGAGATTCAGCCATATTTTTCTGCATATTGCATCCACAGGTTTACTTCCTCTAGCAAAAGAAAGCCCTTGGTTTCAGTAACCACTGACTCTAGCAGCGCCAAATTTTCAGACCTGAGCTGCCATACCCATGAATGTATAAAATCGAAATTCCCTTCTGCCTACCTCTCCAACCTGTTTTTTTTATTGTGGTAAAATACACATAAAGTTTATCATCTTAATCATTTTTAAGTTTCACATTCACATTGTTGTGTAACAGTCATCACCATCTCGAGAATTCTGTTTATCTTGCATAACTGAAACTCTATACACATTAAACAATAACTCCCATTTCCCTTCCCCGTAGCTCCTGGCAACCACCATTCTGCTTCCTGTTTCTATGAACTGGACTGCCACACGTACCTCACACAAGTAGAATCATACAGTACCTGTCTTTTTGTGATTGACTTACTTCACTAAGCGTAATGTCCTCAAGGTTCATCCATGTTGTACTGCATGTCAAGTCTTCTTCCTTTGGAAGGCTGAATAATACTGCATTGCGTGTCTGTACCATATTTTGTTTATCCATTCTCCTGTCAGTAGATACTTGGGCTGCTTCCACCTCTTGGCTTATTGTGAATAACACTGCTATGAACACGGGTGTACGGGTAGCTCTTCAAGCTCGTGTTTTCAGTTCTCGTGGGTATATACACAGAAGTGGAATCACTGGCTCAGAGGGTAATTCTGCTTTTAATTTTTTGAAGAACTGCTATACTCTTTGCCACAGTGGCTGCACCCTTTTACCCTCCTATCAATAGTGCATAAGGGTTCCAGTTTTTCCACATCCTCACTAAGGCTCTTAGGGATTTTTGTTTGTTTGTTTTCTTTGCTAGTAGCCATCCTAATGGATATGAAGTGGTATCTAACTGTGGTTTTGATTTGCATTTCCCTAGTGACAGTGATGTTGAGATGTCTGTTCGGGTCCTTTCCTGCCTTTTAAATAGGTTGCTTTGTGGTCACTAAGTTGACCTCTCCAGCCTCTTTCATGTCAGTCTCGCATGTCAGTCTCGTATTCCAGATTCATGCAGATGGTCTCTGCTCCTCAGAGACACATGCCTTCTCTCCTACCTTTCACAGTTGTCAACGCTTTGCCAGGAACATTCTTTCCCCAGCCCTTTTCATGACTGGCTCCTCATCCCTTCAGCAGCAACTTAAATCTCACCTCAGAGAACATTTCTTGACCACTCATCTAAAGCCATCTCCCTTTTTACTGTATCTCATATCAGTCTCTTTCCTTCATGGAACATGATCAGAATCTGCAGTTACCTTGTTTGTTCATGATTTACTTGGAACTTACGTTTATGTGGAATGCAAGTGCCGCAGGGGACACAACGATACTGCCTGACTGGTCACTGCTCTGTCCTCAGCACCTAGTTTAGCACTAGCTCAGAATCTGGGCTCCGTATTTACTGAAGGAACAGATCACTGCTAGAGGGGTGCCTCCCAAGGAGAAAGGTGATGTGGCCCAAATTGGATTTGTTTTTTAATTTAATATTTATTTTTGGCCGTGCTGGGTCTTCACTGCTGCACACGGGCTTTCTCTAGTTGCTGCAAGTGGGGGCTGCTCTTCCTTGCAGTGTGCAGGCTTCTCAATGCAGTGGTATCTCTTGCTGCAAAGCACAGGCCCTAAGCATGGTTGGGCTTCAGAAGTTCTGGTGCATAGGCTTAGTTTCTCTGCGGCATGTAGGATCTTCCTGGACCACGGATCAAACTAGTGTCTTCTGCATTGGCAAGCAGATTCTTAACCAGTGGAGACCAGGGAAGTCTCCCAAATTGGACTTCAACCTCCGAAATCTGGGCTTGATATCATAGAAAAGGACAAAGGAGTTTTCTCGCTCTGAGTTTGACTTGTAATTCCTGAGTCAGGAGCACAGTACTGTTCGAACCACGGACCGTGCTTTGGAGTTGCCCAGGAGAAATGGGGAAGCATTCTCAGTGTCCACCCATCCAAGGCAGGACGCTGTGCTATGTGCTGTGACCATCCACACCATTCCTTACGCCTGACGTATGAGTCAGCTTAGCTAAAGTCCCATGAGATCTGCAGAGTATTTGGGATTCTGGGAATGACTTGGGTTCCGTCAGTCTCCTTGATGCCAAATATGTCAGTAAGAGTACCTTTAGTGAGTAGTTAAAACCTAAAAATGAACTTTCCATACCACAGGATTAGAAAAATCAGATTTTTATTTTAAAATATTTTCAAAGTTTAATGCCATAGTGGAACAACTGAAGGAGAGTTGAACCAAATTCTCAAGGAATTAGAGAAGCATCTGCCAATGCAAGCAGGTCTGCATAAAGACACATGGTTTATAAATGAGCACAACAGAAGGTACCCTGGCCAAAGGAACAGGCTGGAGAACAGAAGGAAGTAACAGAGGGCCCTCCAGAGGGACAGGCACACTACAGTCACTCAAAGCTCTGGACCCCAAGAGGGCCTCCAAAGCCACCTACCCCACTGCACACGTCTTGCCCTCTCTGAGCCCAGGGCATGGAGACTGGAGGCTAGTTCACCATCATGTTGGCATAGCCACCCATGACTTGGCACCTCTCATGACCTCTGGCTCAACCCAGCAAGGTTCAGAGAATGGACCTGTTCTCCCTGCCCTTCAGCAAGGACCAGGGAGGGGAGGCGTTGGGGCAAGTAGGATTATTTCCCTGAAAACAGGGAGCTGGTTCCTCAAATAGAATGGGCATCCATCCAGCATGGTGCTGCAGGGAGAATGGAGCCATGAGTTTTACCTGAGACATACATCTTGAGAGAAAGTATCCCCCAAGGCCAGGCTCTGAGCCCGATCCTAGAACCTGGGATGGGGAGACTTCCAGCCTGAGTTTAGGAAGTTATCACCTCCTGTCAGTCCCTCCAGTCTTCATTTGGGTTTGTCATAACAGGACAGTTACACTCCACAATAAATAATTTCCCCCAGGATCCCTGCACCACCACCCCCCACCAGTTAACCTCTCAGGAGTCTGAAGGGGGGAAAAGTGGCTATTTCTGACCCCACCCACCCATCACCAGTGACCTTCCCTGATACATCTGGCCGCCCCACTAAGGCCTTTCCAGCACCTCCAAAGACACTGTCTTAGCAGATCAGAGCCCCAGGAGAGTTTTAAGGCACAGAAGTTTTGTAGCATTAAGGAGACCTTGTGAGAGGAGGAGGAGTCTCTAAGGCAAAGCCACCATGTCCATTCTTCCTGTCTGCTACCTCTCTTGCTTCCACAGGTATCAGACAGACCCCCTTGGCCTGGTCCTGGCAGTCACAGGCCCACCTTGGACACCTCCAGCTTACTCATGGAGAACAGAGCCCAAGGTGTGGAGGACCCTCCTTCAGGTGGCATAGTGAGCTCTGCCCTGTGGTGGCCCAAGGCACCATCCAGCCCAAAATCCAGGCAGTGAAGCAGGGAGTACAAAGCAAGACCTCAAATCAAAGCCACTACCCTTCCCATCCCCCACTTCCCACATGGGGCACCTTGGAAATGTCTGAGCACACGAGGGGAAGATCGAGTACCTGGTCTGTGACCACAGTGACCAAAAAAGCTCCACTCCACCTGTCTCACCAGGAAACAGCAACTGAGGACACAGAATGCTGGACCTCTGCTCTCCACAGCCCCTGCTGTCATCCCCTGCTGCAAGTCGTGTGCTCCCAGACCGAGCCAGCCTCCTCAAGAGGGGTCAGAACAGAGCCTCTGCACAGAGCATGAACAGGCCCCTGGCTAGAATCCTGGCCACAGACCCTCCTCTCCTCATTCAGACCTCACCTCACTGCCTCCAGTTTGCCCTGCATGGGCCCCTGGCCACCTGCAGAGAGACCCTTTGGGCCCCAGAACAGGAACTCTCGGGGGGTCCAAGTGAGAGCAGTTTGCTGGGAGAGCGTGGAGCCCACGCTGCCAATTTGGGTTCCAGCCGCTATCCCAGCCCTGGAGTGAGCCATGTGCTTGGTATCAGAGCATGGCCTTTGTCTCTTGCACTGGCCCCAAATGTTCTACCTCTGTGTCAGAACTGTTTCCAAGGAGCAAGTGAAAAAATTTTGTTTTCACATAAGTGGCTGCTAAAGCTTAGTGTACAGAACTCCTTGTCTATTTCCAGAAACTTGGCTTTCCATCTGAGTCCCAAATTTGTAGGAGTTTTGTAAACAGGTACTTCAGACCACTCATTTAAGGAGGGAGAAGAGCTGTGGGGAGAAGGATTCTGCAATATTTTCTTTCTGACTCGGTCTCAGCACAGCGGCAGCACAAACCAAGGGCATCGGTGGTGGCACCTTAGCACCCAGAGCACTCCTCTTGGAGGATTGGGGTCAAAGGCCAAGTGGCTGTTACCTGCACACAGAAGAGACAGCACACAGGTCAGACAAAGGGCCTAGAAGGCAGACAGACAAGTCAGTGGGTCCGCCCACGAGGGCGGGTCAAGGTGGGGTCTGTACACCCTGCATACCCTGCCCAACCTCGCTGACGGCCAACAAACCAGCTCAAGGGCAAGGCCAAGACCAGTCAGACCAGCAAGGAGCCTGGCCACGGGTGTTGGCTCCTGTCCTTCACCCTCAATCCCAGAAGCATGAGAAAGATAAGGGGCATCACCTGTGCCCAGGGACCGAGGCACCCCAATTCAGGGAACATAACTGCTGTTCTAGCTGGGAGATGCGGAACGCCAGGTAGGATGAAGACATGACCAAGAAGCAGATCCTGGAGAAAGAGGGGTAGGGAGGAGGTGAGTCTCTCTTCTAGAAAGGGGGCATTTTTACAGGATCAGCAAACACAGGAGTGGGACTAAGCTAGTTCCTGCAGCCAGAGGAATTAAACAACACTTTGCCTACAGCTTCGTTCAGACCTGGGCCTCTTTCTTCCGAGAGGCCACAAGGGGGTCCTGAGACTCGTCCCCATGGAAGTATCCCTGAAGCCCAGCAAGAGTTGTGGGTCCTTCAGCAGAGCCCACCTTCCCTCTAACCAGCCACCTTGGTCCCATACCCCCTCTGTGAGGCCACTAAGATTACCCCCTCAGGTGGTAGCCTTTCCCCGAGGCAAGTGCTGAGGTTGACAGTCGATACCCAGCCGGCAGACCCAGAGGAAGGTGCCGAGATAAGGCGAGGGAATCCAGAGGCTGCTGGCTGTTCATAAAACATCCCACCAAGCTCACTGCTCTACTAGCTCTTAGGCCGAATGACAGACAAGCCTGGGGTCCCAGGAAACACCCCAGTGGTGGGCAGTGGGAAGGCCATGGCCCTCCCCTGGTCTATCTGACAGGCCTCTCAGACGTTGCCAGACCCTCTCCCTCCCCAATCCTTTGCAACTTTTTCTTTCTTCACTAGTTTCATGTTTTGCCCCTTCCCCACAGCCTTAACCCTAAATTACAGGTCTGAAGGAATAAAAACCGGAGATACTGTCTCTTGCTCCGGAAGGGGCTGCTGCATGCCCACCCCTGCCAGGAGCTTGCAGCTGACCCAGAACCTTCTCCCTCACTCGGGACACCGACTTCCCCACACACCAAGCCTCTGGCTTTAAACACCCAGACACCCAGGCAGGTCGGGTCAAGCACGCACCCACACCCGCCACTCTCCAGCCACCTACAGCACGAAGACGATCGTCAGGAGCCGGTAATCCCAGAGCCTGAGCTCCCCGTGGCCCACGGGCCCCGCCTCCAGCTTCTCCTCACAGTCGGAGGTCTCTGCAAGAGGACAGCATTCGGCAGCGTCCTGGGGCAGAAGGCAAGCCCCCAGCCCACTCCCCAACCCCTGTTCTCTGAAGCCACACGAGCTCTTGGCTTCCCCTTATGGATTTGCAGAAAGAAAGAAACTGCCCTGAGAAGCCCTCCTGGCTGTGATGACCTCTTTTCACAGAAGTGGGAGGACGGAAAACCTTGTCTTTGCGAGCAGTTGCCATGGACAAGCAGGCTGAACTCACCAGACCCCAGAGGCTTCTTGGAGGGGAAGAAGCTGTCCGTGGATTCCATGGATGCCCGAGAGATACAAGGGATGCTGTCTGGGAGGGACAGGGACCTGGAGGCAGGGCACACTTTCCTCCACTTCATCTCAGGGATGAGGGCTTCCTGCAGAGAAGGCAGGAGATACTGTCTAACCTTGGCCCTTGAGATCTCACTTGCCCTAAGGATCCACGCTAGGTTTATCAAAGCCTTTCCGTATATTATCAGTATGGATGCCTATCGAGCATGAAAGCAGATACCCAGAAGCAGGGAAACCACAGCCACAGCAATCACATTTCTCATCTGCTACCTTGCTGTAACCAGCCACTCTTCCAGGGGACGGTGTCTTTGAAGACTGCTAGTGTAGAACCAGGACATGAGGCAACCCAGGGGCGTGCTCAGATCAGCTGAGTCCAGGAGGGTCAAAAGAATTTGGACGGGCACAAACTCACATTCGCTATCTTAGATGGAATAAGTTGTGCTTCCTGCTAATCTGGGCTCTGAGTACATCACTGCCCTTGGCAGGGGCACTTAAGGTCCCCATCAATAAAAATGGGAACATTGCCTTCCATCCCCTGCATGGCATTGTGCATATCACATGCTTGGCTAAACACTTAATGGTTACAGACAGAGACTTCAAAACACCCTGGAGTCATTGCTATCCTCTCACCCCAACCCCTACCCTAGAAACTTTACTTACCCAGGATCCCAGGAACAAAAGAAAGGGCCGGGACCTCGGCAAATCTACAGCCTGCCTGTGTTCTAGAATGATAGCCTTCAGAGCTCTATCTCAGGGACATCAGCCCTTTGAAGGCCCTCCTGACTCCACTAAAGGGAAGAGGATGGGTTGCTGGCCCTGTACCTACGAAGGTGTTGGGGTCCAACCAGGGCCAAGTTCCGGGGGCTGGGCATGTATTCTGCTCAGAATGTCAACATAATCTGCCCAGGACTCTGCATGGCGTGGAGGGGGGTGGGTCTTGGGGACACGCTGACACAGCATGCCACTGGCTCTTGATCCTGGTGCCCTAGTTCTGCACTGTCGGCCCCCCTCCGGGAGGCTCTGAAGTCTCAAAGCCACAGGCAACCTCAGGCCAGCATCTTCTGCTCCCAGCCTTAGTTCTCACCAGAGACTCGCACTCAGGTTCCTCTGGAAACTCTCTTACACACAGACTCTTCTTGCTTGAAGGCTGGCGACAGAAGGGAACAGGGGTTACCTGTCCATCACGGAGCAGCCAGAGTCAGACATGGGGAGGGACGAACACTCTCCAAGAGAGCTTTGCCTCCAAGTGAGCCCTTGGGTCAGATGGAGTCTAAAGTGTTTGCGGGGAGGATCCCTAGTTAATGCTGAAGCAGAGGGCAAATCCAAGGGGATGCACTCCCCCACATGCTGCCCTCCCCCTTCCTCAGCACAGGCCAGAGAGAGCTGAAGTGGCCACACGCTCCTGTCTGTCTGCACTGAGGAAGCACAAGTGAGGGCTGCACATGGGACACACAGTGGCCCAATGGCCTCAGAGAGACAAGCTCCCCAGCATAGATACCCGGTCCAAGGACTGCCTCTGATTCACTGAGCCTGAGCCTGTTACTCCCTCTCTCTGCCCGGGTTCCCTGTGCCCAAGAGATGGGCCGACCTCCCCCCAGCACCCATGTCCCAAGGCCTCAGTCCAGGCCTGAGCAATCTCCCGGGCCCCAGCCCTGCCCCAGGCTCCATACCTGTAGGTGGGTGCAGACCCTTCTCAGCATGTCGTATACACTGTCCCGGGAGAGCAGGGACACAAAGACATACTGGAATACAGAAAACAGAAAGGGGCGAGGTACATAAAGACCTGGGAGAGTGCCAGGGTCAAGCTGTGGGCTCCTGGGGCTGGGATGGGGAGACAGACAAGGGAGTGCTGGCCCAGAAATTTACTGACCTTCTGGCTGGTGTTGGTGGTGATGGCCAGGCCATTGGGAAGGAGCCGTGCCATCTTGTGTTTTTTGATCATTTGCACAGACACTACGGGAATGACCACCTGATGAGGGGAGAGGCAGGCTTCTCTCAGGACTCACGCCCGAGGACACAGTCCCCCCACTTCCTGCTTAGGGCCCCAGCCATACCTGGCAGTGAGCCAGGCATGAGCACCATGGACAAGTCTGGCCCACAGGGGAGAGTATCTGGACCTCCCACCTCCTCGCGTGGGCTCCCTTCCAGTCATCTCCCACCCCAAGGCAGCACCCTCCACTCTAGGCTCTTACTCCATCATCTAAGAGGCAAGGGTGGTTGCCCTGGTGAATCCCATACTCCAGTAAGACTTCCCTGAGCCACCCCACCTGGCCACTTTATGACCCCGAAAGTGTGACATCCCACTCGGTTTCTAAAGGCATTTATGAGGCACCCCATGGGCAGAGTAACTCGGCAGTGAACTCTTCAGGCCGCTCAGGCCAGATGTGGAGTCTCAATCGGGGCGGGTTTGGAAGGGTGGGGCTACTGCCCTGACACAGGGTAGAGTGCCTCGCAGTGAGAGGCCTCACCAAGCGCCAGAGTGCAGAGGGACAGGTCTGACTTGAGGTGTGCCCACAGGCCGGGGGCTTCTCTTCCCCAGGCTGAGGCCTTACCACTTATTACTACCTTGATATCCTTGCCGAAGAGGCTGGCATGGAAGCAGAGCCAGTTGGGGGAGATGTAGAGCCGGCCCTGGAGAAGCAGGTCCCTCTGGAGGGCACAGGAGCACACTGGGAAGTCACACGAATGAGACCGCCGTGAGCAAGGCCCGGCCGGGAGCCCCAGGGCCTGGGTCCTCCCACTCAGAGTCCAGAGTCCAGCCTCGGGGACTCTCCTCCTCAGTCCCCTCCTCAATCCCAGGCCCCAACCACCCATTCCCTCAGCACCCTCGCATCCTTTCCTGAGAATCCTGACCACCCCTAGTAGTCATGTATGGATGAGAGAGTTAGACTACAAAGAAAGCTGAGCCCCAAAGAACTGATACTTTTGAACTATGGTGTTGGAGAAGACTCTTGAGAGTCCCTTGGACTGCAAGGAGATCCAGCCAGTCCATCCTAAAGGAGATCAGTCCTGGGTGTTCATTGGAAGGACTGACGTTGATGCTGAAACCAGTATTTTGGCCACCTGATGCGAAGAGCTGACTCATTTGAAAAGACCCTGATGCTGAGAAAGATTGAGGGCAGGAGGAGAAGGGGACGACAGAGGATGAGATGGCTGGATGGCATCACTGACTCAATGGACATGGGTTTGGGTGGACTCTGGGAGTTGGTGATGGACAGGGAGGCCTGGCGTGCTGCGATTCATGGGGTCGCAAAGAGTTGGACACGAGTGAGCGACTGAACTGAACTACTCTGCCCGCCCCTCCAGACTGCTAGATCCTTCCTCTTCCTCCACCCATGCCCCAGAAGCTCTGCGGGGTTTCTGCGCTGTCCCCCCAACCTGGATGTTCACCCCCATAGGCAGAACCTCTTGCCCTGCTCTTCCCTGGAGAGAGGGCCTAGATCGTGCAAATGTTCTGACACACTCCTTGAGAGGTCAGGGCAGGAAAGAGTAGTCACTGATAAGAGCAGAACAGAAATGAGATTTGGAAGCCCTGACATTCAAGAAAATCTTCACAAGTCAACTTCATGTCTCAAATCAGCCCAATCTTCTCACATGAAAAAAAGACCAACCACTTCAAAGGGCAGCCAGTTCCCATGGCTGAACTTGTGCCTGGAGGTTCCAGGGGGAGAGGCCCGCTCTCCCAGGGAGGCAGCTCACCTTTGAGAACCACTTCCTCCAAGGGAATATCCTTAAACAGCTTGTGGTACTGCTGGTTGTATTTACTCCGTAGCGTCTGCAAAACACAGGAGCTGGGTCTGAGAAGTCCCAGGAGATCATCCCAGCAGAGGGCCTTGCTCCAGCCACCAGGAAATAAGGCCACAGGGCGCGGGGGGCCTCCGGGGTCTTAGCCATGAAGCTGCAGCTGAGCAGCCAGTGGGTGAGGAGGGCTGACTTCTGAGCACAGCTTGTTTCCTGGCGACATGGGGTCTTAAGAGGCAGCCCATGACAGGAAGGGGACATGATGCCCACCCAGGAGGGGACATCCCCCAGGTTTCCTGGTGACAGGCCTCTGGCCACAGAGCTGACAGTCACCAAGGCAGCCCAGGACCCCCTCCCCCAGCAGGTAGTAAGAAGTTGGCCTCCACACACTTACCCCTTCTCCGCTACACTTCTTTACATCTTCACCCTTCAAGCCTTCTGGCCAGGACAGACTGCAAAGGAGACACGCCATTGCAGGGGCAAGGAACCTCGAGTCCTGCCTCCCCCGCCCCATGCATCCTTGGAGCCAGTTCTGCCCTGGCCTCAAGTCACCAGCTTGGGGCAGAGATTGGAGACCGGGGCTCGTCTCCAGGGGCCACAGCAAACTGGTGAGCACAGCAAGCGCAGAGCTCGCCCTGGGCAAGGGCACTCCTGCTACGGGGAGGGGTCAGCTGTGCGCAGCCACCCCCCAGCCCCAGAAGGTATAGGCAACCTGAGCCTCACCTCCCAGGGATGCTTACAGCCGACCACCCCGGGGGTCAAAAAACCCCTCCCATTTCTCTGCCCAAGGGACAAGCTGAGGAGCAGGCCCAGGATGAATGAGCAGGAGGCCAGGGATGGGGCCCAGTATGGGGAGTGGGTGGGGTGGAGGCGTCAGACTCACAGCTCTGGGGCCTGGCCGTGGGCCATGATCCCGGCAGGACTGCCCTCCTCGCAGCCGCCTCCCTGGGCAGACTCGCCTGACCTGATGGAGGCTACCAAAGCTGCCAGAGGTGGGGGGGGGGGGGGGGGTTGCTGAAACGCAAACCTTTGCCCTGTCCAGGTTGGCCTGAGGACAGATGGGCAGAGAGGAGGATGGTAACCTGAGAAGCCTAGACTCTGCTAGGTCCCAGCACCCTGGGCTAGGCCTGGGGGTGGAAGGAAGAGGCCCCGGGCAGCCTATGCCCAAACTGACCCCCTGACACAGCCTTAAGGCCCCCTTTCTTACAGGTCACCTCCCAAGGGCTGCCCACCTCCAATCGGACATACGTCTGACTGGGAAATGGGCCTCACCTGGTGTCTTGGGCTCTCTGGACCCCGCCTAGCTTCTCGGTGCTCTTCTTCAGAGAAGCTGTCTTCCCACGCATCTGTTGGTTGCTGAGGAGAAACGGGCCCTCATCAGGAAGGCGGGGTCTCTGGGGACACCCTTCCTGGCCAGCTCCACCATGCCCAGGGTGGCTGCCTCTGCCCCCCACCCAACACCCGTCCTGCTATTCCAGAGGAGGCTGGAGATGCCACAGTCCGGAGGCGGCTGAGACAGAAGCCTCGCTCACCGGCCTTCCTGGAAGCCTGAAGTCCAGTTTATGCCTGGGTCAGAAGGAGAATCAGCCTCCCAGGGAGCTGCCAGCCCCACTCTTAAGAAGGCAGCTGGGAGGGAGGCCCCTGAGACTTGCTCACACCTGAAAGCAAAAGTTTCAGAGTGCCCAGACAGCATTACCATAAAGCGTCCCAGCTTCTGGGAAAGGACTCGCGCACAGGAGGCCTTATCAAGGCTGGGCAGCAGGTGCGTGTGTGAACGTCAGCCCACAGGTGAGTGTGGGCTGAGGGGGCGGGGCTGCCCCACACCTGGAAGCGGCCTCGACGCCTTCACGCCGTCAGGGAAGCTCGTCCCTGAGAGCCAAACCATCTCAAAAATGTCCCATAGAGAGGGCCCGGCACGGGGCAGACAGGTGGTCACCAGGCAGGCGGGGCTCCCCCAAAGGCGCTTCAGTTCATGCCTCCCCTAAACAGCTCCAGAGCCTAGGGTTCACCCTTTCCTGCTCCTCCCGAGCAGAAACACCAGGAATCAGTAAAGCCTGAGCAGGAAAACTAGCTGAGTGAGCCCAGGGGTGACGGGAAGAGAGGGTGGCCAAGGAGGGCAATGTGGTGGCCGTGAATAGGTAACGGGGTCTGTGCACTGGTCTCTCAGCAGGTAAGGAGCTGGAACCTGCAGATCCCAGCGCTCCCTCCCTCTCAGCTGTGCAGCCAGATAATGTCAAAATTCTCTCCAAGAACAGAGCTATCGCCTCAGCCGAGATCTGCCAAGACCCTTCCAGGTTATTAACCTGACCCCCTCCCACCCTACCATTGTACAGACAGGAAACTGAGAGGCCCGCCAAGAGGCAGGCTGTCCCAGTGCCGCATAGCAAGGCCGGAGGAGCTCTCACCCACCAAATGGGCCAACCACGTGGGCTGGTGACCTCTGTCCTCAACCGTATGGAGAATTTTGGTGCACATATCAGGTATTCCTAATCTTGCAAAGTGACAGGTTGCGCTAGTAATTTGACCCCTTGACCCCTAAAGCTAGGACTTCCCAGGTGGCTTGGCAGTAAAGAATCTGCCCACAGTGCAGGAGACTCAGGAGACATGGGTTCATCCCTGGATTGGGAAGACCCCCTGGAAGAGAAAACGGCAACCCATTCCAGTATTCTCGTCTGGAAAATCCCATGGACAGAGGATCCTGGTGGGCTACAGCCCATGGAGTCGCAAAGAGTCGGACACAACTGAGCATGTATGCATGCTCCTAAAGCTAACTTCTGGATCTATTTGGGTCCATCACTACACATTTCACAGAGACACCCCTCCAAACCTTCAGCTTTTTAAGCTTATTATAGAAAATACAAGAAATATAAAACATATAAAGTATGATGATCAAAAATCACGCATAAGGGACTTCCCTGGTAGTCCAGTGGTTAAGAATCTGCCTTCCAATGCAAGGGATACCAGTTGGTCAGGGAACTAAGATCCCACATGCAGAAGGGAAACTAAGCCTGCGTGCCACAATGAAAGAGCCCAAATGCCACAACTGAGACCCGACACAGCCAAAAATACATAAATAAAAACAGTTCTTAAGAATCACCCATAAGGAAGAAATTCCCAGGAATTCCCTGGTGGTCCAGTGGTTAGGACTCTGTACTTTCACTTTGAAGGGGGAACTAAGATCCTACACACTACAGGGCAGGGCCAAAAATAAAAAAAATTCTCCCCCAAATCACACAAAGAAAATATTTATTCATAAATATATAATTTGTGTAAGTGGGATTATATATCACATAACTGGTGTGCCCTGGTTTTGATGCTTAACATGATTTCATGAGACATTCCCCATGTCATTATTCGTTCCTCAGATAGATTCTCAGAAGTAAAATTAGTGGATGGAGAATGAGCATCTCTAAGGATCTTTTAGACCTAGTTCCAAAATGCCTTCCAGATGCTATACTGATGATGAGCATGGCCTTCAGCACTATATGAGGGTGCCCACTGCCCTACATCCAGGCCCTACATGGGCTATTATCTTTCTCTCACCTTGCAAAGTTGATAAGTGAAAATATATTATTTTCATTTCTATTTCTGTTTACTGATAGGTTCAACATTTTTTGCCAAATACCTTTTGACCACTGGGATTTCATCTGTGAAGTGTCTATAAGTATCTTCATGTCTTTCTTATTGTCTACCTTCTTTGTTGAGAAGATTCATCCTTAGGTTTATCATTTTTGCAAATATTTCCCCTATTTGCCTTTTATCTCTGTCTGTGGTATTGCTGCTATATTTGTGTTTAATTTTTGTATGGCAGATTCCAGCCCTGTCTTTCATGTCTTTTTTCCTTTCTTGCTTTGAGTGCTTCGACAGGAGAGGCCCCCGAGGCAAGTGTGCACAAGTCGAACAAGCCTTCACGAGCTTGAATCCTGCAGCCCAGGAACCCTCTGGGCCTCCAGGGAAGAGAAGAAAGATGTGGGCTCCACTCTAAGGAACACATTCCGGCCCGGACAACTGAGGATAAAACAGGACCCCAAGAGGAAGGAGGAGGAGCTGGGCCATGGTTTCAGAGGCAGGAAGCCTGTCCCTCATGTACTAAAAAGTATGATTCAAGTTGTCAGGGCTGCAGGAGCTCAAATGACACAGAGTCAAAGTTACAGCCGGATTTCCAGAGAAAAGGAAGCTGAGCCTCACCAACTGGGTGGGACTGCAATCCTGCTTGGCTTCCTCACCTAACCCTGCATGGATAATCAAGCCTTTGCATGGATTCTAAACTAACTCATCCTTAGGTTCAAAGACCTCAGAAGGGGTGCCTTCCCTGGGCCCTTCCCCAGCCTAGTGATGAGCCCTGCTGCAGGCTCTCACTGCCCCGAACCTCAGGCTCCTCTCAGACACTTGTGGGTGAGCTCTAACTGCCCATCTCCAGGGGCTACAGGACACTTCCGCCATCACCGCAACCTCTGAACCTAGGGCAACACCAATGTGCAGCTCACATTTGTGACATGTGTAGACAGTGTAAGCGAAATCAAGAACAGAAGCTGGAGGGAGAAGGGCCATGAAAATAACAAAAGAAGGCTGTTGTGATTCCCATAGCATCTCCATGAAGAAAACAGAAATGGAAAGAGGGATGTCGCTGGTGGTTCACAGGTTAAGACCACACTCCTGATGCAGGGCACATGGACTCCATCCCTGGTCAGGGAACTAAGATCCCACATGCTTACAGTGGGCCAACATTTAGTATAGTGCTGCCAAAATTTTTTTAAAAAAGAAAAGGACAGAAAGAAAAATGGGGAAAACATCTCAAATATGTTTAAACTAAAAGTAACCTCTTTTCATGTGATTATCATGGTGGTCAAAAGCCAATCCTTCATATCCATCAATTAAAACCAGCTCCTCCTGGTCATCCTGATAATGCTGTTGATTCAGAAACCCTGGATATGGCTGAAATGCACTGGTTTTAAAATCATCTTCAAATCAGACTCTCTACTAATTCGTCTTCTTTCCCATAGTATTTGTTTAGATGAGTAGAAATAAAGAGACGGGAGCAAAGTCCAGTGAAAAGCTAGGTCTGGGGCAATGTTCAGCAAGAATTCACCAACAGAACCAGTCAAGCAGGGTCCAAGCAAGGAGCAACAGGGCTCTGATCCAGAGGAGAGAGATGGCAAGAGCAGGGAGCTGGAGAGTGGGGAGCCAGCCTGGGTCCCCCAACCCTGCTGGCAGCCTCTGTTCCCATAGAGAATTACTCAACCAAGTTGCTCTTGCTCTCTGGGCTGTGACCGACACCTCCTACCCGGGCACCCCCATCCCACCTCCACATGCAGACTGTGGGGTTGACATCAGGGGTCTTCAAATCCATATCTATTTTTTTCAATCAAAGCTACAAAATATGTCATTACTGTCATGAGGAGGGTGGAGTGGGGGGTGGCGGGTTCAGTATTTTGGACATTAAAGGGGGTTATAGGGACTTCCCTGGTGGTCCAGTGGTTAAGAATCGCCTTCCAATGCAGGGGACATGGGTTGGATCCCAGGTCAGGGAACCAAGAGCCCACATGCCATGCAGCTAAAAAGAAAAAAAAAAAAAAAAAACACCAAGCATCTGAGGAAAATAGCTAGAATAAAAGTTTGAGAACAAAACAAAACAAAAAAAAGCAGAGGGAGTTGCAAAGACTTGAAAATTCCTCAGATGAGGCCCTCTCACCCTGCTGAGCCTGATGGGAAGGCAAGATGCTGATCTGGGGGATACAGCTATGCTTGCCCCACCCTTGGGCCTCACGCCCGAAAAACTCAGGCTACCTGCCCATCCCTTCCACAAATACTTGCTGAGCTTATCACCCCATGAGCCTGGTATGAACCTGCCCAGGCCAAGAGAGCTGCTGAGAGGGAGGGGATGGGCAGCTAGCACTCAGAGATGTCAGGAGGGGAGCCAGGCCCATCAGGAAAGGGGAGACACACAGAGAGGAGGTTAAGAGAGGGAGACAGAGGCAGTGCAAAGCGGACCCGGAGATGCAGAGCCTCGCTGCTCCCCACAGGCCCCAGGGACAAAGTCTCAAGGGACACCTGCCACACACACACACACACACACACACACACACACACACACACACTCTCTCTGCTCCCCCAGGCTCAAAATATCTGCACCAGGCAGACACTCCCCAATCTAAGTCCCTAACTGTGACACCTCATCCCTCCTGAGCAGCAGAGCCTGCCATCTAGACGGATCCATCAAAGTGAATTCAATATCATCTCCTCAAATCTGCTTCCCCTTGAAAGGCCCCATCCTCCACAGTTCCCCAAGCCAGACTATTCAACCCACCCCACACCCTGTCAACCCCCAGGGCCCCGAGAGCCACGATGCCGTCTGCTGTCCCCCCTCCTGCGGCACCAGGCAAGCCCAGGCCGCCATCATCTCTCTCCTGGATGCTGGCATCAGCTTCCTAACGACACCCACCCCCCGCCCTGCCCTGCACACCTGGCCCTCTCCCACATCCACGCTGCCAACCGAGCCATCTGCAGCCCAGATCTGAGCCTGCCAACCACCCCCTTCCCCACCTCCTGACTTTCCTCCTGGAGTTCCTGCTTGCCTCCTCAGCTGGCCTTCCTGCTTCCTTCCCAGCCTCACCCGTATAACTCAGTGGCATCCCTTCACCCTGCATGTTCGCTCTTCCTGGGACTTCCGGCCATGTTATCTACCTGGAGAATTCCCCAATCATCCTTCTAGGTTCAGCTCAGGTATCACCTCCTCTGTGAAGCCTTCCCAGCTTTCCCCCAGCAAGCTGGGCATCCCTCCTCTGTGGCCCCCTGCCCCCTTTTTCATGCTGCTGCTCCTGCACTTACCACCCCAGTGCTTGTCTGTTTAGACACCTGAGCTCCACCAGGAGTGTGTCTTCTACATCTCTGTACCCCCAGCACGCAGTAGGCACCCAATGTTTTTTAAAGGAATGAGTATGGAGAGACCGAAAAAGAGACATGCTGACACTTCAAGATGGAGAAAGGGAGGGGAAAAAAGCCAGACAGTAAGTGTGAAGGAGGGACTTCCCCTGTGATCCAGTGGCTAAGACTCTGAGCTCACAATGCAGGGGGCCCAGGTTTGATCCCTAGTCAGGGAACTAGATCCTGCATGCCTCAACTAAGACCCAGTGCAGCCAAATAAATAAATGATATTTTTAAAAACGAGTGAAGGAGGCCCAGAGAATGATGGGTGCCCAGCAGTAAGGGGAGGGGTGGTGGACAGGAGCTGATGGGGGTCACCCACAGATGGGCCCTTCCCTCCAGGAGCCCCAGCCTGTGGAGCAGGCAGACAGCCCAGCCCAGTAGCACCAGGCACTGAAACCGTGCTCGCTGAATAATCAAAGAGGAGATAAGGTGGGAGGCAGAAGGCATACAGAAGAGGATAAAGTGGCCCAGACAGCATGGGATGGGGTATGGGGGGGAAACACAGGCTGGGCCACTCCTGCCCTCACAGTTGCCTCCCTGGCAACAGTCCCTTGGCTTACCCAGCCCCCCACCCACAACCTTCCCTAACCACTGGGATAACCTCCCCCCAAGGCTCCTCAAGCCTCAGGCAACAGCAGTGCCTGTGGCTGATGCAGAAGTGGAAAACTTGGCCAGGCCTGACAGTGTCAATCAGCTAGGACTTCATGGTCACAGGAGGGTCCCCTTGGGCATCTCCTCCCCCAGGGTGGGTGTCCACACACTCTCCCGAGTTGTCTCCTAGTGGACATCTGAGATGCTAGAGCATCCTGTGGGTCCTGTCAGCTCTTCTCAAGGCCAAGGACAGCTCCACCCTCTCCTGCAAGCAGCCAGGATGCTGGGCACCGGTTGGTCCAAGGAGAGACCTCTTCCAAACAGAAAGCACAGCAGCAGCCCCTGAGAATGCAAAGCCACAGATCACGGATAGAGCCACTGAGGGACAGACACATCCTGGGAGGAACATCAGCCACTGGGGCTCCGTGGCCTGGACGTTAGGGCACCTCCAAACTTCCCCAGCTCTCCCTCTCCACACACAGCTCACCACTTACTTCACAGAGAAAAGAGACCATTCTGTTAACTCTGCTGGGGACATACTAGAATTACCTCTAGAGCTTTTTTAGAAAACTAACCAAACAAAAATGATGCCTGAGCCCTGTTCTCAGACCAATTAAATCAGAATCTCTGATTTAGGATAGCATTTAGGTAACTAGACCTTTTTAACTTGTTACTGACATTTCATTTACATATTAAAGAGGGCACATAAAGTAAGTGTACAGTGCAATGTATTTTGCCAATGGACCAAACCTGAAAACCCACCCCCCTCAAAGCCCCTCCTGCTTCTTCCAGTCCTACTGCCCCTACCCCCCACCTCGGGTCAGTGATAACCACCAGCCTGATTCCAGCAGCACGGATTGTCTCTGCCTCTTCAGGAACTTTCCACGGATGGAATCATATGGTACATGTTCTTCTTTTACTCGGCAACACACTTGTGAGATTCATCCACAGTGCTGCGTGTGGTTGCAAACTGTGCATTTTCACCAATCTTTAGAATTCCATTATATGGACATATTGCAATTGATTGATTTTACTGTTGAAGGGCATTTTGCTGTTGAGTTTCCAGTTTTTCCCTGTTACAAAACCATTGCTACAAACATTCCAGCACCTGTCTGGCAGACACAAGTATTCATTCTATGGGTAAACACTTAGGATTGGAATTGCCGGGTCATAAGTTTCAACTTCAGACTTTTAAAAGCTCTCAGGTGATTTTAAAGCCCTTCTTTCTTTGTGGTTCAGGGGGAGATGCAGACTTCCTGGTCTCCATGGCTAATCCTCCCGCCTGGGTGCTGGACCTGGGGCCCTGACCCTCCTACACCTCCACCCAGCCCTCCAGAGTTCCAGGAACATCCTTGGCAAGACAGGGAATCACACTGTTAATAGAGATTTCTTTCATCTGTGAAGGTTGCAGAGTTCACTTACTGAACAGTGCCAAGGAAGTAAGACCTGCCTTCCCATGTGGCAGGGCCAGCCTGAACTACGATGTGTCCTTCCCAAGAGCCTCCCTAGCTTTCTCTCGGGGCCACTGTCCCCACATACCACCCAAAAACTGGTTAACAAGACCTCTCTCCAAGGGAAACTGGAACCATGTGGACGGAGTCAGGCTCATCAGTTGAGCTCAGAGTCAGGTTCAATCAAAACACGGAAACCGGAAGATGAAAGGCAATCTCCTTTTGCAAAAAAAACTCTATTATTTCTCACACAGAAGCTGCACCGCACTTATTTTCTAATAACTTTCTTATGTCCATATGCAAGACAACAACAGTTTCACCCTTTCCACCCACAAGAAAAGGTAAGACTTCCCCGGTGGTCCGATGGCTAAGACTCCAGGCTCCCAACGCAGGGGGGCCTGGGTTTGATCCCTGGTCAGGGAACTAGATTCCATGTGCCGCAACTAAGACCCAATGCAGCTAAGTAAATAAATTTCTTTTTTAAAGGCAGGGGGAGAGAATCCCATAAGTGAACTTCACACTGAATATAAGGGATGGGGCTCTGAGTTGGGGGCCACATGCTGGATGCCAATCCAACTGTCCTGCTCAGCAACCCTGGCAAAGGACTCAGGGTGCGGCAGGCACGAAGCAGTCACAAATCCTCCTTCCCAGGAGCTTTCTGAGAACCCCTGGGCCAGGAATATGCTTAGTTTTCCTTTACAACCTGCAGCTGTTTCAAAATAACAGGAGACGTGGAGGATCAGAGACCCGGCTTCCCAAGACTGCCCCGTTTGTACAGAGGACCCTGGCCGTGGCCAACAGAGCCACAGGTGTGCCCCAGACCTGAGCAAAGACACCCGCAAGCCGACCAGCAGCCTCTTTAGAATGAAAAACTGAGCTGGCCCGTCAGGTTCTCTTTCTGATGAATCCTAATGGGAGATGCGGGGGGTGGAGTGGGCAGCTAGAGGCAGGGAGCTGGCAGGAGAGAGCTGCAGGTGTGGTCGGCCAGAGTCACTGGGTGCACCTGGAGACTGGGTCTAGAATGAGGGAGAGAGTAGACAGAGAAGCAGGTGGAGCCTTCCCTGGTGGTCCAGTGGCTAAGATGCTGCCCTTTCAATGCAGGGGGACCTGGGTTCAATCCCTGGTCAGGGAAATAAGATTCCACAGTGCCACAACTAAGAGTTCAATGTTAGGACCTAGTGCAGCCAAGTAAACACTTCTTTTAAAAGAGAGAAAGAAGCAGGTGGCCCGTGGGCCAAGCCCTCCATCTGGGAGACACCAAAGAGGGTCCGCTCCCCTCATCTGCTCCTTAACTTTCAGTTCTGCTTCCAGGGCCCGGGCCCTTGCAGCCAAGACTAAAATCCCCCACACGTGGTTTGCCCAAAGACCACACAGGAGGACAGATATACGAGGCCCTTTAAGACACAAAAGACACAATGGGGGCAGGTGGTAGAATTTACACTTCACCCACGGGTGGAGGAGGGAAGCTCAGCTGGGTTCACTGGCAGCGCAGGGCCAGGACTCCATAGAGGTCTGATACCCACAGCTGGGGGTACCATACTCGCAATGAGCCTTCAGGGCCAGGAGAGGGAAGAGAACTCTGAGAAAGGTTCAGATCAAGTCTGGCCCTGTTAACGAGGGAGCCCTCAGGGAGAAGGAGGTGAAGGAACCTGGCTCATGATTTCCCCTAATCTCAGGCCAACTCTAGTCACACAAGGGAGGTGCATCATCCCCATTACACAGATGAGGAAACTGAGACCCAGAGAGGTAAAGCTCCTTGCTCTTGACCACATAACTGGAGTTAGTGGAGCTGGAATTCAAACTTCAGTCTGGCTGAAAGTGCACACACTGCTTGGAGGGCTTGGGGGCCCCAAATTCTGTCCTTTCCTCGAGTTTTTCCTGCTGCAGGGCCAGACCCCCACTCTCCTCATAGGACCAGTAAAGGGGGACTCAGGGAGGCAGAGAGTGACTCTACTGAGCTGAGATGACCATGCAGGAGCCCCACTGGGAAGTAGGGTTCCTTAGATCAGACCAGACCCCTCCACCAGATTTTATTTTCCTGACTCCAAGAACCAAACAAACAGGGAGAGCTAGTTGCTCAGGAGATGTGGGCTGGCCCCACCCTCGTGGGGCAGCTGGATTCAGCCTGAACAAGGACCCCTTTGAGCTCTGGTGCTAACAAGAACTCCTACCTCCCGGGATCTCAGAAACCCTGGGTCCTCCCATTGAGTGGGAGCTGGGAGGGCCGAGAGCTAGGCGGGTCCCATCTTCTTTCAGTAGTCAAGCTGTTTGGTGGACTGGACCAGCCCTGGTTAAGGGCCCCACTTGTTTTCCCTGCCCCCTGACCTCCCGCCCAGGACTGGGTTCTCTCAGCACACCAGGCTGGCCTGCTCCTCATGGGGACAGAATTCGGGGGCAAAGTGCTCAGGTTGACGCCTCCCCTGCCCCTGGGAGTGGTGCTAATGAGCCGCCCCGCCAGCCCTGCCAGGACCCCCATCCAGCTAAGCTGCTCCTGCCTCAGGTGGAAACCCCCTCGCTGCCATCCCTCAGCACCTCTCCCCGCCGAAGCCTGGCCGGCCTGTGCCTCCAGGAGCGCAGACCGCTCCCTCCTCGTGCCCACCCCATGTCTGCTCAGAGAGCTCCCTTGCCGCCTTGCCTGTTGCTGTGGCTGGCCTCTCCACTTCCTGTCTTACCCCAGGGCCTCGCACAACTCCAGGCATACAGTAAGTGCTCAGTAACTGTTGACTTAGGACAAATGCTTCCTGTAGGAAACCCCTCTGTGTAGTTTCTTTAGCATCAGTGGGGGCTCGGGATGTAAACCTAAGAACCTGGAGTGAGAGCAACCACTCAAGTTAGCCTCTGGCTCCCTCCTTCCTGACCCCCAGGCCCCTCCTCTGAGTCTGCTTCCTCCTCTGTAAAGAGGGGAGAATCCCCTCTCCCTGCAGACGGTCAGGGTTCCTGTGAGGATCTGAGAGAGGTCACGGCCCAGCCCTGGTCAAGGGGTGGGTTCTCCCAGCCGTGCCCACTGAGCCTCCCACCCTTGCCGGCACCCCGCCCCACCTCCCCCGTCCCACCCTGGTCCCTGAGGGGTGCCAAGGTGGGCACCCCATGGGAAGTAGAGATGGAGGCACCCCAGGCCCCCCCGGTACCCACAAAGCTTCATAAGTGTCCTGTGGGACTGAATCTTTTTCCTGGTGACAGCGGCTGCGGGAGGGCCCTCTTCACACCTGGGGCGGCACCCACGGACAGTCTCCCACCCCCTCGAGCTCAGAGGTGCTCCCAGAGCTCAGACCCAGCCATACTCAGGATCCCGTCCTCTCTTCTCCCCCTACCAGAGGTCTGAGGCCAACAATTGGCCCCCTTCCTGACCAGAGCGCAAAGACTTGCAGACTGAGAACAGTCACCAGGGAGACTGCTGGTGACTGCCAGGTGAAACCCGGAATCTTCGCTCCGGGAGACATCCAGGATTTCCTACAAAGCCCAGGCTACGATGGAGCAGGGAGCTGGTCCTGCAGAGTGACCCGCCTGTCGCTGGCCCTGTCCCGCTGTGCCCACTGCTGGAGCAGAATCAGAGTGAGCTGGCACCCCTGGACCTGGTCACAGACCACTTTTTCTTGGCAGGCCACTTGGGGCCTGGCTGTTTCCAGACTAGAAGCTGGTCATTCAGGTCTAAACACAGACTTGCATTCATTAAGAAACAGAGCACTCCTGTGCTCCTGGGGGCCACCCTCCGCTGGGCCCGCTGAGCGGAGGGCCCACAGACACCCTCAGATGCTCCAGGCTGCCAGGAGGGGTGGCTGCTCCCGGAACAAGTCAACTCTGTCCATCCATGGATCCCATGCGGTGCACTCTGGGACACCCATCTCAGAATGCAGTAGCTTTGGGAACCCACTCTGCTCTTCTCAGAGCCCTGGGGGTCTTGAGAGGTCTCAGGGTCCCGAAAGACCCTGGGCGTGGGGACAGGAAGACAGGGAGGCAGGCCTGAAAGAACCTCTCACAGCCTTGGGGAAGCCACTCTCTCCTTCTGGGCCTCAGTTACCCCTCAACAAAGGGGCAAGAAAGTCTCCACCCAGGAGAGAAAGCAAATGTTGTCTGAGGGAATGACAAAGCCAAGCCCAGGATTTGGTGAGCAGCAGCTGGCCACTGGCTCTCTGTGGTCAGAACTCCGACCCCAGGAGAGGCTGGCAACAGCGTAGCCCTCAAAGGCTGCCGGCCACTCTGCCTCCCTCCTCTAAACTCCAACTGAATGCCTGGATTCACTTAGCTCTGTGTAAGTGCTGTGTGCACGAAGAGGCATGAGGCAAACTACTATCCCCAAAATGCTTGGTGGGAGAGGCAGACGTGAAACAAATATTTATAGAGATCAATACATAATTATAACTGTGTAATGTGTACTATGAAGGCAAGACACAGTGTCTGAGAGCACCTCAATCAAGGAGCCCTGAATCAACTGCAGAGAGAGGGGAAGACGTCCCTGAAGACACAGCAGCAGCATTTGCCCTGATAGTCAATGGATGCTAGTCAGACCAAAGCGCTGGGGGGGAGAGGAGGGTTGGAGGGTACTGGGGAGGGGTCATGGTAGGGCAGGGATTCCCTACCTCTGGCATCTGATGATGATCCGAGGCAGAGCTGATGCAATAATAATTTGAAATAAAGTGCACAGTAACTATAATCTGCTTGAATCATCTTGAAACCACCCATTCCCCCCTACCCATCTGTGGAAAAATTGTCTTCCATGAAGCTGGTCCCTGGTGCCAAAAAGGTGGGGGACCACTGTTTAGAGGGTTTATGATATGCAAAAGCCCTGAGGCCAGATGTGTATAGCATGTAGGAGAAACGTAAACAGAGCCTTTGTGTCTGGAAGGTGGAGGTGAGCAGTGAAGTAATGAGCAATGGGGCTGGAGAGGTAGGCAGGGTAGATCATGCAGGACCCAATGGGCCCCAGTAAGGGTTTTTGTCATTCTCTTAAAAGCTAGGGGGAAGCAATGAAGGGATTTAAAAGGGAAAAGACACTATCAATTTCGTATGTTAAGAATATGAAACAGCATCTGTTTGAGCTGGCATACATGGACATGTTCATAGATCACCCTAAGACATAGATTTGTTTCAAATACAAAATGGTGTGGAAGTGGGGAGTAGAGGATGAGTATTGCTGAAATGGGGACAACCTTATGTTGGTAGTTGTTTTAGTTGGTGGTGATGGATACACAGTCACTGACTCTCTGTGGTCAGAAGAACCCAGATCCCAGGAGAAGTTGGCAGGAGCCTAGGATGGAGGAGGGGTCCATCCTACAACTCTCCTCCTCTTTTTTTTTTTTTTTTTGATACCCAGAGATACCCAGAGAGTGGCTGTGATTCTTTTTTTTTTTTTTTAATTCATATTTTTTTTAATTTTTGGCTGCACTGGGTCTTTGTTACTTAGCAAGGGCTTTCTCTAGGTGCTACTCTTCCTGGCAGTGCACGGACTTCACATTGTGGTGGCTTCTCTTGCTGCGTAGCCCGGGCTTTAGGCCTATGGGCTTCAGCAGTTGTGGCTCACGGGCTCTAGAGCATGGGCTCAGTAGTTGTGGTTCAGAAGCTTAGCTGCCCTGCAGCATGTGAGATCTTCCTGGACCAGGGATTGAACCCTGCATTGGCAGGCAGATTCCTATCCACTGCACCACCAGGCAAGTCCCAGTCTCCTCCTCTGTATATATTTAGAATTTTCCATGGAGACAGACCAGTTAGGAGATTATATTCCAGCAGGGAGATGATGTCTCAAACTCGGTGGCAGTCGTGGTGATGAAGGTTGAGGGATGGATTCACAACACGTATATCTCTAAGTAGAACCAATCTGGACTTGGTGATCAATTGGATGTGGGGTGTAATGGAAAATGTGTCAAATATGATTTTACATTTCTGGCTTAAGCAAGTAGGATACTGCTCTATTTTGCTGAGACAAAGCAGGGGAAACAATCATGAGTTCAGCCTTAAAGCTATGTGAGAAGCATTTAAGTAGAGACGTCACGTTATATATGAGTAAGGAGCTCAGAAGAAAGCTCCAGGCTGAAGGGAGAAATTCCTGAGTTATTGGCCCATGAATGGGCACAGGAGCTAGGGAGATCCCTCAGGGAACCTTCTTCTTCCCTAAAGAAGAGAAGCTATGGACAAGGGTGCCAAGACCAGTACAGTGGGGGAGAGAGCAGACTTTTCAACAAATGGTGCAGGAACAACTGGATATTCACAGGCCAGAGAATTAAGCTGGATCCCTATCTCACAGCATGTACAAAAACTAACTCAAAAATGTCAGAGCTGGGACTTTCCTAGTGGTCCAGTGGTTGAGAAACCACCTTGCAGGGGCTTCCCAGGTGGCTCCCTGGTAAAGAATCCACATTCCAATGCAGGATGCAGGAAGATCCTACATGCCATGGAGCAACTAAGCCCGGCCACTCTGCCTCCCTCCTATAAACTATTGAGTAACTAACTCACCTGTTTAGTCTGTGATGTAGAGCCCAGGAGCCACAACTATTGAGCCCATGAGTTGCAACTAGTGAAGCCCCAGTACCCTAGAGCCTGTGCTCTGCAACGAGAGAGGCCACCACAACGAGAGGCCTGCGCACTGCAACTAGAGAAAAGCCCACACAGCAACAAAGACCCAGCACAGCCAAAACTAAATAAATAAATACAATTATTAAATTAAAAAAAAAAAAAAGATTCTGCCTTGCAATGCAAGAGATGCAGATTCAATCTCTGGTTGGGGAATTAAGATCCCACATGCTGTGGAGCAGGTAAGCCAGCACGTCCCAACTACGGAACTCTCATGCTCCAGAGCCCATGTGCCACAAATAAACAGTCCATGCACCGCAAAGAAAGATCCTGCGTGCCACAACTAAGACTCGATGCAGCTGAATAAATAAATACGTTTTTTTTTTTTTTAATGTCAGTGCTAAAACTCTTGGAAGAAATCATGGGTGTAAATCTCTGATTAGGCAACAGTCTTGTAAGATACTCGCCTGCTGCTCAGGAGACACAAGAGATGTGGGTTTAGTCCCTGGGTCAGGAAGATCCCCTGGAGTAGGGAATGGCAACCCACTCCAGTATTCTTGCCTGGAAAACCATGGGCAGCAGGTAACCATCCATAACTTCACAAAGAGCTGGACACAAGTGAGCAGAGCACAGATGTTCTCTTTGCTCCTGACTCTCAATCTCTTAAGATATGACACCCAAAGCACAAGGAACAGCAGAAGAATAGATAAGTTGAACTACATCGAAATTAGAAACTTTTGTACTGCTAATGATATCATTGAAAAAGTGAAAAGGTGACTCATAGGATGAGGGAAAACAGTTGTAAATCAGAGATCGGATAAGGGACTAGTATCTAGAATATATTTAAAAACTCTTACAACCTTGTTGGTATTATACTAAGTGAAAAAGAGCCAATCACAAAAATACAAATGCTTTATGACTCTACTTATATGAAGGACCTAGAGTAGTCAGATTCATAAAAACAGAAAGCAGAATGGTGGTTGCCAGAGACTGGGGTTGGGGGTGGGGGTGGGTGGAGAGTTATTTAATGGATGTAGAGTTTCAGTTTTACAAGGTGAAAAAGTTCTGGAAACTGGTTGTACAACAATATGAATACATATATTTAACACTATTGAACTGTACAAATGAACTTAGAAATGGTTAAGATGGTAAATTTTATGTTATGTGTTTTTTAATCCACAATTAAAATTTTTTAAAAGAACTCTTAAAACTGAACAATAAAAAGACAAATAATCCAACTAAAAATGGGCAAATGTTTACATAAACATTTTTCCAAAGAAGATATCAAATGACCATTAAGTACACAAAAAGATGTTCAGTCTCATTAGTCATCAAGGAAATACAAATCAAAACCACAATGCAATACTACTCTACATCCCCAAGAGGTTGTTCTTTATACCAGGTGTTGGTGATGATGGGGAGAAATTGGAACCCTCATTGGAACATACATTGCTTCTGGGGTTGTAAAATGGTGCAATTGCTTTGGAAAACAGTTTGGTGACTCTTTAAATGGTTAAACATTTACTATATGATCCAGAAATTCTACTTCTAGGTACATACCCTCCAAAATTGAAAATATATATGCACACAAAATCTTGTACAAGAATGCTCATAGCAAAGAGAACCTTCCTACCCCGTTGGAAGGAATGTAAATTGGTGCAGCCACTATGGAAAACAGTACAGAGATTCCTCAAAACTAAAAACAGAATTCCCATATAACCCAGCAATACCACTCCTGGGCATATATCCAGACAAAACTACAATTCAAAAAGACACATGCAACCCTGTGTTCATAGCAGCACTATTTGTAATAGCAAGAGCATGAAAACAACCTAAATGTCCATCAACAGGTGAATGGATAAAGATGTGGTAAATATACACAATGGAATATTACTCAGCCATAAAAAGAATGAAAAAATGCCATTTACAGAAACATGGATGGACCTAGAGATTATCATACTAAATGAAGTAAGTCAGAAACAGAAAGACAAATACCATATGATATCATTTATATATGGAATCTAAAATAAGACACAAATGAACTTATCTACAAAACAGACTCACAGAAAAAACAGAACTGTGACCACTAAGAAGGAAGGTAGGTGGGAGAGGGATGGATTGGGAGTTCAGGATTAGCAGATGCAAGCTATTATATATAGGATAAATAAACAAAAAAGTCCTAGTGTATAACACAGGGAACTATTTTCAATATCCTATAATAAGCCATAATGGAAAAGAGTATTAAAAGAATGTATATATGTATATAACTGAATCACTTCACTGTACAGCAGAAATTAACAACATTGCAAATCAACTATACTACAATTTTAAAGTCTTCAAAAAAGGGATGCTCATAGCTTTATGATCATTGTTACCATTATTATTACTATAATTATTACTATTACATTACCATTACTATTAAAGCCAAAAAATGGAAACCCAAACACCCAGCTGATGAATGGATAAGCAAAATGTGGTATATCCATACAGTGGAATATAATTCAATCATACAAAGGAATGAAGTACTGATAAATACTGCAACATGATGGAACTTAAAACTTTATGCTAAGTGAAAGGCCAGTTACAAAAGACCACATATTGTATGATTCCATGTATCGGGAATGTCCAGAAGTGGCAGATCCCCAGAGACAGAAAGTAGATCAGTAGTTGCCGGTTGGAGGGAAGGGGAAATGGGAAGTGACTAAGGCACATAGGGTTTATTTGGGAGGATGATGAAACTGTTCTGGAATTACACAGTGATCATGGTTACACAACTTTGTGAATACAGTAAAAGTCACTGAATGGCACATTTTGAAAGGATGAATTTTATGGTGTGTGAGTTATTTCTCCACGAGAAGGATGGGGGTTGGAGAGGAGAGTAGTCTGGGACCTCAAGAGCTACAACCCTTAAAGACTGGGTGAAAGGGGTTTCCCTGGTGGTCCAGTGGCTAAGTGTCCAGTGGACACTCCCAGGGCAGGGGGCCTAGGTTTCATCCCTGGATGGGGAACTCAATCCCACCTGCCACTACTCAGAGTTCCCAAGCTGCACCTAAATATCCTGCATGTTGAATGAATATCAAGATCCCAAGTGTGGCAACTAAGACCTAAGCACAGCCAAACAAATAAAACTAAGTATTTTTTAAAAGAAAAAGTCTGTGTGGAGGAGGAAGAGGAATGCGAATGCCCCAAGGAGACGAAGAGGAGGTGGCCCAAGAGGCAGAAAAAAACCAAGTGTATATGTTGTGGTGGAAGCCAAAGGAGGGCTTCAAAAAGGAATGGGAAAGCAGGAAGTTTGCTGGGAGGCCAAACTGCAGGAGGACTGAAAGGCAGTCTAACCACCAACCAGGAGAGGATCCACACGGTCGGTAGTGGGGAGTCTGAATCCACACCTAACGGTGTGCTCCTCCCCGCTCCCTCCCATGCTGGTGACTGCATCCCACGGACGGACAGTGAGGACAGGCCTCTGAACGCAAGTGAGGATGCTGCAGACACAGCCGGAAGCCCGGGTCACCGGCCAGCTCAGCGCCACACCGACCTCGGATCCTGCGAAAGGCCACGGAGATTCTGGGGGATGGGAAAGAGAAGGGACCGCACCTCTCTCACCCCGACTGAGCCTGAGTGGAGGGAGGGACGCTGCCGTTGCCCGAATCCTCCCTGCCTGGTCCAGCCTTCCCCAGCCATCCTCACCTGACGCTCCGCTGCCCCTGGCGTGTCTCTGCCGCAGCCCGCGAACCACAAGTCCATTTTCTGCGTCTGCCCTGGGAAGGGCTGGGGAGCCCGCAGGCACCCGGCGCCGAGAGCGCAGCCACACCCAGAATTCCAGCAACGCAGGGCCCGGCGCCAGAGAGCCCGCCCCGCCTGCCCTGCGCACCCCTTGTTGGGGGCTGGTGGGTCCCCAGGCGGAAGAGCAAAAGCTTGCGTAGACCAGAGGCTGCTGGGGTGGAGACCTCCTGCACCCTGGAAGCGGAGCCCGCGCCCCCTCCGGCACCCAAACCCGGGAGCTGGTCCGGATTGGAGTGTCCCGGGCGGGATCCAGCTCCTTGCCCCGCCGAGGCTTCTGCTAACTAGGCTCCCTAAGCCATACCCGCGCGATAGCCTACTCTTTTTTTTTTTTTCCATTTATTTTTATTAGTTGGAGGCTAATTACTTTACATCATTACAGTAGTTTTTGTTATACATTGAAATGAATTAGCCATGGATTTACATGTATTCCCCATCCCAGTCCCCCCTCCCACCTCCCTCTCCACCCGATCCCTCTGGGTCTTCCCAGTGATAGCCTACTCTTAAAGAGCTGACTAGACCTTCTTTTCCAGGGAGAGCCCCAGATTGTTCAGCTAGTGGAAAACCCCTAAGAAGGCTTGCTCTCGCCACTGTTATTCAGCATTGTTCTGGAAGCTCTAGTCATTGCACAGACGCATGAAAAAGAAACAAAAGGTTCATATATTAAAAAGAGATGATTATTCTTTGAAAGATGGTAACATGAACTACCCAGAGAATATATATTCAACTGGAAAAATCATAAGTGGCCCAGATATTCTTATATTTGGACACTGGGTCAGCCAGAGCTGTGATGAAGATAGACACATAATAATACACTCTCACAGACTTAATTGTTATTCTAGTGGTTACAAGATAAACATAAAAATCAATAGTTTCTCAGTAGACATGCAATAAACAGTTATAAAATCTATTTGGGGAAATGATTCTATTCATGTGGAAACAACACGTATAAGTTATCCAAGAATAAACTTCTAAAATGTAGAAAAATCTAGAAGAAAACCAGAGGCATTTTTAAAATAACGTAAAAGAGGCTTGAATAAGTGGAAAGATAAACTGCTCCCGAGTGGGAAGATTGAAAGTTTTAAAGAAGTGAATTTATCCCAACTGTCAGGCAAGGGTTTTGCCCTACCAGATGTCAGAACCAACTACAAAGCTGGAACAATTCAAATATTTACTAGTTTAGGAAAAATTAATAGATCAATAGAATGAAAGAGGGAGTCTCTGGACTCCCTCTGTGGGTATGATCTCTGGGTATCTGAGAATTTAGTATATAAGAAAGAATCACGGGACTTCCCTGGCTGTCCAGTGGTTAAGACTTCGCCTTCCAATGCAGAGGGTGTAGGTTCATCCCTGACGGGAGAGCTAGGCTCTCATATGCCTCAGGGCCAAAAACCAAAACAGAAAACAGAAGCAGTCTTGTAACAAATTCAATAAAGACTTTAAAATGGTCCACATCAAAAGTAAAATCTTTTTAAAAAAGAAAGAAACTGTTTCAAATAAGTAAAGGAAAAAGAGATTGTCCAATAAATGATATTGGAACAACTGGGTACCTCATACCATTCATAAAAATACAGTAAATAAATTCCAGGTAGATTAAATGTCAAATATTTTCTAAATCAATAGAATAGAATATTACTATGTAAGGAAACATCTTCCTAAGCAAGATATAAAACCCAGAACACATAAAATATTTAATTGCAAAAAAATTAAAAACCTCTGTACATCAAAATTTAAACTGACAGGGGACTTCTCTGGTGGTGAGTAGTTAAGACTTTACTCTTCCACTGCAGGGGACACAGGTTCCATCCCTGGTTGGGGAACTAAGATCCCACCTACTGCACAGTGCACCCAAAATAAATAAATAAAAATTTTACAGGTGAAGTAAACAAATGCTAAGAGTCGGACACGACTGAGTGACTGAACTGAACTGACTGAAACAATATTTAAAAATTAAACTGAAAAAGGACTGGCATTTTTAAATGATAATAACTCATCTATGTCAGTAAGAAAAAGGCAAACAATCTAATAGAAAAGTGGGCAAAGAATATGAACAGGCAAGTCACAGAAGAGAGCTCTCTCTTACCTACTTTACTGATAAACATTAAAAGAATTAGAGTGCTCAATATTACCAAGGATGTATGTGGAAAAATAAGCATTCTTATTTTCCATGAGACTTAAAACTAAGTTAACCTTTCTGACATATATCAAATGCTTTAAGAAATGTAAATCCTTTGACCCTAAAACTCCATTTCATGCAACTTGTTATAATGAAATAAATGGACAAGTAGGCAAAAATTTATATTCCTATAAATTATGAGGAAATTAAACAATTATGAGGGAAAATGTAGAAATACCAAAATAGTATTTTATCAATATAATCGATTCCTATGCAATTGACTAAAAAGAGTACAGCTGCATGTGCTAATATGGAAAAAAGGTAAAAAATGTGTTGTTTAGCAAAAAGTATATCTAAGTTAGTAACCAAGATATAACCCATTTATGTGGAAAGAAGGGAACTCTACACTGTTGATGGAAATGTAAATTGGTACAGTGACTATGGAGAATTGCATGGAGGCTCCTTAAAATAGTAAAAATATAGCTACCCTGCAATCCCATTCCTGGGCCTATATCTGGAGAAAAACGTCATCTGAAAGGATGCATGCATCCCCACTGTTCACTGCAGCGCTGTGTACAATAGCCAAAGACACGGAAGCAACCTAATGTCCACTGACAGAGGAATGGATAAAGAAGGTGTGCTTCATACACACAATGGACTATTACTCAGTCATTAAAAAGAATTAAATAATGCCATTTGCAGCAACATGGATGGACCTAGAGAGTGTCATATTTAGTGAAATAAGTCAGACAGAGGAGAAATATCGTATGACATCCCTTATATACAGAATCTAATGAGAAATGATATAGATGAACTTATTTACAAAACAGACTCACAAACTTAGAGAATGAATTTATGGTTGCCAGAGGGGAGGGATAGGGGGAAAGGAGAGTTAGGGAGCTTGAGATTAACATGTGCACACTGCTATATTTAAGATGGATAACTGGGACTTCCCTTGTGGTCCAGTGGTAAAGAATCTGTCTGCCAATGCAGGGGACACGAGTTCAATCCCTGGTCTAGGAAGATTCCATGTGTCACAGGGCTATTAAGCCCATGTGCCACAACTACTAAGCCCGTGCTCTGGAGTCCACTGGCTACAACTACTGAGCCCACACGCTCCAGCCCTAGAGGCCAAGGAAAACCACCACAGTGAGAAGCCTGCACACCACAATGAAGCGTGGCTCCTGCTCGCTGCAACTAGAGAAAGCCTGTGAGCAGCAACGAAGACCTAGAGCAGCCATAAATAAACAAATAGAATTTTTAAAAACACTTAAAGTGAATAAGCAACAAGGACCCACTGTATAGCATAGGGAACTGCTCAATGTTATATGGCTGTTACATGCACATATGTATGGCTGAGTTCCTTTGCTGCTCACCTGAAACTATCATAACATTTTTAATCAGCTATACTCCAACATGAAATTTTAAAAGTTAAAGAAATATATAACCCATTTATAAAATTAAAAATTCTGTATTAAAAAAACAGAAAAAGAAACAATAAAAAAATTCTGTATCAAACAATAGTGATGATATCTCAGGGAGGGATTCACTCTCAATAGTTTCTGTTTTGCCTGAAATTACTATAACAGGGGTGTAATATCTTTAAAATCAAGAAAAATAATAAAGATTTTTTTTAAAAAGGTAGAAGTGATATCTTTTTTTACTTATTAAATTTCAAAGGCTTAAAAGTGTAAAAACATCTATGGTTGATCAACATTTTGGTGAATGGACAGTCTCACACTCCTGTGTAGGAGAGCGGTATGTGAATAGATACATATGTTTACATGTAGAGACCCATAAATTCCACTTCTAACAATTTATTCTCAGGAAATAATTGGACACAAATTTAAAAGTATACAGATATTCACTAAAGTGTAGTTAAAAAAGAAAAAAAAATAGAGCATGAACAAAGTATGGTTTATTCATACAATAAAAGGCTATGTAATGATTAAAATATTTCATTATTAAAACATTAAAAATAAGTTTAACACAAAGGATAGCCTTATATAACATGGAAAAAAAGCATTACATGTATCTAGAACAGCATGCATACTAAAATATATTGGGGGATTTCCCTGGCAGTCCAGTAGCTAAGACTCCACACTTCCAATGCAGGGGGCCCAGGTGGGATTCCTGGTCAGGGAACTAGATCCCACACACCATAACAAAGAGTTCGCATGCCACATCCAAAGATCCTGCATGCCACAACTAAGACCTGACACAGCCAGATAAATAAATCCATATTTTAAAATAAAAAGTAACAATGTGCTTTCCCAGTAGATTTTTAACATCACTTGAGGAAGCACTAATTTAGGAAAAAGACTTAGAGACTGGCTCAACCTCCATAGATTAGTAAACACTCTAGTCCTAAAGTCTGACCAAGCACTTGTAAACTAATGAAAATGTGTGGTTGTGGTGGGGAGAAGGGAAGCACCAGCCTGCCCTGTAGTGGCTTGTATTCTTGGGAACAGCAACTTCTTTCTGTGCTGTGGCCACCAGGGACTCCGTGGGAAAGCAGGTACTTTTTTAAAAATTTTATTTTAAAATTAGTTTATTTTTTGTTTTTGGCCGTGCCAGGTCTTCATTGCTGTATGCAGACTTTCTCTAGCTGCGGCACGCAGGGACTACTCTCTAGTTGTGGTACAGAGGCTTCGTGTTGTGCTGGCTTCTGCTATTGCAGAGCATGGGCTCTAGGACATTTGGGCTTCAGGAGTCTGGCCCATGGGCTCAGTCGCTCCAGGGCATATGGAATCTTCCTGGACTAGGGATCAAACCTGTGCTGCCTGCATTGGCAGGTGAATTCTTAACCACTGGACCACCAGGGAAGCCCAGGTACTTCTTGATAACAGGAAGCTCCACCCCTTCCTTGCTGTCCCCGTCCTCCTTCCTTTCCTACATTAGTAAACAGCTGGGGAATTAATCAAAGCTTCAAAGGCTGGTGATAACAGGTGGTGACAGACTCGTGCCCTGCAGCCCAGGTGAATAGCAACACAGAGGCCAAGGCTTGACTTCATGCCAAACTTACCCTTGCTTAAAAGAGGGCTGCAGAATTGGGTGGAATTATTTTCACTTCTCAGGAAAGAAAAAAGGAAATTATTTTCTGGTGTCTGGACTCAGACCCTGGATACCAAAGTGGAATGCTTCATGGGTCTCAACGCCATGGGCTTTCCATAGGTAGTCATGGCAACGAAGTAATTATGTAAAGAGATAAAATACCTTCAAAAATCAAGAGGGAAACAGGCTAGTTAGCAGAATCGCTGAATGGCTGCACAGAAAAGGCCTTTAAGAAGCCTACAGTCCGTTCTCCTTACCTTACAATGGCAAAGCAGGCCCAGAAAGGAGACCTGACTTGTCCCAGGTCATAGCAAAATAGGAACTTCTGACAAGAGAGGCTCTTCATACTGGTCCGATAAGCATGGTATGTGGCATTCAAGGGCCAAAGCCGCAACTTAACCAGGTTAAGGACTAGGAGGGGCCACCCAAACAGGCATGTGGAAGAACTTCAGGAGATCTGGCTGGCAGAGCCCATCTTGAGTACTGCTGACCTCAACCTCAGGGATCTTAGGTGGATGGGTTGGCACACAGATCCTCCTGGTCTACACCAAAGCTCCAAGGACCCAGCTAAGCTCAGAAACATCAAAGTAATCAGTAACATCAAGGCCTGGATAGGACCTGGATTGACCCCACTATGCTATTCAGAAAATTCTCCCAAAGGCAAGTCAGGAATGAGAACTTTGGTTTGGCCCCTGCAGAAATGCTCCTGGAAGCTCAGGAGCAGCTTCTGTCAGCTTTGTGCTCTAGATCTGCCCATTTGTCCCAGAGATGTTCATTGCTTAACTGGTCCTTTAGAACCACAACCTCAGACCCGAGTGTCTGTCTGTGTGGTCAGAAGACTGCAGAAGGAGCAAACCCTCCCTCTCACTGCAGAATGGGGGTGGGGGTGGGAGATATACACCCTCTACTCCTCTCTCCCTGAAGCCCCGAAAGTCTTTGCTGTGAAAGGAACTGGACTTCAGAGCCAGCTAGAGATGTACACTGGAGCAAAGACATCGTGGATTGTTAGGACATTCTTTCCCTAGGAGTCCGATTCCTGCAAGGGTGGGTGGGGCAAGCAAAGCCAACAAGGGAAATGCCAGCTGTGCAGGACTTCACCAGCTTCTTTGCGGACAGGACAGAGGGAGCCCTTAAGCTTTCTGCCAGCTTCACTTACTTGCGTGGCTTGGGCACCGGGTCGCACACTACATCCACACTGTCTGCCCCAAGGCTGGATGGCCAGGGGTGCCAGGCTGCCCATCAGAGCTCTGGCTGTAGGGTTTGGGACCTGGACAAGGGCCGCAGTTTAGGGCTTCAACCGCTGACTCCGTCTTCCCCAGATAATCCTACCCGCAGGGGCCCAAGACATCAGGGGGCAAAGGCCACAATTCTTGATCCTACCTGAAACGCCACCTCTCACCTACGCTGCCTCCCTACCCCTTGATCAGCTGCAAGAACTTTCCTTCTTCTGAGAGTGACTGTGGAACAGATCTCGAGGCTGAGAGTCTGGCCCCAGCCCGCCCGACGTGGACGGGCACGACGTAGGGGTGCGGCCGAGTCTTGCTGGGACAGCTCCACGCTGCCTCCTAGGCAACAGAGCGCCGCTACAATTGCAGACCCGGTTAGGAGAAGAGAGAGGCTGAAACTTCCGGGGGCCAGAAGGGAAGGACCAGCCCGTGGGTTGGGGGTAGGGGACAGGAGGTCGATATGGCCAGGGAATGGATGAATGAACGAACGAATGAATGACCAGCGACGGCGGCAGAGGAGGATGGTGGTGAACCACGGGAGGTATCCCGAGGAGGGTGCCCCCCACCTCCCTGGTGCCCCCCGGACGTCCATTATCCCCGATGTTCGAACCCCTAGCAGGAAGCGCCCGCAGCCTGACATCCCGTCCCCGCGCAACACCTCGCAGCCCAGGAGGCGCCGGGGCCGACACGGCGCAGCTCTGGAGCGGAGCCGCATTCCGGCAGGGTGGAAAGTGCCTGCCCCACGGGCAGAATCCACCGAGGCGTGACGGGCGCCGAGTCCCGCCGGGGAGCGTCCCTTCGAGGCTGACTCCGGGGTCCAGAACCCGGTCCGTGGGTTGCACCCCCTTACCTGCTCGCCCCGGCGGCCTCGCCCGGACTCAAAGCTGTCATCGCGGAGCCTCCAGACAGCGCAGGGGACCGAATGCCCACTCCTGACTGCCTCGGATGACACGCCCCCGACCGTCCATTGGCTGCTCGCGCGGGACGGGCCCAGCCTATTGGTTGTTCCTCCCTCTCTCCAGATCCAGGTGGGGCCCCAAGCTCTGCTTAGATCCTACCGCTCAGTCCATGGGACTGGCAAGTCCTGGGCCTGGGCCTGCATCCTTTGCCCTTCCCAGCGAGGGCCTTGGGTACCTGCTTCAAGTTCTTCCTCTTTAGCCATTTTACTCTCGGAGCCTGAAGGCCTCGGCAGCAGCCCATTCCCGCCCTCCTCCAACACCTCCCAACCCCAAGCTCCAGGTCTCTCCACACCAGAGAAGTGAGGACATGAGTAGGGAACACCAGAGGGCATTTTGAACAAGGGTCTGCAATGATTTCATCTGTTTTCCGCAGAGCTGGGGACTTCGCAGTGTCTCCCAAAGCAGAAAGCTTCTGGAGGTGTTTGGAAAGGGACTGCAGATGCCCAGACTTTGAGTGGGAAAGCACAGGCATTAGAGCTCAGATTGGGGGTGTGACAATCCACCTGGTATGTGGGCCCCTTCCCTCTTATCCCCACCAAGAAAGGATTGGTCCTTGGGAGTGATCAGGAGACAGAGAAGGTGCAAACCGTGCCATTCCCAACCCCTCTCCTAGCTTTCTGAGCCTGCTTTTCATGGAGGGAGGATGTGGGCAAACAGAAGGGGGCACCAATATTCTGGAAACTGGGAACAGAACCTAGTCTCAACCTAGACCTCTACTGCAGGATGACCTAGGGGGAAGCAGCAGGACAAGGGCCACCTCACTCCTGGTTTACCCAGAGCAAGAGGGAGGGGCCCTTGTGGCTGCCTTGTCCAATCTTTGGAACAAATAAGCTGTTAAAATTTCCCGAGCTGCAGGATTTTAGACCCCAGGGCACTGAAAAGGGTAGCCTATATTCAAGGTTGTCAGAGACTGCTCTCCTAGCACCTCTGCACCCTGGGGGACAGGATGGTAGGTGGCCTGAGTCTTAACAGGAGCACTTGCCAAGAGCCATGGGGCTCTTGCCATTTCACCCCACTCAGAGGGCAGGGTTCAACCACCCCCCCATCCCCAACAGAAAAGAGAGGAAACAGGTGCTTCAGCTGTTGTTTATTGACATACAGGTAGGCTCTATAGCAACAAGCCTGGAGGCGGCTGCAGTAGTGGGGGAAATGGAAGATGGGGGGGTGGAGTGTTTGTCTGCAGCAACAGCTGGGTGAAGGAAGAGAAGTGTACGGTTCACAAGGTGACAGTGAGGGAGGCTGAGGGGTTGGAGAAGCAAGTAAGGGCCAGGGCCAGAGTCTACTTAAACCGGAACCGCTGTCCCATGCCATAAGGCCCCTAACTCTTGATCCCGGGCCAGGGTTGGGAATTCTCTGGATATCCATTTTCTACAGGAACTGAATCGGGTACACAAAGGAAGGGAAGCAGGAGCTGTTGCCCTCTGTGTGAAGCTCTGGGGCCTCCAGTCCTGCCTGTATCCCTCCTTCATCCCTTACTTGGATGCAGCCACGTGATGGGTGGCCCAGCTCAGAACTACCCCACCCAAGCAGAGTCTTAAAACCAGCCAGGTTTCATAGAGGTATTCATCTTCTTCCCTGGCGTCCCAGCCCACCAGTGCCACACTACAGCCCCAAGTGAGCACTACAAGCAATGCTGGCCTAATGGATGGTTTGGGGAAGAGGGGCGGGACAGGGGCTGGAGGAGGGGCTCCAGAGTCCATCACGGCACAGGAACTACACGCATGGTGTTGGTGAAGCCGGAACCAGGGCGCCACCCGGTCAGCACAATGACCACGTCTCCCTTCTTGAAGAAGCCTCGGGCCTTTCCTGGAGGAAGAGAAGAGAGCTGGTAAATGAAAAATTAAGCCAAGAAGGTATACACTTGGGAGAGTGCCCCACAATTGCGGAAGGGCTGACAGGCCTTTACTTTATTACACCACAAGGTGGCGCTAGCCTCACAGCCCAGACAAAGGGAATGAGGCAGGCCTTGGTATTATTTCCTTATCACTCAGATGGCAGAGGGACCTTTGGACATCATTCATTTTCTACCCAAGAAGGTGGAGAGCCCAGCCCAAGGTCACAGCTAGCTGTTTCCTCTCATCCTATGACATTCTACTTTTATATCGTGACAAAGGCCATTTGAGTACATAATCTAAATGTGTACTGGCCCCAAGTGTAGGAAATCTGGTTAATTTTATGGGAAAAAAACACAAAAAAAACCAACCCTCAATAGTGAGCAAATGCCAAAGAATGGACAAAGGTGATTACCAGGATCCTTTGCTTTGGATCCCACTCCCAAAGAACGTGAGGTGAGACCCTGGGCTGCTCAGCACCACACTTCAAAGGTTCTCTCCCCGCCATGACCTTAGCCCAGGGCTCCAGCGACTGGGATGAAGGAACCAGAGAACATCCCCAGTGAGGTCAGCTCTTGCCCCCAAAGGCCGGCATGTTCCTCTTTCAATAGGGTCTCAGAGAAGCCAGTGCTCAAGCACCTTCCCCAGCCCTCCACTGGGAGCCCTCCCTCCCAGACACGCACCAACATTCATGGCCAAGTTCACCCGAAGGTCCACGTCCTCGGCCCAGGCCTCCTGCACTGGGTCCTTACACACCACAGGGAAGATGCCGCGGTACAGGTGGGCCTGGCGCGCTGTCTGGTGATTCCGGGTCACAGCAATGATGGGGGCCCGGGGGCGGTATCTGGCCACCTGATGTGCAGACCTGAGACGGGGCAGGCAGACAAGATGGTTAAACAGTCCCCTCAGGGCCTTCGGCAACAACTCACCCTGGAATCCAACTCTGCCAGCCTGAGGCTCTGGCGGTTTCAACATCTGCTCCCAAGACTGGGGTGTCCCATCAGCCTGTATCTGCCATAGAAGACTCCTCACAGCTATGCTACCCTAAACCCCTCTGACAGGCCAGGGCCACAGGATCATACTGACCCAGCACAGTCAGTCTCACCCATTTACCCCACATGGCCCATACTTGGCAGAGCCCCCCATCCCCTGAACTTTTCCATTCTGGCACAGGGAAGCAGCCCTGTCCAACCTCACCACACCCTTTTCTCTTGCTGCCAGCAACAACTACAAGCCAAGCAGCATGTGAATAGCACCTGACACTTGACATCTACCAGAAAAAAAAAAAACAAAACAGGAGCAGAGACCACCAGCCCGCCTGAGAGATCTACAAGGTAAGCCTTCCCTACTGCTGTGCCCTCTCCTGAGGCCACATGACCCCCAGGCCCCTGAAACAGTCCCAGGAACTGGGCTACAGAGCCCCGGAGTCAAACCTGAGTACCTAAGTGAGGCCGAGGCTCAGAAATGTAAGTGCTACCCAGAAGGCAAGACTAGGGGACGGCAGTGTCAGTGGCAGAGGCTCTGCCTATAAGCACCCCCTGGAGGGGACTGGACTCCTTTAAAGCTCAAAGGCTGGAAGCTTCCTTCAACACTGCCACTGTACACTTGGAGGGGCTGGTGTCTCAGGAGCTGGAGGGGCTGCCGGCAGGGGAACTGGAGCTCAGAAGGCAAGCTATGAGGAAACAGCTGTCAGGGAAACTTAACCCATGTCACAGCAGAGGATGCCCTGCTTAAGGCTGGGCCTCCATACAAGGCTTTCAGAGGGAAGCAAGTGCTGAAGTCAGGACTCGCTGAGAGTGAAACCCCAGAAGACTGGAGCTAAAAATAGCCAAGTAGCGATGGCTGGACCTTTTCACAAAGGTCAACCCTGACGGCTGGAGCTTTTTATCCTAAGCCCTCTTCTGAGGGACTCGGCACACATCTTGTGTCCTGGTCCTAAAGGCAGTCCCACCTGCTGCTCCTCTCCACCCACCTCCTCCAGGAAACCCTAGCTGCCCCATGGCGGAGCAGCACACCCCCAGGGCCAGGGAGCAAGGGAAATTAACTTGATGTCCTGGATTCAGAAGGGACTCATGCCAGAGGCCAAGTAGAGGTCTCAGCCTGGCTGCCTGGCCCGAGTGCCAATAAGATAGCAGTGACCTTTCCTGGGCAGCACCCACTTATCTTTGGGACTCAAAGACAGATGGGACAAGCACACCAACCAAACAGCACTGTCAGCAAATGGCACTCATTTTGCAAACTGGACTTTTTAAAGAGCACTTAGCTAGAAGAAACAAAACTGGTGGTCCTTCACTTTTCAATATCAAATAACCACTTGTCATCAGGCTACCTATAGCTATCTAACAAAGTCTAGCTTGTTTTGAGGTTTTAATAAACTTGCTTTGGACCCCAATGGTTCCAAACGCCCATGAGGGCTGCCTGGGGTCCTGTCCTTCAGGCCCAGAGCCCAGAGCCTGGCTGCGGGGCTGGGCGGGGGAGGGGGAGGGGGAGGGGACTCCTTCCCTGCAGGGTCCAGGGTGCAGGCCGAGTGCTCTTACCTTGGCTGGATGCCATCGAAGCACCGTGCAGGGCACCGCTCCCAGGACCCCCAAGGAAAGGTGCCACTGGGCAGGGCATTCCCAGGGAGCCACTGCCACCTCCTACCTGCCAGACTTGGTGAGGACGATTATGGCCCCACTGCAGCACTTGAAGGATGCCTCCACGGCCCCCACGGCGGCGGCTTCGGTGGGGTCGCTGGTAATGGGTGACAGGCGACGGAGCTCCTCGAACAATTGCAAATGGTAGATGGCAGCCTCTGCCTCACGGGCAATCTAGGGGCAACATCCGTCCAGAGGGACGAGGGGGACAGAGCTGTCAGAGCCGTGTCACATGGGACAGGGAGGGGAAGAGTCACAGACAGCTGGGGAGGAGCAAGTCCCTGGGTGCAAGGGCCAAGAGCAGCCCCATCACTGGAGGTTCTGAGCTGAGTGAGATGGAGACCTGCAGGAACCAGCCCCTCACCAGGTGCCTGTGACATGGCTGTGCCTTCTGAGCCGGAGGACCCTGTGGCCCTGTCCTGCCCTGACCTCCCTGGCTGGCTTCCTGCAGATGAGAAGAGTGTCCCAGGCTCAGGGCTGGGCCCTGGCTGCCGTCTAGAGTGGCTGGAGCAAGAGGCTGTTCATCCTACAGAGTTACCTGCCCTCGGGGCCCTACCTGCCAGACTCCGTCAGAACTATCAAAGCTGCTGCTAAACACTTATATGAAGCCTCCACGCTGCCCATGGCCATGGCTTCCATGAGGTCTGTGGAGTGACTTGAGGCTCGCGCAAGTTCTTCGAACAGCTTGCGGTGGAACATGGCTGCCTCAGCCTCACGAGCTATCTGTAAGGTTTAGGGGGAGGGAAGGCAAGGAAGAGGGAAGAAGGAGGGGGGGGAACAAACGAGAGACAACAACATGGAAAGACAGAATGGGGAATTAATGACAGGAAGGTACCTTAGGTTAATTGGCTAAGTCTCTCCTTCAGGCAGATGCAAAGAGGCAGGGTGATGGAAGCCTGCACAGGGAGGTTCAAGCATCAGTGGCTACTGTTTCTCCTCCATCAGAGGGGAAACTGGTTCTTCCATTCTGGAAGGATCTTTTGATGTTGGTAGGTCTCTCTGATTGGTGGTGGGGGTGGAGGGAGACAATATAGTGGCAGGCTCTAACGCCTCAGCATGGAAACATGTGGAGGCTGGGGCCCCTCCCCGGCTCCCTGGCAGGACTTGACCATGCTGCCTCATGACATAGCTCGCAGGAAGAACAGGCCCCCCCTCCTCACATGGCTGCCTGGTTACCACAGGGCTTCATGCCTGGCCTCCTCCATGCACACATGGAGAGCTTGCTTGGCTTCAGACACAGATACTACCTGCCTTTCCAGTGGCCTGCGGTAGAAGCACATTGAGCAGCGCTAGAAAACTGGGTCAAAGCCAAGGACACGTAGCTTGATCACATTCTAAGCAGGCAGGTGGAAATTGGCAAGCTTGTAAGGGGCATACTGAACAGCCATGTGAAGAGACAGGTGCCTGTGGAAGCACACAGGTAAGCTTAACAAGGCATTTTGATTAAAATCAAATGATTAAAACACCCATGAGAAAGCCACTGGGTTATTTATAGACCACCTGCTCAGGTAACACCAAGAATTAGAAAACTTAAGCTTCAGAGGGTTATAATGCAGTTATGAATGCATCTTAGACAATGATGGGTGAGGGAAGAATCAGTAACGCCATCTCATTCATCGGACAGGATAAGCCAATGAGTGGCTGAATTTGCTAGGTTAAAGGGTTTCTTCCTGCAAGAATGGAATGCATGCAGCCCAAAAGGACAGGGCACATGAACAGGAAAAAGAACCATATCTGGTACTGCCTAGCCCATAGTTAAGAACATCAATTGCATCAGTTAGATACAGGAGAAAGCAGTGGACAGTTAAGAAGGGAAGCTATTGGCCAGTGTTAACTGGTGACATGGCCACCAGGCCCAAACCCTGTAACTCACCTCCTGAATAGGGCCATGCAATCCCAGTCTTACAGTTCTAAGATGTTTGTTCAAAGGAAAGATTGGGTATGGAAAAACAGATATGCTTGCAGAGCCCGGAGTCTGGTTCTTAGTCTCTGACCCCAGCACAGGCCCCACAGGAACACCTGCCCTGATCTGCTAGATGTCTTAGAAGAGAGAATGCTGGCTTCAGAGTCAGCTGACCTGGGTCCAAACTCAAGCTCTATTATCATGTGCCCTCATCCATAAAAGTGGGGTGACATCGACCTCACTGAGGTTAAGAACCTGCATAAGGTTCTTAGCAGACATTTTATAATAGCAGTGCAATTTAACACAAAGGATGTAATTAAACACATCCCATCTAATTCACTTCTTAGATAAGGCCTTGAGAGGTCAAATGATGTGCCCAAAGACACAAAGTCCCTACAGTCTATCATGTCAAGGTCTCAGAGGCCATGGGGCCACATGACTAAGCAAGGCAGTTACTGTTACATATATATATAATTCTATATGGAGACCCATAAACATTAACATCAACCGCTCTAGAGGGGGCCGGTTCAAGGTCATTATCTCCCAGGAGAGAGGAAGTACTCACTGGGACAGGTGGGAAGGACCATGAGCCTGAAGTGCATGAGCATCAGAAGAGCAATCATGTCACACATAGGGTGGCCATCAGCCAGGAAAACACAGCTGTCCCAGGGGCAGGCACTGGTCTCTACTGATTTAGTTATGGGCAAATCCACCCAGAACACCAAGGACAAACCAGAAGACATCTGTAGTCAACATGCCTTGTTTCACCCCTGAAAAAGTATTCACTGTAACTGTCATGTCTTCTTTGGAAGCCACTTGAGCCTAATCACATAGAAAGTGAAGGAAAGGATGGTATCTAGTCCAGAGGTTTTTTTGGGGGGATGCATTGGAGGGATGTCACACAAAGGGCTTGGGGTCCTTTGCTGGCTGGAAAATGAACAGGAAGGTTAAAGAAACAGTTTGCTGAGCTATACATTATCAACAGCCACCTAGGACCCTTGTGAAAGGTCACCTGTAGTGCTCGTTTCCCCAGGCCTGTTGACCTACCCCTGTGTTCCTCTTTAGGATGCCTTAGAGCAGAGGCTGCCAGGCTGTGGGACGTGGTCCAGCAGAAGACCCTGGAAAAGCCAGCTCCCACGGGAGAATGAGAAGCGGCCACTAGGGCTCCTCCAGACACTCTCACCCCAGGGCCAGCTGGGATCAGCCAGCCTTCCACCTGCTTCTATTTGTGGGCCTGTCACCCCTCCCTTAAACCCCACCTCTAATCTAGGGTGAGTGCAACAGCTCAGCAAAGCAGGCGCTGCTGCAGGTACCATGCAAGGCCAGCTCACAGCCAGATCAGTGCAGGTGACAGCCTCCAGTGCAGGCCCAGTCCAGGGGGAGGCACTGGCTGGGGATAGATGCGGAATCAAAACGGAAGCCAAACACAGGTTGGCTGGGAGCAGGAGCTCTCGGACTTTTCCAGAACAGGGCAGAGGTGCTCGGGTCCTCTAGACTGTCCAGGGGGAAGCAGTACAGACATCCCAGGACTCAAGCAAGGGAAGGAGTCACACCCCGAAGACGGGAGTGAACTTGCTACGTGTGATGAAGGAGGCCGCCTCCAGAACAGAAGGGACTAGGAGACCGGTGTGGGCAGGAAGGCAGAAGAGCAAAAAAAACCCAAAACCCAGACACCTCCACGACCCCAGCACACACCTCCTCACTCTGCTTGTGACTAGGAGGATAATAAAAGGACACAGAAGGTGACAGTACAAGGTGTCCCCATGTGCTGGAGCTCGCCTCCACCCCCAGCAGGGAGGACTTACCAGGTGCTGCATGCGGACAGCTTCCAGGGGGTAGTCCCCTTTGGCTGTCTCTCCGGACAGCATGATGCAGTCGGCTCCATCCAAGACTGCATTGGCCACGTCACTGCCCTCCGCTCGGGTAGGGCGAGGCTTCTTGATCATGCTCTCCAGCATCTGGGAGGGGACATAGCATTTGTGAGACGTGGCCTGGGAGGTCTTCAGACACAAGGTGACCCCCTGGAGAGCATGTATGTACAGAGTCGGCTTTGTGTAGGTGCGTGGGGGCAGGAGGGAGGGGGAATAGGTGTGTGTATGATGTAGAGCAGGCTCCATGGGAAGAGACCAGGTAGCCTCCAGAGCTTCCTTATACAGGATGCACGCTCAGGGAGAGGCACACACCTGTGTGGCACAGATGACGGGCTTCCCAGCTCGGTTGCACCGACCAATCATCATCTTCTGGGCAAGGAAGACCTTCTCTGCGGGGATCTCAATGCCCAGATCACCACGCGCCACCATGATCCCATCACTGGCTTCCAGGATTTCGTCAAACCTGGCAGGCAAGTTGCAGAGACAGAGGTTATATATACAGAACAGGGGCCTCGAGTATGGTGACACAGTTTCCCGGGATTCTGACTTGGTCATTCTTGCAACCAGGACAGGTACCCATGACATCATCACAGGGGTGTTCCAGCTGTCTCAGTCCTCCAAAGGGGGCCAACAGTTCTGCTCGCTGGACTCTTCAGCACCAGGACGGACACTTCACTGAGGGGAAGGGGAGGTGGCTGGGTCTCTTCCAAAATCCCACGGGTTCACTTCTTTTTTCCCTTAACCTTTTATTTTACGTTGAGGTACAGCTGATTAACCATGTCTTGATAGTTTCAGATGCACAGCAGAGACTCAGCCATACACATACGTACATCCACTCTCCCCTAGACTCTCCTCCTACCCAGGCTGCCATATAACATTGAGCAGAGTTCCCTGCGCTATACAGCAGTCCTTGTGGGTCTTCCAGTTTAAATACAGTAGTATGTGTGTACAGGTCCATCCCAAGCTTCCCGACTCTTCCTTCCTCCCATCGTTCCCCTCTGGTAACCATAAGTTCATTCTCTGTGTGCACCTGCATCTTATAAGGTCCCTCTTAAGGTGTCTCTCTACCACCTTCATTTCAGTCATCACTGCTGGGGTAGAAATGGAACCCAAGGCGCTGGCTGCTCTTGACACAAAGGTCCACAGCCTCTTCCCGTCAAGGACATTGGAAGGCCTCTCCTTCAGAGGTTCCTCCCCAGTGTGTTGAAGGCACGAAAATGTGGCTTTGCCTGGCCTGAAGCCAAAGTCAGCAGGTACCTGTGGCTTATCAGGGTGGCGGAGGGAGGGCCCCAGATTTCCCAGTGCGAAGGACATTGACACAAAGCTAAGGATGGCAAGCCCACAAGAGTGGGCAGCGCTGCCCCGCCCACTCTTCCCATGCACACACCTGACCCGCTGCACTAAGCCTGGGCTATCAGTGCTGGGTCTGAGCAGGGAGCCAAGCAGGAGCAGATGTCACCCAGCTGGCCTAACTCACGTGGCTCTACCCAGTGAGCGCTGGGGAGGCAGTGGAGCAGTGCTGGGACCACGCAGAACCAGAGGACAGCATGTTTTCCCCAGGGAGACGGGTACTGTGCCAGAGCTGACCCAACCACCAATCCCGCTGCTTTCCCAGGGAAGACTAGGTCACGTGCTTCAGCACTGAGTTTCCACACAGCTCCCAAGTGAAGGAGCCCCTTCCTGAGAGCCTGTCTTCCCCCTTGGTGGCACCCAATTCCAGCAAACTTAGCGAGTGGAGGAGCACTACACATGGTTCTTGAGCCTGGGGTGGTGATGACCCTGTCCCTCTCCAGTGCTGTTCCCTGGACAATGTGAAGATGCTGGCACTCCAATCATCTGTGAAGCTTCTTTTACCCCCCTTGAAATACCAATACCAATGTCAGGCGTGCGCACTAAGTCACTCCAGTTGTGTCTGATTTTGCGACCCTATGGATGGGAGCCCACCAGGCTCCTCTGTCCATGGGATACTCCAGACAAGAATACTGAAGTGGGTTGCCATTCCCTTCTCCAGGGGATCTTCTTGACCCAAAGATCGAACTCACAACTCCTACACTGGCAGGTGGGTTCTTTACCACTAGCGCCACCTGGCAAGCCTACCAGTTATCATAGGATATTCTGAGGCAGTGGGTCTGAAGTAAGTCTGAGAGGCTCATTCGCATGAGCAGGTGGCCAGGTGTTCACAGGCTACATCTTGCTCTGCAGAGAGCAGGGCTGGGGCTGAAGGAGGCAGGGGACTTACCTCCGAACTCCCTCATGATTCTCGATTTTGCTGATTATCTTGATGTTCTTTCCTTTCTCTCCCAGGACCTTCCTGACTTCATGGACATCAGAAGCCTTGCGGATGAAGGACGCAAACACCATATCCACATTCTGCTCCACCCCAAACTTTAGATCCTGGATGTCCTTTTCTGACACAGCAGGCAGATCCACGGCAGCCCCAGGGAGGTTCACGCCCTTCTTGCTGCCCAAGGAGCCACCATTCTCCACCTCCGTCACCAGGAAGTCAGGACCTGTATGGAATGGAATAGCGTGGGGAGGCCGAGCCCTGGGCACACGTGTCCTCACCAGGAGGCAGGCTCTCCCCAGGAGAGAGAACTGGGAAGGAGCACACGGTGGGTGGTGGAGCCACACTGCCAGGGTTCACTCTCCAACTCGACTAACTGTGTGACTGTGGGCAAGTCCATTAACCTCTCTGTGTCTCAGGGATAATAGTATCTACTCATTAGGTTGTTTCAAAATTTAAACAAATCTACATGTAAAACGCTTAGAATGGAGCGGATCACTTTAGCTATCATTCCCAGGCACGCTGGAGTCCTACAGACACCATATTAAGTGGATGAAGGAGGGAAGCAAATCTTCAAATAGTGAGGATGGGTAAAAAAAGCTTCCCATCTGCTCTCCAAGAGTACAACTGAATTGGAGTGAAACCTGTTTTTGAGAATAGGAGTTTATTATAAAAGAAACTCCTGGGACTTCCCTGGGTGGTCCAGTGTTTAAGAATCCACTTTGTAATGCAGAGGAAGTCAGTTTGATCCCTTGTGGGGGAACTAAGATCCCACAAGCTGCAGAGCCACTAAACCTTCGAGCCACAAGAAATGAGCCCATGTGCCACAAATACAGTCCAGTGTTGCAACTAATGATCCCATGTGCTACAATTAAGACCCAACGCAGCCAAAATAAATAAATAGATTATTTGAAAAAAGGAAGGAAGTCGAGACTATATAGATTCAGTCTCTCTGCCAGGCAAACAACCTTCCTATCTTCTGGCAAAGAAATTTAGAGATGGGAGCTAGTTTTAAACGGTCAGAGCCTGACTCCTGTGCCTACCTTTCTGCTTCACCAGCAGAGAAATGAGCCCATCATCCACGTAGATCTTGCTGCCCACGTCTACCACCTTGCAGATGTTCTTGTAGTCCAGCCACAAGATGTTCTCGTCACACTTTTCCATGTAGGCGTTGTCCAGGGTGATCTTCAGCGTGGCTCCCTTCTTCAGCTCCACCTCAGCGGTGCCGCTCTGCCGCAGACAAGAAAGTAAGCCACAAGTTCAAAGAAGCTGGGTCCTCCTGGCAGGAGAAAAGCTTTTTCCTCTAGGGAACCAGGATTAAATTTCAGTTGGAAGTAACAATAAAGCCTCTTCCTTTGGAAAGAAATAACCATACAGTCTAACTTAGTATATTTCAAGGAAATAACCCAAGAATAACCTATAGGGTTTCAGCTATACTAAAGAGGACGAGATAAGCTGCTCCCCAAAAGTAGGTTTTGAGTGTAAAAGAGGTTTCTTTCTGGTGTTGTTTCTTAGCAAAGCAGATCAAAGGAAGACTTTCTGCAGTGATGGATAAAATTCTCATTTATAGACCTAAACTCTGAGAAACGTGGTTTCTGGGCTCTGGGTCCCCTATGCCTTCTCTCCTGCTTCTCCCCAGGATACTCACGCCCTTGATGAGCCCGGTTCGGATCTCGGGTCCTTTAGTGTCCAGGGCCACTGCCACCGGCCGATAGAGAATGGGGTCTGAAGCAAAGCTTTCCGTGGCTTCACGTACATTCTTGATGGTCTCTGCGTGGTACTGGGGGAAAAGCGGGGAGATGATAAGCTCCCCATCTGTCATCCCACACTATGGGATCTAGAATTAGCGCTGAAGCCGATCACCAGGATTCTAGACCACTGCCTCCATCACCGAGCATCCTCCACCTGCTTACATCAACCTCCTCGCCTCTACTCACTTCTTGTCAGCCCTGAGCACCAAGGTGAGCTCCCTCTGCTATAAGCAGACTCCTGCCAGCTCTCCACCCACTTCTACCACCGCCATCACCCACTCCAAGGGCTAATCTTAGGAACTTTATAGACTATTTACACCCATACCTTTAATGGTTTTTGGTGGCAACACCTGTCAACATGAAAGAGGCTTGTTTCCTTCTCCTCCACGCTCCATAGGATTTAACAAATACCCTCAGCAAATAAAGCAGACAACTGGGGTAAAAGACCTTGTTTCTGGATGATACTGCTCTGGCTACCAGAGTTAGACTGATAAATCTGATAATTCTGAGCTACTCTCTATCGATTACAACTGCAATTCAAACTCAGTTATTTACTTAAGCTGACGCAGCCCAAATTAAATACGTTGCTCAAGTCATGCAGGCCTGGTTCTGACGATCACTTCCTCCAGTCTGATTAGAAATGGAAATGGAACATGGAGAGGTGGGAATACAGCCTTTCTCTGAACTAACTGACCTTCGCTATTTCTCACTTTGGAAGCCCTTCCTCTTTCCCATTAGCCATTACTATTTGACTAAAAAGGGACTCAGAGCCAAGATGGCAAAAGTTCCTAGTGCTATCAGTGTGACATTGCTGATAACACAGGCTCCCAACTCAACACACTGTGGGCCTCATCCTTCAACCACCACCATCCAGGTGAGTGGCACCTGAGAATATGACACATCTTGCCCACAAGAGCTGCCAAAAGACCACATGCAGTAACAACAAAACCAGAAAAAGAGATCAGATGGTAGATGTCCCTCTGTCTGAGTGAAGGACAGAAAGTAAATCCAATGTTCTGCTTAGTAGAGTATTAAAAATGGTCAAAAGTTGGAAAAGCATGTCTCAGCTATTTGTCAAACTATAACTGTTTACATTATACAACTAATATTTCAGATCAGTTTCCAAAACCCTGATTCCATAATTTCATCTTGGTCAAAAACCTCAAATTAAACCCACAAGGGACTTCCCAGGTGGTCCATGGTTAAGACTCTATGCCTCCAAGGCAGGGGCCCTGGGTTTGTCTGATCCCTGGTTGTGAAACTAAGATCCTGCATGCCATGCAGTGTGGAAAAAGAAAACAAATTCCAACTCTGGGAATAAGAGTTAAAGCACAGATAATCCCCAAATGCCTCTTGTAGTTTAAAAAACCAGACCCCCCTGAGCCAGCCCCTCCAACAGGTGCAGATACCACCCTCTCCCCCTGCCATTTCAGAGCTGTGTGGTATTATTTTACTAGATGGAAGAGGCCATAAAGCCTAGTTAAAGGTCAGCTTCCTAAAAGCTATTTCTGCTCCTTCCCCTGCACACAGCAGACCCTGGCACAAGTCAGTAGGAGGGATCAATTGTGAATGGACCTTCACCGGTGTCTCTAGCTCTCTCTTTGGGCTAAGCGAAGGCTTGCAGGAATGCCTAGTGTCTCCTGAGGAGGACTCTTCACTTTTGGAAAATTAAGAATGCCATCTGTGGGCTTCTTAACCTGCCCCAGGGGGCAGGTTGACATAGTTCCTCTGAACTTGGTCAGGTCCCTGTGACATTTGGAGGATATAACCTGTTTATGGAACATGGGTTAGGGAACCTACGATGAACATTCTCATGTTTCCAGAAAGGAGGCGTACAGTGCTTGGATTGCATTTCCTGAGGCTTTATTTTTAGTTTAAACTTAACACCAACTTCCAAATGCCAGAGGGCAACCCCTTACCACTTGACCTTACAGGGCAGCATTTTCTTTATTCTGAACAGGAAATAGAGAATGCAAGAGGAGCAAGAGTTTGCCTCACCCATTAGTCTTCTATTAATGCCAGCATGAAATCCCATGGCACTGTTCCTCAGGCAGCCCACACACTCCTCAAAATGAGCTTGTTCTGCTTGGGGCAGAAGCACAATGGAGCACTTCCCAACAGCTGCCACCTGGTCCCCGAGGTCACGTCAGCTCATGAACAGCCCCAGTACTGACACACTCCTCCCAGATCACTGGACAAGTGTGCGGACTTTATTTTACTTTAATGTACCAAAACCCCTGGGAAGGGACAGGCTGGGAACAGTGTTGATGAAGTGGGGTACTACATGCCAGGACCCAGTCCTTCACTTGCAATAGTGGAAGCCCTTCTCTGGGACCTGCCCCATTTATCATGGGTCTAAAATAAAAATAGGCCAGGATAACCTGCAGGGTGACTTACTGGTTCATCACTGCAATTATGAGCAGTTACAGAAACCCTGGTGCAGAAGTGTCAAGCCCCACAGCTTAGAGGGAATCCCAGGAAAACCCTTCCATGCCTTTCTTATCAAGAGCTAATGGAGCACAGGTGCTGGGGAGAACCATGGCTGATGACAAAGCAGGTCATCTTTGCTTAAGGAGACTTGGCCACTTCAGATGTCAGGGGTGGGGGGATTGGAGAACAGTAGGGATGGGCTGGTGAAGACAACCTTCCCATTGATTCCCCACTTTTTCTTGCCTGGTCCACTGTGGCTAAATAAACATGGCATGCCCACCCTGTTTCCTACAAGCTGCCCCAGAGGCCACACCGTCGAGGCTCACCTCGTGAGTTCCATGAGAGAAGTTCAAACGAGCCACATTCATTCCAGACTTAATCATCTCCTTCAATGTCTCCAATGCTCGTGAAGCTGGGCCTAGTTCAGAAAAAAGAAAAAAAAAATTTTGAAAGTCATTAAGTGTTCATTATCCAAAAGAGGATTAACACTTCAAGTGTGTTTCAGTTTAAAGAACTCTTAATAACCAAGGTAAAATGTAGCCAGCCCTCTATGTTCTCCCTGAAGCCCAGTAAGATGCCCAACTACAGCATTTTGGTTGAACAGAGTCCAAAAGATCTTTCCTAGGTCTCTGAGATGCTGAGAACCAGTAAGAACTGCCATGGAAAATAACCTCTAAATTTTACCTTTAGCAGAACACATAAAGCACATGAATTCCTTCCTGCAAATTCCTATGAACTCAGTTTGAAGAAGGAAATGGCAACCTACTCCAGTATTCTTGTCTGACAAATCCCATGGACAGAAGAGCCTAGTGGGCATCAGTCCATGGGTCACAAAGAGTTGGACATGTCTGAGTGACCAAGTCCATGACTCCATTTCCCCTAAGAATCTCTCTGTAGCATCTTGCTCAGAACCCAGGTTTGCTACATTTAGTCTTCGGGGCAGGGGGTGGCAGTGAGAAAAGATCACTGTCTCTGGAAGCCCTTGTTTCAGAGGGAGTGGGCACCCACACTCACCAATGGTACAGATGATGCCGGTGTTTCGGGCTGTGATGGGTGGTGAGTCAATGTCCAGGCGGCACATGTGCTCCAGGAACGTGTCGGCCATGGCTGCGTGCAGCTGCTGAGTCTGAATGAAGGCCGTCCCAGCGTCACTGTGGTGCTTCGACATGGCTTCTGATGTCTTGGGTCCAGAGGAACTGGAGAGAGAGTGTGATCTGTCTGAGTGGCTAATATATAGCTTAGCACAGAAGCTGCTTCCTGCTTACACATTAACTGAACAAGCATGCTCTGGGCACAAGCCACAGGCAGCCGCGCCACACTCTGCCTACGTGGGTGCTCAAGTCGGGCCATGGGCTCACATTATCATGAGCAAGTAGGAAAGACTTCAAAGAACAAGTAAAACCACATTACCAATGAATGTACTTCCTAGGCACATGTTAAGCACACACCTCCCTCACACTGGGCTAACGTCTATCTTGACAACTTCCCTGCTAATCCTGTAAATGACACCATTTTACATGCACTGCAGGAGTTTCCTCAAAAGGAAGTTTCCTCAAAAAGAGCCAATCTTCCAGGGATACAGACAACTCACCCTAGCTTAGTACCATGGTCAATCTAGATCTTTGTGTGAAAAGCTGTCTCAAAGCTATAAACACCTGCAATGGGGTGTGGCACCCATACTCTCTCTTAACAATCCCCACCCAAACCCAAAGTGACTTTCCTGGTCGTGAAGACAACCACTATTCAGGTAGCCTCCTAGTCCTGGAGTCCTAGGTTTCAGGAACCCACAGGGACACTTAAGTCCATTCCTCAATTCACCCTAGGCTGGACAGTATGCCCCAGCCCATTGAGAGACAAAAAAACCCATCCCTGGAAAGGTAAGTCCAACCTGAACCAAGAATGTAAAATAATTTTTTCCCGAGGAATCTGTACTTAAAAAAACTACATCTGGTAATTTCAGTCAGGACTTAAGCACATTCAAAGAAATTTGTGTCAAACCAAGGATAACCACAATGGTCCTAGCCTGGCTCTAAAATTATTGCACTAATTGAAGAAATTAACACTGCTTGTCAAATCCTTTCCAGGCTGATCTGACCCACCACCCATTCCCTTTCTAAGTCTGGAAAGCACACTACTCACAGTAATCAAGACCATCTGTTCCAGGTAATTAATCAGCCCAGGTCACAAGCCTGACCCAGGGCACAATGGCCCAGACCTTTGTTTTTCTTCATTGCTGACTTTACAACTAAACTCACTCAGTTAGTTAGCTGATTATAGACAGAGACTTGAGAAGCTTCCAGGCAGTGTTTGAAGACTCATCAGGTAAGCAAATAAGCTAGAAGCTTGCAGTCCTCATCAGAATGCCATTCCTTTTTGCTGGTTTTCAGACCAAGGGCTGCTCCTTCTCAAATCCTTGTGCCCAAGTGCTGCAGCCGAGGCACAAGAACAAGCCTTTCTTTGGCCCTGTCCCACCTCCTCCAAAATCTCAGGGCTCCAAACCAAGGCACCCCATACATGTAACCCTTACTCTTTCTCCTCCTCCATCCTTGACTGTGTGGCCTCTCTGAGTGGCTGGAGCACAGCATGCATCTAAACCCGTCTGTCACTTTCAAGAAGCCTGATAAACTTCAAGAAGCTCTGTGACCAATTACAAGTGAAGCTCCTATAAGCTGCTGAAAACTGATAGCTATAGATCCCCAACTACACCTTTAAAAACAAGAAAATAAGACACCAGCCAATTATTCTACCTGGCATATACACTGTTCCTTTCGATGTGTATCTCCTAACTCCCCACAACATATCAGGTACCGAGATGAAAACAACATCCTCTCCACCAAAAAACAACATCCTCTCCTCCATGACCCAGTGGTTCTGTATCTCTTAGCACCATGACCTTGGAGGTAGTCCGGTGTTTGCTGAATGATGTTTCAGAGCACCTATTAATGCCTCTGTGTCAAATCAAAGTTATAGCTATGCCCCCTCCCCCACCAAATCTCAGAGCTTCTGAATCACTGACAGGATGGCCTGGGCAGCCAAGGTCCCGTTCCCTCCACTCAGGGTGGAAGCTGGGCTTACACAGTAGCACCCAGGCTCCGGTGGTGTGTAGGCGCGTCTGGCTGTAAAGGGAACAGGACTTAAGAGGTGGTCCCCTTGGTGGCACAACAAGGCCGCTGGAACACACAGGTCTCACTGTGGCCTCCAGGCAAATGGAGTCATCCAGTGTGACCTCAAGGGGTGGGTTAAAGTAACTCTTCTTAAAAATCATCAGTTGGGGACCTCACTGGCAGTCCAGTGATTAAGACTCTGCACTTCCATTGCAAGGACCATGATGAGTCTGATCCTCAGCTGGGAAAATAAGATCCCACTGCTGCATAGTGTGGCCCCCAAAAAAGGCATTAGTGGGATCAGCTCTAGACCTGAGACATCAGGGTCTTCCTTGCAAAGACCCAGCTGGGGCCACTGATTATTGTGTCATACCTTGAGTTCCCTGGGCTTGGACTTCCGGTGACATAATGCTCTTTTTTTGACTCAGGGTGGCTCCTTGGCCCCACTTGCAAAGACTGCTCGGAGCTGAGAAAGGTTTGCCCTGCAGAGCTGTACAAGGATTAAGGTAAAAGCTGAGTGCAACTAAAGCTCTTTGGGGGTAATGGAGAAATCACCTTAATAACCAGGTATCCAGGTAGTGGTAGTTCCTAGAGATTCAGCTATGTTATAAATTAATACACCGAAGTCGCCCAGGAAAATACCAAGAAAATTCTCAGGTAAAAGAGTTGTCAGTGGCTCCTTTGCAATGCTTTTATCCCCTTCCCTATAAAGTCTCTTTAAACCTTGGTTTACTAACATTTCACTATTGCCTCCCCCTTTTCTTTGGGAGGCGAGGCACTAAATTAAACATACATAACTGGACTGGAAGGATACCTACCAAAATATTATCAGCATATTATCTGGGTGGTAGAATTACAGCAAATTTCTTTCTTCTCTTTACTAAAAAGTTTACTGATACTACTTTCATGAGAAAAATTCTAAATGTACCTCTTTCAAAAAGGACACATTTACTAGCATCCTGGTAAAAATGCTGGAATTAAAACAAAAGTGAAGGTCCTCGTGCCATATTCAACTGCCACTCTATGTACTTCAGGAATATTCTAAACATGGTAGAGGTGGAATAATGCATCTTAGGCCCTAGATCACAAACTCACAGCAGGATAGTTTCACTGACTTAAGAAGATCAACCTCAGGGATTCTCTGGTGGTTCAGTGGTTAGGACTCAGCGCTTTCACTCCCTGGGCCCAGGTTCAATTTCTGCTTGGTGAACTAAGATCCCGCAAGCCACATGGCACAGTGAGAAAAAAAGAAACCTGAGTCACTCTAATACAGTAATTACCAAAGGACGGTCCACGAGAGCAGAACTTTCAAAGACATTATTTGCCTTCTTTAATGTGCTGCTATTTGTACTGATGGTGCAGAAGCAATGGGCAGGTAAAACCTTGATTCATTCCAGGGAGGAAAGCTAATACAGTCCACAGGACAACTCTTGTGCCCCAAATCTGTGAGCCACATGCCCCAATCCAACAAACTTCTCTTCCCGTTTAGTCTGCCCTCAAGCATCAGAGCAAAATCTTTGTGACAAGGATATTCTAGTACAGAAGGGCTGGCTCAAGAGCAGGAGATACTGCTCTTGTATCCTGCAGATACAGTTAATATACTGGATTCAACCACTAACCCTATTTCATCATGTCAGATTAAACCTGAGGTCTACAAGCTCTATCTTTTGCTCACCCAGGCTATTAAGTACAAAAATAACAAGTGAAATTTCACTTGCCATTTGAGTGTGTTTACCCACCAGCAATCCAAAAAAGCTGGCTTGTCAGCAAGTCTGCCCAGATTCCTACAAGATCTCACCATGTCCTTAAAGTCCACTACCAAACCAGAGACCTTGTCACCTGCCCAGGTCCCCAGCTGGGATTCCATCCCCTCAAGCTTTGCCCTGAAGCCTCCCATGAGCCTCTTCTCCGGAGCACAAGCTGCCCATTCCCACCTGAAACACCCCCCGGACACTCCCCCAGCTTCTGGACAGCAGCCTCAGCCATGGTTTCTCAGGGCCAGCCTCTGGGAAGAGCTCCCCACCCTCAGGCTGGCCGTCTGGACAGTGCCTGCCAGCACACGTTGCCCAGTTCATGCCAGTCTGACTCATTCCTACATCCTCCTCCTCGGGAGGCACAGACATGCAGAGCCAACCTCCAGCCGGCAGTGGAAGCTGCGCATCTCCACTGATGGCAGCAAATGCCGTGCCCGGGTACAGGAACCTGAATCTTGAGCCCGAGCCCCTGCTGTAGCATCCTCCTCAGAGACATTTCTCCTCTGTGAGAAATAAGATACCATCAGAGGCCTGGAAGCAGGCACAGGTGACGGCTCAGCTCCACGGGCCCCGACTCCCACCTTTTCTTTCGCAAGTGGCTCCTGGTCTTCTGAAGCCACAGTTCTATTCATGCCACACACAAGTCTTGGATCACTCTTTAGAAATCAGGGGGTAGAAACCATAAAAGAAAAACTACCCAACACGTCACTGAGAGCCAGTACTGCTGCTAGGGTGTGCTGGAAGGATTCACGCTTCAGTCCACAGATTTGCGCTTTCACAAAAGCCCACATCATTCTGCCCTAGTAAGCCAGCTTGGCCTATGAGCCCACATCTGCATAAGCCAACCTTTAACCAATCTGTGCTCTGATGCCAACCTCACCACACAGACTGACTCAATGATGATGACATCTGGTGCCCATGATGGTTTTTCACCGTGACATCAATTTGCTATCTACATCTCCAAGTCTCCAAGCCAGCATGGAGGTCTGATTCCCAAATCTTTGGCACACCAACAACCATTAGAAAGTTTTCATCACAGTATGTTGGACAGGGACTTTCCTGCTGGGCCAGCGGCTAAGACTCCGAGCTCCCAATGCAGAGGGCCCAGGTTGGATCCTTGGTCAGGGAACTAGAGCCCATGAGCGCAACTAAGACCTGACCCAGTGAAATAAATAAATATTTAAAAATGCTGGACAAGGCATTTAGGTCAGTCTGCTCTCTAGGAGCTCTGTTAGTAGGTGATGGAGCAGAAAAATATAATTCCCAAGACTGGCCCTTATCTGACAAAGGCAGTGACAAGATCAAAATGGGTGCCAGGCCAGCTACAAAACCTAATAAGGTCTGCAGTGAATACTCAGCTGTTCATCCTATTTGTTGTTGTTGCTCAGTCACATCTGACTCTTTTGCGACCCCATGGACTGTAGCCCACCAGGCTCCTCTGTCCATTCAATTCTCCAGGCAAGAATACTAGTCAGTTGCAACTTCCTACTCCAGGGAGTTGGGATTAAAACTGCATCTCCTGCACTGACAGATGGGTCCCTTACCCTGAGCCACCTGAGAAGCCCTTCATCCTCCTACACAGAGTAATGATAACAGTATATTTGCATATGTAGTGGGGCCAGGACAAGCAGTTCTTAGCTAAGAGATGGGAATAGTAAGTCCATTCTCTCCTCAACAGGTCCCATAACAGAAAGCAAAGTCTGGTGTTACCAGGTTACACAAAACAAAATGAGCCCACTGTAGGTTTAAGTAAAATTCCCTCGCTCTTTTATTCAGGACTAGAACTAAGTGACTTAAATATTATACATAGGAGCCCAAGGTCCTATTTCAAATCAGAGTGTGCAATAGGGCACAAAAGCTGATGCTAAATGAGCCCACCCCTATAAGGACCACTCAACTCCAGTGCAGGAGGTCCTGAGTCAGAGAAACTGCTACCATTTCAAATGCTGAAGATTTCCTGGTTCGATCACAGATGCCCAGAGAAGAGACCTGGTTTCAGTCTGGAGGAGGAAGTGGAGACGAAGCTTTTGCTGAGTTGAGCTCCTTACTAGACTTAAGATTATGAGGCAGTGCTTCAGGGTGCGAGACTGGCACTCTGGAAGCACCGAGGGACCTGGGACCCTGATTCAGGGCCCTTCCAAGTTAGGTACGACACTGGGGGAGGGACAGCCTCAGCAAAGGGAGGCCTTGGCTCAGCACTTAGAGGAGGAGCCGCCCTGCATCCATCACAGCTGCAGGGAGAAGAGGAGGGGACGGAGGAGGAAGGGCATGCCGGATCTCCCAGAGCACTGACCTACTTAGTATGCCTGCTCTCCCCTCAGTGACCACCATAGGTTTGCTTCTGTTTTGAACTGAAGAAAGAAACATTCACATCTGTATTTCTGCCACCCAGAACTGACCATTAATATTATCCAAGGAATTTCCTGGCAGTCCAATGGTTAGGACTCCACACTTTCACTGCCAAGGCTGGGTTCAAACCTGGCTGGGGAACTAAGATGCTATGAGATATGGCCAAAAAAACTTTTTTGATTGTTCTTAATCCAGATTTTTAGACTTAGAAAAAATATTACCATGTATCCAATTCATTTGTCCTCCACCCCCAGGTGATTCCTCCAACCCTTTCATATCGCATCCTAACACCCAACCAAGGTCATGAATTTTCTATCCTTATAGTTCATCTAAGGGTATCTGTATCTATATTCAATACTATTATACTGCTGCTTCTATGATATGCTAAGTAATACACTGTAAGGCATATTCAAACAACTTGCTTTCACAGCATATTTAAGATCTATCCAGTTGGCACAAAGCTCTAGTTAATTCATATGAACTGCTATACTAGCCCAGTGTGTGACTAAACCGTTTATTTATGTATTCCCTTACTGGTTGATCATTTTCCCACTAAACCCAATTTCTCCTCATTAATCAACACTATAATATTTCTCCTAGTACATGTCTCTTTCTGCAGGTGTGGCTTCTATATTCAGAGGTGTATTCCTGGGCCACAGGGTATGCTTGCATTCTGTTTTACGAAATAGTGCTTAATTGCTCTCCAAAGTGGTTATATTAATTTACAACCAAACAGTAAAGTGAGTCCTTGCCTTCCCACACCTTTGCCAACCCTTGACACTGTCAGACTCTTACAACATTTGCCCATCTGATGGGTGATGTATTAATCTGCTCTCTAACAAAATAACAAAAGAGGGATATTAGATATCAGTATAGTTTTCTTTTGAGTCTTTACTTTCCCGCCTCTTAACCAGACTCTAACTTCAGTGCTCCTCCAAAACGTTGTATGGCTTGGTCTCATATACCATGACTGCACTCATCACCTGAGAAAGGAGTGATGTGATACCAGTCATCTACAGTTAAATATTATCTGTTGGCTGATTAAATGTTTGGAAGGGCTGGGGCTCCTTTCAGACAATTTTCATAAGAAAAAAAAATTTTTTTTTAATTGCCATCAGCCAAGCTGGTCCATACTCTGAAAGCCATGAGCAGCAACCCTGTCATAGCTAGTCTTGGCATCTCCCCGATTAAAGCCCTTGTCTGACTTCCAAACACAGCTTGCTGGCATCAGGAAAGAGCGGCTTACCGGTGCCCAGGAGTTTTGCCTGCAGGGAGAAGCGGGGGAGGGGAGTCACAGAGGCCACCAGAAGCACTGCGGCCTGCTCTCCCCTGGCTGCAGGGGTGGGGCTGCAGCACTTGGTGGCCCTGCCCACCTCCCCTCCTAAGCTGAGCAGTCACAGGAGGAGGGCCAAAGGTTCCGTGGAGTCTGCACACACTGCCACTCACCACCCATCTTGGCTCACCTTCCCCCCAGACAGCTTCTCTAACAAAGCTCCAAATAATCAGCCTATTCATCTATCTAGTCCTTGGCTAGTTTGTGGTTAAAGAGAGAGAGGAAAAAAAACAAGCTTTCAGAAAAGTATGATAGAATTAAGAATGGTCTTCATTGGGAATTCCCCAGTGGTTCAATGGTTAAGACACTGCACTTTCGGGAAACTAAGGTCCCACAAGCTGTGCCACAAAGCAACGCCCCCCTCCCCCAAAGAGTGGGCTTCATTTAGTTCTATTTCTATCTGTATCAGAACTGAAGCTTAAAGTGGTGATTCAAGGTCCTATAGGACCGGCCGCGAAATAAATCACTTACATATCTCACAAGATCCTCACTCAACAGTGTTTCAAGACAACTCTGCTCCCATGGATGCCTCATTCCTGTGGTGCACCAGTTAACTGGGATTTGACTGTGAATATTCCGAATGATTCAGAAATAAAGTTAATGTCAAATGAGTCATTTCTCCCCGCCTTCACCTCAGTCTTAGCGCTTAGCCAAAGTAACACACCCTTACTTGCCTTCATAAAACCTGAAAACAAATAATTAAAAACTCCTGTAGACTCATATTTCAAGCCTGTAATGCAAGAGCTGCATGTTTTTTCTACCTTCCTGCTCTCAACCACTTCCCCATTTCTTTCACTGCCTCAACATTAAGAAATAAGCAGTTTTAAGAAATAAAATGGCATTTCCTGTGACCCCACATTAATGTCACAACACTCAGGGCACACAAGCACCTCCCCTAAGGTGTTAGCTCTGTTTGCAGTAACAGATACCAAACCTGCCAAGTCACTGGGGCTGCAATTCCTAAAGACCCAATAATGCTTTTGGTTAAACTGTGAATTCAACACTAAAATTATTTACTTCTAATGCCGTGCTTAAAATGAGAGCAGGTGTCCTATATAGAAGACTAATGTCCCTACATTTTGGCTCAAGTCTAGTAATTCAGAAATGAGTTCAAGGACATAATCTTAAAGTCATCGTTATTCATCTTCCCTACAATGCTTATTCCCCAAAGTGTTGCCACATCCATTGCACAGGGCTCAGGACAGGTGTGCAGACTCTATCACTGGGGCCTGAGGCTCTGCCACGTGGCATCTAAGCACTGTCCAGAGAGCCTGGGGACCTCCACCATCCATTTGTCACCCAGCTGAGACACTTTTAATTGGGAGGAATGCATGCTTCATTATTTGACTCACTGAAAGAAGAGAGGGGATTTTTAAGCCTGCAAAGACCACAGTGCAGTTTCTCCACTCACCCAACGAAGACAGTTCTCTTAAAAGCAGAAAAATTCAAAGGTTGAGTCATCTTCCCTACAGCCTCCCCCACCCCCTCACACAGATCTGGTGATGTTTACATACTCTTCCTCTCAGAAGGGGCCCCCTGCATTCCCAACAGCATCCTCAGGCAACCAGAGGGTGAATTATTTGCTAACAATGCTGTAGAGTCCTGACCTAAAGCCTGCTCTACACCCCAGGGAGTGGCCACACCCTGCATACAGCCAACAAGAAGCTACTGTCCTTTGCCTCTTATCTTAATCTCACACCACCAGCTGGCTGAGCAAATCCCAGAATGATACCTGGAGTAGGGGCCAATAGAACCTGAAGATTTTAGTCTTAGGGTTGCAAGCTGTTTCTAATCTTACAGCCAAACGCTATAATACCAAAGGCTGAAAGCCATCTCCCTTCTTGCCTTCCTTTGGCTAGAGGACCCAAGAGCCCATGTTGCACGTGGAGAGTAGCAAAGTAACATTGTTAATTACTCTGCCAACACTGTAGCAGGATCCCTGAGCAGACTGGTTTCTAGGAGATCTCTGGTATTTACATAGAGCCTGACTCCCAAAGATGAACTATGAGTCTGTGTTTCCGGATGGCAAGAGGAGCGCTGGAGTTCAATTATGGATGAAGTCATTGGGCTCAGTGACCAAAAGAATCCATCTGGAGGCATCTCACCAGAGACTAGACACTGCACCCAGTAGTGAATATATATCCATGTAAGTGTGTATATAGCGACCCACCCTTTCAATAACCAAGATGAAAAAAGGTACAATTTGCACATGGGAAACTGAGGTCCTGAGGCTGAATTCCCTCCTATTTATAGCAGTATGTAACGAGTTAAACCTGATTCTGAAAGACTGTTTTCAACTTCCCACTGCCTCTGTCCGTCATGTCTGGACCTCAGTTATCAGGCTCATTTGTAAGGCGGACGATCAGTGTCCTGGGTTTCAAGAACACAGATAAGAAGCCAAGGGATGCTAACCTACTACTGGGTCTTCAAGGTGCTTTTCCGCTTCATCAAACCCCGTGTGATGCCACCTGGTGAGGCCTCCTAAACCCAGACAGGAAGTGCCTACCTTCCACGTGTGGAAGCACGTGTGTACCTTCTTCAGGCCCTTATCAGTGCTAACTTTTACATTCGTTTCCTAATCAGACTGAGTTCCGTGGGCTGGTCACCAGGATTTTAGTCATCCTGGTCTGGTCTCCACAGCCCTCCCCCAAACAACTCTTTACACGAGTTTTTATTGAGTGAGCGCACGTACGTGGCACCAAACTCTTGATATTTCTACTCTCCTCAACCCGCGGCCTCCGCGCTCTACAACCGGGCGCATCTGTCAAGTAAAGCTGTTAAGTAACGTGAAGCAGAGGCAGGGAGCCAGGTGAATGCCTCGAACTCGAGGAGGCCTCTGAGCAGCATACAGAGGCGTGTCGGGCCGGAGATGATGCTCGGACGGTAAAACGGGCCCGAAAGCCAGTGGTTCGCGATCCAGAGGAGCGGGCGCGGCAGGGCGGGTCCGGCGCCGCTACGTGCAGCCCCGCCTCGGCGGGATGGAGCCCGGGACACCCCCCCCACCCCACCCCACCCCCCCCACCCCCCCCCCGGAGCAAGCGCAGCGCTCCGGCCGCACTATCGTATTCTGGACGGCACAAAACAGGAACGCGCCACTGGGCAGCCACCCTTTCTTCCTCTGCAGCGGGTTAGACCAAGGGTTATGTAACCCTCTAACTGCGCCTCCGGCCGCCACCGCATCCATCTCCGGGCCGCCTGGGAGCCAGCCTGCCCATCCGCAAACCACTGCACTTCGGGAGCTGACCCCGGAACTCCAGGCCGGGGCTGGGGAACTATGATGGAGAAGTGGGGCAGGAGATGGGAGGCCGAGGGGCGGGGACGGGAGAGCAGGCGGACGTGACCAGAACAGAGGGGGAGGGGCGAGGAGGCCGGTGGCGCGAAGGAAGGTGCGCAGCAGAAGGATGCGCTGGAGCGGACGTGACCAGAGAGGCGGGGGAGGGGCGGGAGCCGGGGCGCGAGAGGGTAGGTACAAGGAGACAGCAGCTGAATGGAGGAAGAGGGGAGCGGAGCCAGAGGAGTTTCAAGGAGAAGTTACAAAGAAAGCATCAGAATGAGGGGGACACGGACAGGTTGAAAATAAGGGGAGAGTAATAAGGATGAAGGCAAAGAGACGGGCATAAGAGCAGAGTGGAAACGGGGGAGACTGACGCATGAAAGGAAACTATCAAATTAGGAGGATAAAGGAAGGAAGACGAGAGCGAGACCAGATAGAGGAGGGAGGAATAGGGAGGTGAGAATGGGACCAGAATGGGGATGGGAGAAGGTCAGGGACTGGGGCAGGAAAGGGGCTGGCTGACTCATCTGCCTTCGGAAGAAGCGGGAGCTGGGGGCTTCGAAGGCGACCCTAGGCACAAGCAGCCTTTCTCCTCTTTTCTGATCCCAACCGGGTGAGCCCAAGATGCCCCGGATCCTGCGCCACCCTCAGTGCGCAGGCGGGCCAGCATTCCGCATTGCCCCGGGAGACGGAGTCCCGGTGGGGACGGATGGCCCAGTCTCTCCCCACGCTCACCTCCGACGTGGTCCGGCTAGGGATGCGCTGCTACCGCAGACAGGTCCAGAGGCTCGCGACGCGTCGCTCCAATGCGGGGATCCGCTGCCTCAGCCTCAAGGTTATCCCGACTGCGGGCCGCCGCAATCCCTCCGCCGCCCCGCCTCCCATCCAATCCTGGCTCCCGGCTCTCAGGGCCCCGCCCCTCTGCGTCCTCGCCGGGCACAGTCACCTTCAGTAGGAAGTGCCGCGGGGGCGGAACGGGAGAATCAGGTTGCCCTTTGAGGGAGGACTACTTTCCGTGGCGGAAGGACACGAAAAATAAAACTCGCAGCACTGAAGATAATTAGGGCCCAATGGGGAAGCGGCGAGACAGGAGGACCCGCCCTCGGAGCTCTGGAGACCTCCTTCCCAGACCCCCCCGGCGCCCGGGCCACCTGTTGCGGCCAACTTGGAATGCTGGACCAGGTCTTCTTTTGACCCTTGGCCCAGGCCACCCCAGCTGAGTGGCCCTGGCCTACCCAGATAGTTCCCAGATTTATGGGTCCCCGGGCAGCAATCCCCTGGCCCGGGTGCCCGCCCCAGCGCACGCCCAGAAGACTAAACCGAACAGTCAGAGATGGGGAGGGGGATGTAGACTCATGGGATGGTTGGAGGTACGGGCCGCCTTAGGAGGGGCTCTGGAAGGACACTGGAACGGGGGTAGAATGCGGGAGGGCGGGGAGAACGCGGGAGGGCGGAGTGTGCTAGGAGCGGGAGCGCGAGCGCGAGGCCCTTTTGTTCTTAGGGTTTAGAACAAAGAAGGACAAGCAGAGGCCATGTGAAGACTTTAGTAGGGACTGGAGTCCTGCGGAGCGAGTGCCTGAGAGTAAAAAGTGAATAGAAGGTATTAATATTAGTGCAGAACTGACCATTCAGGAATGTCAGAACGTTAGATCCCATAATCTCTGCCGAAGTAAGAATTTCTGTTTTCAACCTTGTGTATTTAAATCAATATTGTTGGAGCTTTTCTTGTATTTTTCCTTAAGGCATTTTCTGACTTCCTAGTGCTCACAGCAGTTATCAACGAAGCAACTGTTAACTCTTGCCTCCTTTCAGCCAAATTTTGAAAGCGGATACAATGTTAAAAATCTCGAATACTATTAGGTTCTTTGCTTTTCCTGGAAAAGAAACCAATGGGTGTGACCCGCTCAGGCAGACACCCTGCCTGTAGCTGAATCACAGGACTTCATTATGCTTTCCTGTTAGCTCAGATAAGCTGACAAAAAGTAACAACATTAATTTGTTTAAGATAAAATATTTTAATCTCTTCTATAAGCTGTTTCTGGTTCCCTCAGTTGCAGAGAGGAAGGGAATGCTTCCTTATTGAGGTGGTAAGAGCTCATGAAGTTGCTGAGGGAAAAAAAAATCATGCTTTACCAGAGGGAATCAGATTCTTCTCTATCCAGAGAAAGAGGGTGGCTTAAGTGGCCATATTGGCCCATCAGCTAAAGATGAACAAAGTACAGTGTTGAACAACACTAGAGGGGCAACGTTCTGGCCCGTGCTGGACTATGTTGCATTTTAAAGATCTATATCTACATATATTCCCGTGATTGAAAAGCACATATATTAAACTGGAGAGTTGATAGCAAACTATTGCACTTCAGTTGCAGATTTTGGTCTTCCAGCAGTTACAAAAATGCTGTCCATGAATAACCAACAAGGACCTACTGTATAGCACATGGAACTCTGCCCAATATTATGTGGCAGCCTGGATGGGAGGGGAGCTTGGGAGAGAATGAATACATGTATATGAATGGCTGAGTCCCTCTGCTGTTCACCTGAAACTATCACAGCATTGTTAACTGGCTCTACCCCAATACACAATTAAAACTTTAATAGTTAAAAAATATATATATTAATGAAACTTTCACAGACACTAATGGACTTTATTTTTGCTCATATTAGATGCATAGTGAAAATCTGTCAGAGTTTAAGGTGATTGTGCTGAGAAGCAGCTTAGTATAGAAGCAAGCATGGGTTCCATCACATTTAGTTCCAATTCCACTCACTAGCCCTATAATCATATCCTGTAATTTAGTGTGAGTCCAGTTCCTTAAACATAAACTGCAGACAATTCTAGCTCCATCGGGTGGGGTTTGATAGTTGATGTATGTGAATGAGTATAGCACAGGGCTCAACAGGCATCCTCTGAGAACTCACTAGTTCTGGAGGTTTTTCCTTGTGACTAGTGCCAGAACATTGGTCTCAATTCAGTTAACTGGGTTTGCCCTTCTCTGAACCATCCTCCTGAAATGAACCTTTATTCCTCTGACCCAGCAACAAGTAACCCCAGGACTACAGGAAACTGGGGAGGCTGAGGGAGGATACAGACCCCCCCCCCTCCACTTAAGTTAGGCTCTGCTTCCATCCATTCCACTGTGCCCACAGGCTAGCAGGATAGGAGGAGTGGCCGCTAGGTTCACTGGACTGAGGTGTAAGTGAGTGAGAGTGTAGACTGCTGTGTTTGTTACCTGTTTGGATTTTCAGCCACAGAATCACAGAATCTGGAATTTAACTCTTGATGGTCATTTGGACTCCCTTGCAAGGTAGGTGTGTCAGCAAACAATCTCCGAACAAAACTCTAGAGCCTAAAGACAAGCTTTGGCCCTGGTGAAGAAGGTAAGGTTACAGGTTTTACCATTAAGTGACCTCTTGGCCTCTGCCTGAAACAGCAATGTTACTTCTCTCAGGCCAACACAGGTTTCCAGGGCAGCCCACTGGCCTGGATGTCAGATTTAAAAGTGCACTTTGGACTTCATGTACCCTTTCCAATCTACTATTAAAAAGTAGACTTTTTAATTTCTTCAGTGCCTTCCTTCCAATTCCCAAGATCTCTTCAGGCCCACCAGGGTGACAGAAAACCTTAATTTCTGAGTTTTCCCCAAACAAATCCTGTAAGGAAGACAAGGTTGACCTTTTGGAGTTAAGGGATAAAGAGAACAGGTTGTCTTTTGGGGAAAGGAAAAGATTCATGGAGGAGGAGACTTAGAGGGCTGTTACCACAGAGATGGGCACTAGGAAGCCCATTCCAGGGGAAAGGGACAGTAAACAAATGTTTTCTGAATGCAACTGTGTCTCTCAGTTCCCCCTCCTGAGGAAATGCCTTACCAGCACTAAGAAAAGGGAGATTCCTGAGGAGTCCTTGTTCATTCCAGGTCATCTCACTGCCTCAGTCAATAGGCCCTCCAACAGTTTTTCTCCAGCCCAGAACTGTTACTAATCACAGGACAAAGCTTCCTTAGGGTGGGTCGGTCCTATCCACCAAGCCACTCCCATGGAGGCCTGGGCACTCTCTTTTCCCTACAAGCGTAGCCAGAGCTCAGACTCCTTATGAAGCAAGTGAAATGGTAAGCAGACCCCAGTGCCCCAAAGTAATCAAGATTTAGAAGACTAAGAAAGCTATCAGTGGGATTTCTATGAAGGTCCGGTGGTTAAGAGTCTGCCCTTCCACTGCAGGCAGCATGGATTCAACTCCTGACTGGGGAACTAAGGATGCCGCATGCTCCTTGTTGTGGCCAAAAAATAACATAGACTAGAGAAGTTTTGCCAAAAAAAAAGAAAGGCATCAGCAAACAATAGATCAAATGCCCCCTCCCTAGGAAGTCCTCCTGCTGCAGTGCCATCATAATCCACCTTTTCCTTGACACCGTATTTTAGTCTCCACCTCCAAGCTCACTGGCTACCAGCTAACTGGACCCACGTCTCCTTGGAAGAGCATAGCTAGGACAAAGACAACTTTGGTGTCTCTTGATAAAATAATTTTTGTAGGCAAAAAGGGTGACGTCTTTGGGCCCACTGGAGGGTGACTCTGAAATAGCTGTGGAAAATTCTATATTCCAGAGACTGCTGCCTCTTCAAATGAATTGCTTTATTTTCCCCCACCCCTCTTCTGGGGGAGAAGGGCTCTGAAGGAATTATATGACCCCTGAAGCTTCCTCCCCGCCACTCCCAAACTGATCCCAGAAGCTGAGACCTCCATCTCAGAATCCTTCCTATGAGAAGCTGGTAAGTAACCCGGTTATGACTCAGCACCATACTCTTCCCTTCTTCTCCCCAGAATGAAAGGCAGAATCCAGAAGGCTCCTCCCTACGGATGGCCACATTCTCACCACAAACTGAGTCATGGCCACGCCCTGCCTGGAAAGTGGAAAATTACTGAGAGGGAAGTGGAAGGCTAAACTCTAGGAGTTTTAAGTTTTCAATCTAGAAATCACAGCCATCTACTCTCCACCTGGAACTAATTGAAGAACAGTTGTTTACACATCCCTAGCCCTAACACAGCATGTCCAGGTCTAACCGAGTAAAGCTGCTTGAGTCCAGGACTACGTGGAAGGTAGGAGGCAACCATCAACCTCTGTGCATAGTGTCTGTACTGGCTTTGGTGAAGGAGGATCTCCTGCTCAGACCTGGCTTTCACAGGCTCCACCACCCCATCTCCAAGGCGGCCAGGCCTGGGTGGGAGAAAGGGGCAATCCTTCAACTCCCACTCCAGGCTGTAGGAGGATTCCCCTCCAGAAACTCAGTGCCCCATGCAATTTTCCCTGCAATAAAAGCATTCTTGTTAAAGGAATGCTGCGGGTTTTTATTAGGCTTGTTTTACGGTGTACATGTTTTTAATTTTTTCAGATATGGTTATATGGCTTTCAGACTTCTCAGATTCAAAAAGTCCTATTGCTACTATGTAGAACACTATAAAATAGAATATTTAATTTCATTAGTTTTATTGGCATTAAGAGACTATTGTGCATATGCTATTAAGAAAGTGATTCCCATGAGGCCAGTTCAGGTTTTTTTGTTTTTCTGGTAACACACATTTTCTGTTTATTACTTCTCATTCCATCATTTGCTAGTACTCGTTTTATCAGATGCCACTGATAAGAACTGTAAGAAATGGTTACAAATGAGAAAAAAAAAATCTATCAACAATTTCTGAAAGTTGAACAAAAATGCTGTCTAGCCAAGCACCTAGGTTCAATTGCTGGAACACTAGTAGGAGCAGTTAGAGAATCCCTACAGAAGTAAAAAAGTGTTAAGAGCTCAGGTCCTGGAGTTGAGCAACTCTAGTTAAAAACCCAGCATGGCCACTAACCAGTCGGGAGATGTTACCCATGTTATTTAAGATCCCTTTAAAAAAACCTATCTTCCATCTTTGTTGTCAAGTTTAAATCAAAAAATGATGTAAAGTTTGAAAGGCTACATAGCACAGAAACAGAACAGCAGTTCTGGAGTCAGGCTGCCTGTCACTAGCTATGGAATATGGACATATTGCTTATCCTTTGTGTCTGCTTTCTCATCTACAAAATGGGAATAATGGCATCTACTTCATAGGCTTGTTTACAGAATTATTTTAGTCCGCATGTGTACAACACTTACAACAATACCAAGAACATAGTAAGTCAAGGTATTAGCAAAGTATTAAAAGCGCTTAGCATAATGCCCAGCACCTACCTAATAAGAACTGAAAAATGTTATCTCTGAAAAAAACTATCTCTGATACTATACAGATGAGCTTCAAGGGTCCTTCAAGGAGGCTGGAATTTCAGTTAGGATGGACTGCCTAATGGGGGATTTCCAGGTGGCTCAGAGGTAAAGACTCCACTTGCTAACGCCCGAGATGTAGGTTTGATTTCTGGGTCAGGAAGATCCCCTGGAGTAGGAAATGGCAACCTACTCCAATATTCTTGCCTGGAAAATCCCATGGACAGAGAAGCCTGAGGGGCTATAGTCCATGGAGTCACAGGGAGTTGGACACAACCAATGACTAAGCACACACCCATAATGAAAGACAACAGGTAGTCTAGTACAGGCCGTATAAATCAAGAAGCTGTAACCATTTTTAGAAAGTCAATACTTGAAAGTCAGGCTTGTTTAAAGCTTTTTGTAGTCTCTGTGCTTATATTCCTGTTTTTCTTCATTAACAGTTCGTAAAACTGGCAATATCCAACTTGTCTCTTAGAACTTTGGGGTTTTAGGTACATGGAGCACAGCTTGAAGGCCAGAAGGTTGGCAGTGAGAATTTCAACAAGGAGATGGCTTTCACTGAAAAATTAGATGTTCAGAGAAACAGCTGTCTTCTCTCACATTGCTAACTTTGAAGAATCTGGATTTTGTTTCATTAAAGGAAACTGGATTTCAAGTTAGAGAGCTGTCAGCTCTCCCTCCACCTCCCTTATCCCAAAGAAATAGCTGGGAGGAGGAGGAGGAAGAGAGTAGGGCCCAGCCACCAAGATATAGTGCAAAGGAGAGGATAGGTTTTGTGCAGAAAATAGAGGTCCTAAAGATAGGAAATCTGAGCTACTGTGGCCTCAATAGTCCTTTTAAATCTTGAAGAGGAGTCACCAGTGATATTCTGTATCATTCTCAGTTTGTGTCATATGCATAAGTTTCCTTTATCTAATCCGTTGAATAAAATGTTGACAGATCTATAGGATACTATACTAGATGGACTTAGCTTTGACTCCATCCAACATAAATAGTCCCAGCCCCCATGATGTTCCACTCTCCCCACCCCTACCCCCATTTGAGGGCTTGGGGCAGCAGGTGCTGGGCCAAGGCTAGTCAGACCACAGTGATCATATCCAGTCCACAGCACCTTCCATTTTATTGTTTTATTTACAAACAGGGTGAAGTTCAACTGGGAAAACCGGGGTAAGGAGTCAGTCTGGGCCATCCAAATGTGGAGTGGTTCCTGGGTCAGTCTCCACCATGAAGGCCGCCTCGTCTACCTTTCTCCTGCCCCTTGGTAATGGCCCCTTGAGTCCTCAGGGCAGACTTGTCTGCTGCTCCTGAGCCCTTCTATGAGGGCAGATGGATCCTGGGGGAACAGGGGTGGTACGAGGGCTGGGGGCCCCCTCAGTTTGTGTAAACCTGAGTTCCGATCACACGCATGATTTCCTTCTGTATCTTGGGGTCCTGAGTATTAATGTTGGCATCGCCCACCTGACCATCCTCATATCTGCCAAAGATAATGCAAACGTGAGCATAAGAGGGAGCCCAATCCCAGAATAATGTCAACCCATGGACCTGCATTTAGGGGTGTGGCCATCCCATCCCAGAACAAAACCCTTTCTTGCTACTCTTTAGGGTAGAAGAGTTTATCTGGTTTACTCTAAATAGACCTTGATTTATACCCATCCTCATCCTCCAAGGGGAAAGTCCCAGTTCTGGCTCTACTCAGATAGCCAGGGACGTCTCCAACAGAAACAGACTTTCCCAGTAGTCCATATCATTGTGCTCTCACCCTCACTTCTCCAAGTAATTCCCAAGGTACCCTCCTAGACTTACACAAAGAAGAACCGTGTGCAGACATGGTCGGACACAGGGCACACCCAGATGTTCCCATGCTTCTGGAGGTCCTTAGATGTAATCACTAGGAAGAGAAGGGCCAGAAGTTATAGGTACAATGCTTGGGTCAGAGTCCAGGCGGGGGGGTGTGGGGGGTGTGGGGAAGGTAAGATGCTTCAACATCACCCTTGGCTGGATCATGTGCTAAAGTGGCACCAGAAATAAAGGTGGGCACCCACAAAAACAGGGACTGGGTGAGCTACCTACCTTCACAAAGTGCTATGCAGTTTAGATTCCGACTCTGCAGGAACCTTGACTGAATGGATCGGGTCTAGGAGAGAACAGAGCCAGGTAGATGGTTATAGTTTTCCCTAGAGAGGTGAGTTAACTGGTTGTAGTTAGCAGGGTGGGGACTGGGATATCCTGGGCTTCCAGCCGCTTCCCAAAATTTCTGATTTTCATAATCTGTCTCGATGAGTCCAAGCTTCCATCTTTACATTTTCATGTCACTGGATTTAATAAACTCAGTCTCTGAACTCATACTCATGACTGTAGCCACAAATGACTCTGGAAATGGGTTCCTCTTAGAACGTACCTGATTGCTTGACATGATCTATAAGCCACCCACCCTCATCACTACCAATGTTTCCCCATCCATCTCTGTATAGCCTAAACTTATCCGAGGGGGTGTGTCCTGCCTCAGTGGAACAAGGGCAACTAATAATACCTGGGGGATGGTATTCATTCTGTTGTATCTCTGGACGAGCTCATCTTTGGAGGGCATCCTGTGCTGTCCTTTTCCCATTCCTGTCACAGAAAAACAAGCCAGTTCATTCACCCATTCCTTCATCAAATATTTACTAGTGCCTACTATGTGCCAGGCACTGGAGCTAAAGACACTTGGTGACATAGCAGTGAAATAAGCAAACAGTATATCTGCCCTCACAGAATTTAGCCTGATGGAGATTACAGGAAAGGAACAAATAATTATGACACAGCATGGTAGGGGTTATGATGGGGATGATACAGAGCACTAAGTAAGCCAGAGAAGGGGAACTAGCCTAGCCCACAGGTTTGAAGAGGGCTTCCTGGTGACAGCTAGGCTAAGAACTATTGAATTAGGAAGAGTTAGCTAAATGAAAAGGAAGGAAGTGTTCTAGGCCAAGATAACAGGACATGTAAGGCCTGGAAGAAAGACACAGTAGTGTACCTTAGTTTGTATGGAGCATGGTCAATGGCAGAGAAGTGATGAGAGATGAGGAGGGGAAGAGGTAAGCTAGGATAAGATCAAGCAGGCCTTGCAGGCCATGTTAAGGCAACCAGAGTTTATCCTGAGAGCATCAAGGAATCACTGATGGATTCTGAGATAGGGAGTAAGAGGTGAAATGAGCAAGGAATGAGGGGCCTAGGAGAGTGGTGACATCAACATTTCAGGTCCGATGCCAGGCTGAGTGAAATGAGTGGAAGAAAGCAAGCAGAGCACGTCATATCTGCTCCAGTTTCAGTGACATAAAGAGCTCTGACCAGAGTCATTCAGACTAAAGGGAGAAGGCAGAACAGGCAACTGATGAATCATTTTACACAGGTAACCACAATGGCAACTACCCTGAAGAGTCCTGCTTGCTTCAGAGTGTCTTCCCAGACTTGAGGAAGAGGTATCAATTTACTTGCTTTCATCTTTTCGAAATCCATAAATCCTCCACCATCCTTAACCCTCATTGAACAGCCCTGTTTATAACATTTAGAGACTCACTCTGGACTCTTCCTGTTTAGATATGAAACAGTGCTTGTGGGCCCCTATTCCCAACTCTTTCTGTCCCATGATTAGGACTCCAGTCTCTGTATTCAGCTTTGTCACAGGCCCAGCCTTATCACGGTAAGGGGTGAGTCTGTGTATGTGTGTATGAGACCGTGAGACCAGAGAGGGAGATGAAGATGGGAAATGATGCTATTACTGCAGACCAGAAGCAGGGTCACCCTGGCACTTTCTATTATGACTAACTCCACTCTGCTGCAAGTCTTGGTTTTGTGGTAACCATGGTATAGAAGCAAGGATGATAACCACTGGACTGACATTCTTCACTACTCAGGCTGTCAATTCATCATGCACTCACACTGAAGCCCCATGACAGATTTATGGCTTGAATAAAAGTTAAGGCAATGAGAACCTCAAGATTTGAACTGCCAATTTCCTTCTCCTATAGGAATGCCCACCATCCTCTGTTTCCAACTTCTTCATTAGCCTTAACTAGGTTCAGCTCTGCATCCAAACATGATAACCTTCTCAGCCTGGGTATTTCAGTGCATGGTTCTGAGTAAAATTCCCATTTAGGTTCTACCTCAGAGGCTGAGAGAACAATCTGATTTCTATGGCTGGTCTTAGAGGTGGCCCTTCTGATGTAATTCACATCTTGCTCCATCCCAGTCCTGCCGTGCACTGTGCTGACTGTAATAACCCTGATCATCTTCTCTCGGTTTCCTGGGCCCAGACGCACTGAGAACCCAGAGGCCACAAGACTCCCGGTTGCACGGTGTCCAGAGTATATACTTGTGACAAGTTTCTAAACATGACTGAACAAACAGATGGGGCTTACCATCTCCTTTCCCACTCTTCCTCATTTTAACCTGCACACTATGGCCAAGTCTTTAGAGGCTCCGCTAGTCAAATGGATGCTCTCTATTTACAATGACCCCTCAGAAGGGACCTGGATACCCTGAGGAAAAATACAAAAAACTAGAGCGGAAAAGGGTAGAAGGAAACATACAAAGAAGACAGAGTTAGTTATATGCTATAAGTCAGACATTTACACACATCCCATCCAGAGTTAGAGACTCTCACATATCCATGGGGCCCTCAGAAAATCAGTTATTCAAGCAAAGCCTGCCCTGTCAGTCCAATATAATGATAAGAACACTCTCACATATCCATGGGGCCCTCAGAAAACCAGTTATTCAAGCAAAGCCTGCCCTGTCAGTCCAATATAATGATAAGAACACTGGCCTAAAAGTCAGGAGAACTGGATTCCAGTCCTAACTCTGCTAGTTAGATCCCTGTGACCCAAGAAAGTCATTTAACTTTTCTGTGTATGTACTTTATCTGAAAAGTAGTAAGAGACTGAACAAAATGAACAAAATGTAGCTATCATATAGCTACAATAGAAAAACATGGTATTTTGTATCTAAAATCATCCTTTGGAGGGAGAAGGATGGTGCCATATGACGTTTTTACATAATCAGTAAATGAAGAAAGTTAAGAAGTCAATAGAGATTCCTAGCTCCATCTGATAACTAAAGGTATTCAGGCACTCAGTAGTAAACAAAGGCCAATGGGAGAGGAGAATAGGGAAAAAACAGACAACAAAAAAGATTTTTGTGGCCACCAGAAGCCAGGAGACTCACTATTTAAAATAAGGGATTAATTTGAGAGAAGCGTAGGCTGGGACAAAGATAAAAATTGCGGTATCTAGACAAAGCCAAGACTACCCCAATCCCACCCCCACTCTGGACTATAGGCACACAGAGTAAGATTCATTCACACATTCAATAAATATTCACTGGGCACCTACCCTTTGTTGATTACTCATAGACATACTATCATTTGTTTAACAGGACAATGAACTAAGAACAGACGTAAGAACTAAAATATTATCAGTGACTTACATCTAAATGCTCCTAACCCTATCCCAATATCTGCCTCCACTTGGGAGATACCCACTATTCTGAAATTTAGGTTGTTATTTTTCTTCTTTTTCCTTTAGTTTTATCACACACACACACAGCTAAATAATTTTGTCTACTTTTGGGCAATATAAAAAAGGCATCATATAGTAGTCCTTTGCCTTTTGCCTTTTTTTTTTTTTTCAATTCAACCATTATTTACTTAACATTTTTTCCATGTTGCTGAATGCCACTGTTGGTTCACTGTCATTGCTGAATAATAATCTATTGTCAGAATAGATTATGATGTATTTATCCCTTCTCCTGATGATGAGTATGAGTTTTTTTTCTAAGATTTGTTGTTGCAAAAATACTATACTTTGGGTGCACATATTCAGAAATGAAAATGCTTGGTTGCAGGGATAATATCTCAAGCTTTATGAAATGTAACACCAAACTGTTTTCCAAAGTGACTGTACCAATTTATATTCCATAAGCAATAAAAGATATCCTGCTGATCTACAACCTTTGGTACAATCAGAGGTATTACTGGATTTTTTAATTCTTGCCAATCCACATAGGTGCTAAATGGTATGTCATTTTGGTCTTGCCTTTACTTCCTTGATTAATAGAGGCTGAGTAGCTGCTCATATTTTTGGTCATTTCTTCAGTGACTTGCCTGTGTTATTTGCCTGTTTTTTAATTGGGTTGTCTTTTTCTTATTTGCAAGAATTTATAATGCACTTTTATTACTAATCTTTTGTAGTTATATGTGTTGCAAATGTCTTCTCCTAGTTTGTAAGATGCCTTTTTAAGGTGTCTTCTGATGAACAGAAACTTATAATTTTAATAAAATCAAATTTACCAATCTTTTATGATTTTTTTTCCATTTATTTTTATTAGTTGGAGGCTAATTACTTTACATCATTGCAGTGGTTCTTGTCATACATTGACATGAATCAGCCATGGACTCACATGTGTTCCCCATCCCGGTCCCCCCCACCTCCCTCTCCACCCGGTCCCGCTGGGTCTTCCCAGTGCACCAGGCCCGTGGTGCACTGTTTCATGCCTTTTGTGATTTGTAATTCCATCTTTTTGTATTCTCTGGATGATTCTGCTTAAGATTGGGATAATTTGTTCTTTTCAGTTTGACTTAAGATCCACTTGTAAAATTACCTGGATTTGGCAAGGTTTTTGTTTTGTTGTGAAAAATTTAAACTACTATTTCAATGTCTTTTATGTTAGAGCTATTCAGGTTTTCTATTATCTTCTTGAATCAGTTTTGTTAAGTTCTATTTTTTTAGGGATTTATCCATCTTGACAAAGTTTTCAAATCATTTGCATAAAGTTGACAGAATTCTTTTAGCTTTTAAAATTTTGGGACTTCCCTGTCAGTTCAGTGGTTAAGACTCTGGGCCTCCAATGCTGGAAATGCAGGCTTGATCCCTGGTCAGGGAACTAAGATTCCACATGCTGTGTGGTGCAGCCAAAAAAATAATAATAGTAATAAAAAGTAAAAAAAAATAAAACTTTGCTATATCTATAATTATGTTCCCTTTTTTATTCATATTATTTAATGCTGCTCTTTTTCTTCTTAATCAATCTACCCAAGTTTATCTGTTTTGTTAGTTCTTTAAAAGAACCATCTTTTGGTTTTTTGGGGGGCCTGTCTATTGTACCTGTTCTTATTTCATTAATTTTGATTCTTATTTATATTATCTCCTTTCTCCTTCTTCGTTTGGTTTATTGTGTCATTAGAGACCTTTCCATCATAGTTCTGTTATTCTGGAGCTAAGTGTTCTTATTTTTGTAACAGTTATATTAATGGAGAATACTAAATCTATAAAGAATCTAGCACTGGCCCCTTCATATGGTAGACATGAGACTATATGGTGGCTTTCTCTTATACAAAGACTATACAGAACCTGAACTGAAAAAGACTGAGAAGAACTCAGATATAAACTTGTAACAATGAGAAAGCTAAGTCAGATTTCTTTTCTGAGCTGGACAAAGTGGGACTCATCTCCTAACTAGAATCTGGATGTTGCTCATACCTTATCCTTGGAATAAAATGCTTCCTCTTGCCTTCAATGTGACTAATCTAATAGTGTATAATTACACACAGTTTAAATTTTAAAAAGTGGTTGACAGGGAGAACCATGTCTCCAGAAATATAAGCCAGTGGAAGGGACTCAAGACTTCAAGTGCACTCATGTATCAACTCGCACCCATGTGTGCACATACGCAATCTGACAGGCTGTTGTCAGCACCGAAAACGTGTTCTCCAGAGTCTAGAGTCATCTCCCAGCAATTCCTTAACCCACTCCTAGGGCTAAGGTCCCACAGTGAAGGGTTTTATTAATGGAGAAAAGGGTATCTATGAGAAAGGGAGATAATTGGCCTCACCATAGAAATAATCTAAATTCCTATCGAAAGAAAGAAGAAAAAGATTATGTATCCACGACTGGGGAGAGAGCTGACACAGACCAAGTATCCATGATGGAAGAGGAGACAGCATAGGTTTATGTATTCACAAAATGGATGCAATGAGGCAATGTGGCCAAAGATTATTTCTTACCTGAGTATCCAAAGGAAATACTGGAGATGGGGCTCAGGTAGATGCCTTTGCCATAGGCTGCTCCATGCAGCTTGCAGGGAAACACCAGGATGAGCAATATGAGCCTGGGCCCTCCCATGGCTGTGTATTAGGCAGCCACAAGGCTTATCCAGCCCTCTGTCCCTCCATTTAATCTTCTCACTCATTCAGATAACTTTAGGCACCTACTCCTGAAAAGCTGATTAGCTGAAAAGTGGATGCAGGTTAACACCTTTGCCTATGAAATACTTGATTCCTTGGAGAGTGATGAGTGGCATAGCCACTGAGTCAGTTACTCAGAACCCACGCTCTTGCCATAGGCCTGGGTACATATGTAGATCCCTGCCCTCTAAAAAGGAATGCAGAACAGGCAGCCAGAAAGAGGAATAATAATCACTCCTTGGAGTCTTGCAGGACAAAGAAATAAGTCTCCTATATCAACTCTCTGACTGAATAGTCACATATATTGAAAAGCTCTAACAGGTTCGTTGATCACAGTGATTGCAATCAGCAATTTCTATTTCTGCCTACAGCTATATTCCCACTCCTAAAAACACAGCCTCAGGTCAAAATACAACCACCATATTCATTCTATATATATAGTTTCAACTTCCTCCCTAGGAAAGCCTCACAGGAGGCTAGGTTTGAGGATGCCGAGGCAAACACAGTTGAGTACTTTAGAGCAGACTTCCCCAAAACGAGTGGGGCAGGGAGAAGGTGGAGAGAAAGGGAAAAGGAGCACAGCCTCACCTGCAGTTTGGTGTAGGATGCATTGACCAGCCCATTGCGCAGGATCGAATGCCAGTTCTCAATGTGGGACCCACTGTAAGGCAGTGTAGAATACATGTCTCCTCATGGAATGAAATTCCCAAGAAAATTCCAAGACTGCCACTCCCACCCATTCTCACACACACAGGACATGAAGATGGACACGGATGAAGCTAGCGATGGACATGCACATGGATATAGTTATAGGCATGGAAGATTGTGTGTATGGCTAACCCTTACATCTTAATATCCAGGCCTATCTTCTCTTCCACGCTTCAAACAGTCCCATCCTAAATCCTCAATTGCTGGTTCAATATTTTCATTTGCCTATCATCCTGATAGTTCAAATTAAACAAATTTATCTCAAACTCAATGAGTTTATCACTGATCCCAAATATGGCTTCCAATCATGACTTCACATCTCTTAAGTTACTCAATCTATTTTTTTTCTCTCTTCTCTCAAAATCAGGCATAAATTGCTGATTTTCTTCAAAGCAGTTTTCAAATCTATCCCTGCAATCTACCTTCAACCACATCTTTTTATATGTAAATGTAATTTCTCCTCAACTACATCCTAAGTAGCTTAAGATTAAAGACCATATCTTAAGTATCTTTATCCTCTATAGCACCTACCACAGTAACATTTAATACGTTGACTGACTGGTTGATGGACGTAGGTCATACAGACTCCTATCCCTCAAGTGAACTTGCCCCCATCCCCCCATTTTTCTTGCCTTATCCAGCACCCAGCCCCAGCCCTGCCCCACTCCTCACTGGAAGGCAAAGGTGCTGCCATAGAGCTTCTTGGCGGTCCGGAACCGAGCCTCCTTGGCAGGAGGGCTGCTCAGCAGGAGGAACTGGTGTGAGGTGTGCATGAACTTCAGCTGCTGCCCAGGGTGGGGGTGGGGCCAGGAAAACAGAACAGAAATGGGAGATCAGGGAGGGAAAGGTTGGGGATAGGGAGCAAATTAGGCTTGTACTGATCCCAAATAAAGGAAAAATGCATTGGCCCAAAGACTACTGTTGAAGGACAAGTATAACTAGGCAGGTCTAGGACCAATGTGATTAGCTGGTTTGGAGCCCCTCTTTGCCCCTCACTAGAAATTCAGAGCTTAGACGAAGAATGGTCACTTACCCTGCTGAGAGGTAGTTTGACAATGTGCGACCTGTTGCTAGAGATGATCCTAGGATAAAACAGAGAAAAAAAAAAAAGGACAGAATAAACATGTGGTTAAGTTGCTCAGTTGTGTCCGACTTTTTGCGACCTCATGGACTATAGCCCACCAGGCTCCTCCATCCATGGGATTCTCCAGGCAAGAATACTAGAGTGGGTTGCCATTTCCATGTGGTTAGGCCATCCTAAACAAAGCAGCAGCCTTGCTCTGTCCCTTGGAGAATAAGCAAGGATTCCAGGGTTATTTGAACTATGAAGCCAGGACACTACTGGATATTCCTGTGGGTGGCAATGTTTGTGTACAAAAATGTAAAAGAAGTTACTGACCAGAGACCAGCTAGTTACTGGGTAAACAACAGATGAAAGAAAGAGAGGGGTGGGAGGTGGGCTGCTACATCCAGGGAGAGAAAAGTAAAGAAACAAAAAGAAGAGCATACGAGGTCAGCTACCAAAGAAAATTAGAGAGGTGGGTCTGTGTTAGGATGGTGACAACTTACATTTGGGATTTAGAACCTTAGCACAGGGGCTCAGGAGCTGTCCTATCTGAGCCCAGAGAAAGACTGAAGGCTCTCAGAGATGGGGGAATGGACAGTTATTGTCGGAGCTGCAGAAGAAAACAGAAGAAACTAGAACGAACTTTGTGAGAATTCAGGGACATACTGGCCTGTATGTAGGCTGAACTCAAGAGGACAGGAGAGAACAAAGGCATGAGCCACTGAGGACTCAGCAAGGGGCATGATCTCTTAGAGTGGTTATCTGGTTGGCTGTGTGCTTCACTCATGTACCTGTAATGCCATCTTGAACGGTCTACGCCTGGTCATTCCTCATGCTAAAAGGGAGCATAGTGCACTGAAAAAGTACTAGTATCAAAGGCTGACCTGACAGAGCAAAGTAGGCTAGAAAGGGAAAGCTATGCCAAGAAGAGAAAACAGAAATCAAGGTCAGGGAGGGAGAGCAGGGAGTGAAGGGAAGTAGAAAGGAAATACAAGGTCAGAACCTTTGCTCAGAGAAGGGAGTAGTGATAGTGCTCCAAGGCTCTGGACAGTCAACATCAACAGGGAAGGGCGTGAGATACAGAAAGGGAGTAGATAGAAGGAGAGAGACCTCTCTGCAGGCAGAGAAAATCTAACTGAAATGAAGTGTTAATTCCTATAGGCAAGCAGCACTCAAAAACCTACTGGGAAACAAGAAACACTAAAGAGAACCTGAAACATTGTATTAGAACTTCTGGGGTTTTTGTTGGATCCCAGTTCCTAGCCAAACCAGATATATCAATAAAACCCCAAGAAAAAGCAGCCATAATATCTACAATCTTAGGAACGATGTTGAAACCACCTCTAAGAGAAGGTATAGGCTCCATGTCTGATACTATGCCCCATTCCCCCAACTGCTGAAGGATGAACCATTCTACTCATACCACTGCAGGAGAGGATGGGCCAAGGGATCCAGCTTGTCCATCTGCTTCTTGATTTCCAGGTATGAGCCCTGTAAGACAAGGGCCGTAAGGTTATCTCCCAGAAGAGGTGGGAGCCCTCCCACTTTCAACAGACTATCAGGGCCGGGGGCAAGGTAGGCACTGAAGACCACACCAAACCAAGAGGAGATGGGGTTCCCACCCTCAAGGACCCGTCAGGCTGGGAAAACTCATAAATAAATATGAAAATGACTGAAGATGCTTACAAAACAACATGCAGGTGGGTCTCCCTCATTTTATGCAATTCCTACAGCCCTAAAAAGTTGATTATAAATCAAAAAAAATAAATAAGTAAATAAAATCAATGTCCCAGAAAGATCAGGCTAAGGAATCCTGTGGTAAAACTACATAAAACAGAGTTCTTCTGACAAATAAATCATCCCTCCTAGGTGTATGTTATGTGTTAATCTGAACTGTGATATATAGGATTTGCTGAGAAGAGGCCCACCTGTAAATGTGAGTACAAATGAATGTCTATTCATGCAGAGATTGCAGACGAGGGGTGGGGAAGTCTGGTGAGGGACAG